>NC_081351.1:28858642-29194661 GCF_029784015.1 Lycium ferocissimum | reverse complement strand
CCGAGCTGATCAAGAGATGGACGATGCTGCTGTTGCTGTTGAAGAGTGTTCGAGTTGCTGCTGTTGCTGTTGAAGATTTGGTGCTGGTTCAGCGTTGGCAGGAATTTTAATTTATGATGGTATATTTTATCCTGTTGAAGATTTTGCGGCGTTGGAGGATCACGCAGGACACCAACTCAATCCACCAACTCAAATGTTCGTAGAAAAAGTGAAAAGCATGTGCATCCTTAATGACCTCTATTGCTATCTTGAACGGGTGGCGTTGGGTCCTAGATGTTTTGAAGCTATGGTTTGTGTCATCAACAATTTTGTCTTCCGGTGTTATGCGTCCTCTGCTGAAGTGTGTTGTCATTCTAAAGTTGCTGAAGATTTTCCTTTGTTCTCTTTTCACTCGGGCTATTTTTCAGAGCTACTATAGTATATGTGTCCTTTGGAAGTGTTGTCTCAGAAACCTTGTTGCCAGTAACTAATGTGTGGGCTTTAGACTTTGTTATGGTCTCTGATATTCTTGAGGTAATCCTGTTGTGTTTTGGATCTACAATTTTTGTTCGACAAAATGTATGGTGGTTTATTAAGGTGGTTCAATTCGTATAATCAATCTTGAAATTTATGTTGCAGGTGAATTTTTGCTAATCTGCAGGCTGGAGTAATTTTTGTTTAATTGCTGTCTCGAGTAAATTTTGCTTTATCTAAGTAGTGGGATTAAAATTCGGTCCTTATCTAGCGGCCGGAGTAAGATTTTGCTTGTTAGCCAGCCGGAGTAAAATTTTGCTTTATCCAACGACCGGCGCTTTTCACATGTATGGAAGAATGATGGTGCGTTTAATGTTTCTGCTGTTGTGAATTGGGCAGCGTCTAATGAATGGTCAGTAAATGAATGGTCAGTAGTTTGTTTTTACGAGTATAGAGTAATTACATGATCTTTGTTTCAATTTGGCGGTGTATTTATTAATTATTAGATGGTAGTTGTTTATATGATCTTGTTTCAGTTTGGCGGTGTATTTATTAGTTGTTAGAACTGGCATGATAGATCGTTAATATGATCGTGTATTTATTAATTGTTGGAACTGGCATGATAGATCGTTAATATGATCTTGTTTCACATTGGCAGTATGTTTATATCAATTATTAAAACGGGCATGGTAATACTTGATTGTTAGAACTGGCATGTGCAACTGAATATTTGACGAGAGGAGTTCGAGTTTGGGTGGTGGTCTCGGCAGTGTAAAATATTATTTTCTAAGATGTTTTTCTCTGCTCTCAAAAAGATTGTTCAATTTTGATTTGGCACAAAGGTTAAGAAATGGCTTTAAAAATGTGTGGCCGTAAATTATTTTTTAAAGTTAATTTTAAATTTAAATTGTTTTAAATATATAATTTTCTTGGGACTGATTAAAAAGAGGATAATTTTTTTTTTTGGTGCAGTGAGTACTATACAAAATATTTTCTAGGAAGTCACTATAAAATATTTTAGATTATCATACTATTGATGATCCGGTGGTAACATCTGTGTACTGGGTTCTTTCTGGTCCATCACTACCCTTTAAACTTGAAAAATTGGTCTCTAGAATTGCCGTGGGTTATAGGCGGTCGTTAAAACTTGCTGTCTTACATTAATGGTAATGCATTTGTTAATGAACGTTGATGTGCCATATAGTGATTGCATTCTTCCTGCCAGGTAATAAATTGTTGATCAACATCATCGCTATTTTATCGAACACTAACAAAGTCGATAGGCATTGGTTTCTTTAAGTTTCCGTCTAATTTGATATTTTTAATATATGGAAGGCTCTCTTTTCCTATTTTATCTGAAGTGTTATAATTTTTAATTTAATTTATTTATTTAATGTCGTTAGCTGTTTGGATGGGTCCAAGAGCTCGGTGTATGGTGGAGCGCTCGATGCCAATTGCATTCGAGAGGTCGGTGGTTCGAATCCACCTGGATCCCTACTTTATGAGGTGTCATTATTTATGTACAGTGTTTTTTACGATTTGATTTTCTGTAGGGGATTAAATGTTACTAATAGATTTTTTTTGGCCCGATCATCTAATAATATTCATATTAGATTCGCCCCTTACACGGATTTTTTTTGATGGAGATGATGTTATTGTAAGTTTATTTAGTTTTCGTAGGTATGACGGGATTTTATTTTACCTGATGGATGTAATATTATGACGTCTTTTAATTATCTGGTCTTTATAACATTTCACTGTTTAATCTCTGCTGTAGGTTGTTATTTCCATCTGGTTGATAACACGGAAAACAATTAACTACTCTACACGTAGAGGGTTGTTAGGGATTTTGCTACTTTCTCAAATTTTCGTGATCAACGGAAAAATCTTTGGGATTCAGAAGTATTGGTGACATTAATTTTAATCTTTTATTTTTTTCGGTGGAGTTCTTTCTGAGCCAGTAATCATAACTGCTCAATAATGTTCGGAAGTGATGCAGCTAGTTGGATATTGTGGTTGTACCTAACACAAAATGAACGGTAGATTCATTTTCTTCAAAGTGTAATTGCACAAGGATTAAAGGTGTTGTAAAAAACATTGTATTAAATTTTATTTTCTAGGGAACAACAATTGTTAGTTTTTGTTTTCTATTATTACTTCTATATTTTTAGAAATACTACTCCAAACTAATTAAGTTATCAGATGTTTTCATTTATAAATAGGACATATTTACAAATTTTCATTTGATTTTTATTTGCTTTGAGTTAAAAATAAAACAAGTATGTACCTGCTAGAATAATTGACGGATCACAAAGTAATTAGCACCAAATATAGATATAGATATAGACTCTAGATACATGTTCAAAGTCATGTGGTAAAAAACGCTACATGCTAAATTATGGCTGTTCACCGCTCTTCCAGCTCAGTTGTTATGCTCTGTCTATCCTCATGATATCTTTTTTATCCTAATTTTTTCACATATTTTTTTGAATATTTTGAATTGTGAATTATTATTATTTACAATATTTTTTACGTAGTTTTTAAATATATATATATATTTTTAAAAATTAAATCATTTGATTTTTAAATCTAAATTAAATTTAAAATAAAAGGTCAAGTATGTACCTACTTTGGAATAATTGAAATATCACAAACTTATTTTGGGCACCAAATATACCTATAGACTCTAGATAGTTTTCAAATATACCCCTGTCTTGATGGAAATTATCCTAAATGCTAAATTATTTTTAAACCGCTCCATCAGTTGTAAATGCTCTAAATAATAATCCACATGATATCTTTTTTATTCCCTCAAATTTTTCTACGTATATTGGGGGAATATTTTGATCTTATGTAATTATTATTATTTAAATATTTTTTACTTAGCTTTTAAATATATATATTTTTAAAAATTAAATCATTTGACTTGAAATCTAAATTAATGCCACATATATTAAAGAAAGTTTTAATTTAATGTAAAAAGGTGTGAAAATTCCGAAAAAATCGTGTTTTGACGTAAGAAGCATGCTATAACACGTTACAAAAGTTAAGATGCCCCAGTCAAAATACAACAACAATTCCCCTAATAAAGTTCTTCCTTTCCCAACCGTCCAAGTAATTGCGTACCCTTTGCCGCCTTTTACGGTTAATGCATCTGCCGTTGAATACATTATCCCAAGTTAATCTCAACCGTCCAATCCTTCCAGTTCCTCTATAAAGTACATAGCTTTTTATTTCATTCATACACACCTCACCTTTCTCCTTCATGCCAACAGCTGTTTTCTCCAGATCTCTGCTATATAGTTTATCTTCTTAGGTTTCATATTCAGATCCGTGTAGATAGTTTTTCTATCTACCTTTTGAATATGGATTTGATGTGTTTCTGTAACGGCTGGTCAATTGACCGGCCAAACGATGTAGCTGTTGGTTCTCCGCCGGCGGTGACCGCCGGCTGACGCAGATGTTGTAGATCTGAAGCTTTTGGCACAGATTTGTGAATATGGACTAAGGGATCATTTGGTAGCGGGCTAGACTTATGCAGGTATTAAATAATACATATATAAATTATGATAAAGTTTATATTTAATGTAGGAATTAGTCATACATGAATTAGTGCTGATGAAATTTATATTTTATGCAGGAATTAGTAATAATTTATGAATTATTTTATGCAAAAATTAGTTATGTCGAGTCTAGCTATTCATGTATTAGTTATTTCATCTTCTATCCTTATTTATAAATGTATTAGTTATATTCGAAATTAAAAATCAAACACTGTTTGTTGAATTCATGAATAACTTTAACTCCTAACCAAAAGTTGGCAAGGATTCTACCGTTAAATATGTGAGCTACATACCTGTATTAAGCAAGTTATGTTTGCTGACAACTTGCTAATCCTTTTTACATGTTGCAGATCCGAATTGAGCTGCAAGGCCTTTTGAATTGATATCCGGTTACAAATCAAACAGAATCATCGCTAATCTTTCGATGCTGTTGCATAACACATCGAGCCTGTTGGTGAATCTAAGCTTATAATAGTTTAATTCTAATGTCATATAATTATTTGAATGGTTCATGTGCATTAGTTTTTATTTATGCATGCATATGTATGATGAGAGGATGAAAGATTTGAGTGGCGTTGTGTGACATATGAGAGGAAACAAGTGAGGGTATTTGTTGTCGATGTTACCAGGCCTTTGCCATGTTGGGTGCGCTCGCATGGCAGGTCAAAAAGTACCTAATAAAAGTATTTATTTTTGGTGTTTTGAGAGGAGAGGCACGGGGTTTTATTTGCCCGGCTCTCCTCTCTTTGTGTGTCTCGTGTCCTTTTTTATTTTTCCTGCACTTTCCATGTCCCTGGTTCGAACAACTCTGCATCGATCAAGTGGTTACTTGTCCTCGAATTGGTTTTTATTTATTTGTGAACCGTGTCATCTTGAAAGACCAATTCAAGGACAGGTAACTCATGTTGATTCGCTTAACACGGCGATGCACAAAGCAACGTTTGCACTGCAGCACTCCACTTGAGGTACAAAATCAATTCTCTCTGCGAAATTTAATTTGACATTTTCATTGCAGTTACTAATTCTCTTTCCGAAATTAGCTTTCACGTTTTTCATAGCAGCTATCAATTCTAAGCCATAATTTTTGTTCAGACGCTCATTGGTATTTATAAAATTTTCTTGAAAGATGAATTGCTCAGAAAGTGAGTCTTTATATCAAAATCACCTGCACCTTGTTATTGAAATTTATTTCAACTATCTAAAAAATGTTTTTTGGAAGTGTCAAATCTTAAATTTCCTGCTTTTTCAGTCTGGAGTATTGTCATAATGCATCAACGATGCGGTTTTCTAAAATTTATGCTGCTTAATAGTTAGTAGAACTTTTAACTTGAGAAAAACCGGTGAAGTAGGCCTTTATTAATTGTGGAGAGAGTTTAGGTTTTAATACATCTTTAAATGGTTTTAATACATCTTTAAGGGGTTCTACTACTAACTATGGGTACGCTCTATTAGGACTTAGAAAATTGCATCTGAAGGTATTACTTATTACTTTCTTACAAATAACCTATAATTTTTTAATTTTTAACCTGCCAGATAACTACATTAGCCATAAGCACATTATCTTCTCAATTAATTATTGGAGCTGTAATTGGTTGATCAACTTTTAACGATATGAGCTTTAACAAGCTCTCGGCAGTTGTTAAGTAGGCATTGCAAAAGCTTGCGAACCGTATTCCCTTATTTTCCTTGAGTTGTGGGTTATTACTATGCCTGCCTTTAAATTTCCGTACTACTGTCTTCTTTGCAATTGGTACCATCTCTTCCTTGATGAGGAGGAGTAGTTTTTTTTTTTTTTTTTTTTTTTTTTTTTTTTAAAAAAAAAAGAAAGGCAATGCCTTCTTTAAGATTATTAGTGGTAGAACAATGTTGTTTTCCTAATCAATAATGTAATTGTGTCAAATCTATTGGAGATTGTTATGGAACCCTTAATTGTAGCCCTTTGGGAGGGTACCCCTTTGAGGCAGGTTTTGGATGTTGACCTTAAAAACAATTCATTGTACTCCGGTTAGATTTGGCTTGTAACAAAGATGATGGGAGCTTTTGCCTTATAATTTGCTGGAGGGGAGCATTGATGCTCACTGAAGCTGTTCACTGGTACTTCATAAGTGGTGCTTTGATGTTTTCCGGTGAACTTGAACTCCGAGCTGATCAAGAAATGGACGATGCTGCTGTTGCTGTCGAAGAACGTTCGAGTTGCTGGTACTGTTAAAGATTTTGCTTGGTCACTGTTCGCAGGAATTTTAATTTATTATGGTATATTTTACCGTGTTGAGGATTTTGTGACCTTGGACCGACTCCCATCTTCTCAGAAAAAATGACAAGCATCTTTAACGGCCTCTATTCCTGACTTGAACAGGCTGCTTTGGGTTTTAGAATGTTTTGAAGCTATGGTTTGTGTAATCAACAATTTGTCATCCCGGTGTTATACCTGCTGTTGCGTCCTGCTGAAGTGTTGTCATTCTGAAGTTGCTGAAGATTTTCCAGAGTATTGTCTTTTCACTCGGGCTATTTTTAAGAGCTACTATGGTATATATATCCTTTGGAAGTATTCTCTGAGAAAGCTTGTTGCCAGTAACTAATGTGTGGGCTTAAGTTACTTTGTTATGCTTTGATATTCTTGAGGTAATCCAGTTGTGTTTTGTATCTACGAACTTAGTTCAATTATTAACATTCTTTTGTCAAAATTTATTGTAATTTATTATGGTGATTCTATTTGTGTGATTATTGACATTTATGTTGCAGGTGAATTTTTGCTTATCTGCTAGCTGGGGTAAATTTTTTGTTTAAATGCTGTCTGGAGTAAATTTTGCTTCATATATGTACTGGGAGTAAAATTTTGCTTATCTACCGACTGGAGTATTACACATGTATGGAAGAATGATGGTGCGTTTAATTTTTCTGCTGTTGTGAATTGGGCAGTGTCTAATGGGTCATTAGTTTATGTTTACAAGTATGGAGTAATTACTTTCTGGATGGACCGTTTATATGTTCTTCAGTTGGGCAGTGTATTTATTAATTATTAGAACTAGCATGGTAGATCGCTTATATGATCTTTGTTTCAGTTTGGCAGTGTATCTATTAATTATTAGAACTGGCATGAATATGATCTTGTTTCACATTGGCAGTGTATTTTCTATTAATTGTTAGAACTGGCATGCAATTGAATATTTGTCTGAGTGTAGTTCGAGTTTCGGTGATCGTCTCGGTAGTGTAATATTATTTTCTAAGATTTTACTACTATAGAATATTTTCGAGGAAGTTATAAATATTTTAGATTTATCATGCTATTGGTGATCCGGGGGGTAACATCTCATGGTAACTGTGTTCTGGATTCTTCTGGTCCATCACTGCCTTTTTTTATTAAATAATTGCTCCCTATAGTTGCCGGGGGTTGTTATTATAGACGGTTGTAAAACTTGCGGTCTTACATTAATGGTAATGCATGGCCTTTTTGTTTTTTAAAGGACCACTAATTGTTAATGGACGTTGATGTGCCATATAGTGATTGCATTTTCCTGCCCGGTAATAAATTGTTGATCGACAGCATCGCTATTTTATCCAACACTGACAAAGTAGATACACATTAGTTGAGTTACAAACATTACTTTCTTTTTCATTCTAAGTTCAATAATAGTGTAAAGGTTTCTTCAAGTTTTCTGTCTAATTTGATATTTTTAATATATGAAAGGCTATCTTTTCCTATTTTATCTCAAGTGTTTTTAACTTTTAATTTAATTTATTTATTTATTTATTTAATGTCGTTAGCTGTTTGGATGGGTCCAAGAGCTCGGTTTATGGTGGAGCGCTCGATGCCAATTGCATGCGAGAGGTCGGTGGTTCGAATCCACCTGGATCCCTAATTTATGTGGTGTCATTATTGATGCATAGTATTTTTTACGATTGATTTTCTGTGTGGGATTAACATGTTTCTAGTAGATTTTTTTTTTTGCCTGATCATGTAATAATATTCATATTAGATTCGCCCCTTACACGGATTTTTTTTGATGGAGATGTTGTTATTGTTTGTTATTAGTTTATTTAGTTTTCGTAGGTATCACAGGATTTTATTTTACCTGATGGATTTAATATTATGACGTCATTTAATTTTCTGGTGTTTATAATATTTCAGTGTTTAATCTCTCCTGTAGGTTGTTATTTCCATCTGGTTGATAACACGAAAAACAATTAACTACTCTACAAAGCAGAGGGTTGGTTAGGGTTTTTGCTACTTTCTCAAATTTTCGTGATCAACGGAAAAATCTTTGGGACTCGAGTATAAAATATTGAGTTGTAAGAGCGAAATGATGGAACTAAAAAACAGATCTGAATAGAGATGCAAAGGACTATTCGATCAGTGAATAAAAGTATCACACATCTCGTTGGAGTTTCGACCGGTTACCATTTATTGAGGGTTGAATCTACGATCGTGATGGTGTTTATAAGGTTATGATTGTTTTATTTTGATGTCTATAATTTATTTACATGTCTCATGTTCTTTTTAGTTTTTATTTATTGCATGCATATGTACGAGAAGATGAAAGATTGAGTGATATATGAGAGGAAAAAAGTGAGGGTATTTATTGTTGATGGTACCAAGCCTTTGCGATGTTGGGTGCTCTCGCATGGCAGGTCAGTACCTGGTGTTGGGGAGGGGATGCACGGGGTTTTATTTGCCCGGCTCTCCTCTCTTTGTGTGTCCTCTTTTATTTTTCCCGTTTCCATTTCACAAACCGTGGTCACTTGTCCTCGAATTGGTTACGTGTTTCTGAACTGTGTCATATTGAAAGATCAGTTCGATGACAAGTAACTCGGGTCGATCTGCTAATTGCGGGGGTGGACAAACAAGCAATGTTCTATTGCAGCACTCCGTTAGAGGTACAATCAGCAACTCTCTTTGGTATAGTTAATTAGTTGCATCATTATTTCAGATCAGCTAGCGATTCCGAACTACTTGGCTTACTTAATTTCATTCCACAGTTGTTTATCAATCTTAAAATTTTCTAAGCGGCCGCATACTTATAAAAAGTCTGAAAAACTTGTGACTTAACGTTCACTGTTTTCACCACTGGATGTAGGTTGCTTTCAGAGGCATCTTAGTGTTGATAAGGTAAAATTTTATTAAGAAAGGTAACAAGATGGTACAAAAGACTGCATCATAAGCAGTCAACACCTACAGCAGCAAAGCACCAATTACAAATTTACTATCAAATCCAAAAGAGAAAAGACATCATTTGTAAATGACAACAAAACTCACTTTAAATTTTTGGTAAACAAAGATGTATATGTATATTATTTGCTTATGAAACAACTTAAATAATTATTTATCCCCCCTAATAGCGGCTCTAATGATTTTCCGGACTAAAAGCGCCGGAGTGTATTACATGTCGCGCCACGTCATTGCCACATCATTTCACCGGGTCATTGCCACGTCAAAAATTACCAACTCATTGGGGAGCTTTCCATCTTGCAAATAGTCGATGTATTTTTTTTATTTTTCTTTTATTATTTTTTTTCTCTTTCTTCTACTTTCTCCTCATTCTCACCAACACCGCCGCCCGCCACCAACACCGCCGCCGCCCCCACCTTCTTCCGCCCTCCACCCCCACCGGTTGACAACCGCATTGTGATTTCTTCATTATTGAAGAACACCACCACCACCATATTGAAGTCGAAGTCCACCGTATTACATCACGGGGGGAACTTCACCTTGCTTAAGGTGTCAAACAAGAAATTGATTAGGTGAAGCCTTCATATACACACAATTTCATTAGGATATCGAGGCCTATATTCAATGTCATACCCGCTTATCTCTACATTAGTTAGCCTGCCCGATGAATTAGGTTTATCAAGATGTTCTTTAGCAATGCCATATCGGGTGGCATTGAAAGAACGGCTTTCTAAATACAACTATCCTTGTGGTGAAAGCACGTTTCATTGTACAGCTTCTTTACATTTGTTCTTTAGGAAGTATAGAGGGGAGTGAGTAGATTCATTTCTCCCACCAATGAGCTAATCTAATAAATAATTAACTTTCGGTAGAAAATGAGCCCAAACAATAAGCATTCAAGGATATCCTCGGACTTAACTCTCGCATTTTCATATTTTTTCTTTTGTTATTTCTCTATCGTTGATGCTTTCCTTTCCAAAAATACTCAACTCTTGAACACGAAAATCACCACACCGGATCAATGTATTAAGTTTTCCTAATACTAATAACCAGACAATCAAGCAATATAAGAAACGATATAATCCGAATGGCATTTTAACAGCTTTGCATAACTAAACATAACTGAAAAGTGACTAAGCTTATGAGTTGTCACTTCTAAAATCCTAACACACCTGTCTTTTTAGTTAAACACAACTAAAATCGGCATTTGTTTAATCAACTTCGCATAACTAAATATAACAAAAAGTAAAAGATTTTGTTACGCATTTCTCCAAAGATATTCGACTTGCATTTCTAAGAAAGTATGCCTCGGATCGAGCTTGCATTTTAATCTTCTTATGCGTATAATGTTCCAACTCACATGCTTAATCTCGCAGCTGATGTAAGGTAGACGGCAGCTCTCATGTTTACAAATTAACAACAATTAACATAAGTATGAATTCGTCGCGTTTGAGACAAGCAACCCAAGCAATAAGCATTCAAGGATATCTTTTTGCGGCTAACTCTTCACTCGCATTTTCATATTTTCTTTTGTTATTTCCTGAATGATCAGTGATGCTTTCCTTTCCAAAATACTCAACTCCTTCTTGAACCCGAAAATCACCACGTATCAATGTATTAAGTTTTCCTAATACTAATAACCGACAATACAAAGAATATAAGAAACGATATGAGAACATGATGTTGGAGATCCGACCTCAAGCATAACTAAACATAACTAAAATATTCTGATATTCTCGCCGATCCCTTTTTGCCGAATGACTTTTTAGTTAAACACAACTAAAAGTCTTCTATCTCCGGACGGAGTGTTGGCATAACTAAACATAACTAAAGTTTATTTTCTCTGGGACTTTTAGTTAAACACAACTAAAAGTTCTTCTAGACCTTCAGGTCCATAACTAAACATAATTCACCCGGAGGAAAATCATCCTCCACCATCTTGGACTCCGGTTGTACTTTTAGTTAAACACAACTAAAATTTTCCTTGAGTCCCGTTGGCCGGATCCGCATAACTAAATATAACTAAAAGTCCGCCCTCCAAAGATATTCATCCTGCATTTTCTAAGAAAGTATGCCTCGTATCGAGCTTGCATTTTAATCTTCTTATTTCTCCGGCAGATAATGTTCCAACTCACATGCTTAATCTCTCGGCCACAAATTAACAACAATTAACATAAGTATGAATTCAACTCGAGACAATGCAACCCATAATTCCAAATCCACCGTTTGAATAACAATAACAATTGTCATTGTTATTGTTAACACAAATAACAATAGTAATAGACTCGACCCTTGTCCCCCTCTTCTTGAACGAGCATTTCAAATGAAGTGATCGACGGTGGGTGCATTCAATTGATAACAATAATATTTCGGTGGAAGACAAGAATTGTAATTTCGGTACATTTTTGGAAGATTGTTCCTTGAATATGTAATAAGAAATTAAAGTAACTAGAGCTTAATAACAAAACCCGAACAACACTAGAGAGAGAAACCAACACAAGAACAAAGCAAATGTCAATTTTATGCAAATGTCAACTTTATGCATTTGAATGATCGCGTTTCACTTGACAAATTAAAAGTATTTCGAATTTGCGTTCCTGGTTCACGGTTTGTTAACTCAACAAATTTAATCTCTTTATTTGTGTCAAATCAAACCCATAAATTAAATCTATATACAAAGAAACAAAGAAGAAGAAAAAATAGTGGGAATCTGTTGGAAGTTATAACGCAGAAAGAGAAGGAAAAGAATAAGAAAGAAAAGGAAAAAAGTTAATTTAAAATAGAAAATAAAATATTAAGAAAATCTTAATATATCATCCAATTAGAAGATGACTTATGTATATTCCAGCAATGTTTGAACGAAGTGGTTGATGGATCACGGGAAACTAAAGAGGAAGATTTTTATATATTTTAGTTGTTTATTTTTTCCTCCCACGCTTTTAAGAGATTGAGTACGGGCATAACTTTGCCACGTCTGATCGAGAATGGTCACGAAGAAAGGGGGTAAATAATTATCACTATATTAAGTTGTTTAGGGGTAAATAATTACCGCGATAAGTTTAGATAATTCTTGCAAAGTGAGTTTCTGTCTTAGTTCTCTTCCATTTACCGATCGAGGGGAAATGATTTCTTTCTCAATCCAAAAACTCCATTCATTACTTATCCATAATATCAATTAGACATCTTTTCGCCAAAAAAACCTAGATCCGGAGACGAATAACTGTTATTCTGGATATATGCCCCCCTTTTATTCTCAAATGAAATATTGTTCTTTCCATATGCTCCATAAAACACTCTTATTTGTTTCAAATCAGAGGCCTGCTGAACCCGTGGGTAGGCTTAAAACTACTTGGAAACTATTTTCATAAGAAGTGCTGGTCCTCGAGTGTTGGAAGGAACTTTTATTTATTGTGTTATTAGGACCAACTATTTATATTGGGCGTTCGTATGCTGTCAATTGGACCAACTATTTATATTGTTTTTGTTCATTTCGCTGCAAATCAGTTTCTACTAACAATCAGTCTCATTATCTTATTAAGCTTAAGACATTCAAATAATTAGATTTTAATTGATTGATTTAGCTACATGACAGATAAACATTATAGAAACTAACTAGTTGGTTTCTAGCAAAGAGACCAGGAACTAGTTGGTTGTCGCTAGTCGAGAATGGTAACAGTGGTCATTTTTTCATTACAACCGCTTGCGGTAAATTTTTATTTTCTATCAATTGAACTTTGACTTTACTTGGCAAATATTTAAGAGTTGCTCTTGCTCAATTAGTTATGTATTTTAGTATAAAGTTTTGTGGGAGCTCCTCTTCTATGATGTATCTGTATCAACTTCAGTGGACATTCTTGTTATGGTACTGTTATTGTAGTCCTTGGAGGGTACGTTTTTGTAAGGCAGGTTTGGATTTAACCTATAAAGCAGCTCAGTGTCACTAAAGTTAAATTGAAGCTTCTCAAATTATGGTTAATGGCTGTGATTGATAATAAGGGAGAGCCCGGTCATGTGGCCTAAAGTTAATCATGCTGCTCTTGGTGTATTTCTGCTTGCTGAATGTAGAAGCGCTGCTTACTCTGAATCTATCAACAAATGTTCGAGCTGCTGCTGTTGCTGTATTTCCCGTTGAAGATTTGTTCGCTCGTGTCTGCTGTGCAACACACAAGAATTCTTATTTGCCCTGCTCCTGCTGGTTTGAAGCAGTGGGTTCTATGGTTTCTGGTGCCGTTATGTACTAGATGTTTGAGCACCGATTGGTTTTACATGCTGCTGCATCCTGATGAAGCATGGCAGTCTGCAGTTGCCACGGAATCATCGGAAGTGCATTGTTCATTGAGTGCCATAGTCATCTTAAGCATCAGTCATATTGTAAACTCTTTGCTAATTTCTGAATGGAACCGTCAACCACTTTGGGAGTTTTTCCTAGCTGAGTGGTCCGACCATGCGTCTGGTTGATTCTTAGCTTTGCTCAAATGGTGATTCTCTACCTTTTCATACTGAGGTAATCCAGTTATCTGGCGATCTGGGTTCCGTCTTGCAAATTTTTGTTTTCCCCTATGCATTTGTTATAGGGAAAATAGCACTCTATGGCATTTTGGGTAAAGTATTTACCCGAAATGGCCATAGTTTTTTTTTTTTTACATTTTGTAGCCTTCATCCCATTTTTTTAAAAAAATAATTACCCGAGATAGCCACCCCCCTTCCCCCCATATCAAACTCCAAGATGCTATTTTTCCTTCCAAATCTTTTTCTAATGTTGGTGTTTTTTTAAGGATAAAGTGTGTATAAAACACATACATTATGGTACACTTTTAACATTGTATAACACTGTATAACACTGCATAACACTGTAGAAGTGTGTATAAACAACTCGTATATGTTATTATACATTTTTATACAATGTTTATACATTGTCTACAGTAGGTGTATAAAGTTGTACATGTTGTATAATGTTGTACATTGTTGTATAATGCTGTATATACAAGTTGTGGCCATAATTTTTTGGGTCATAGGTTTGTAATTTAACAATATGGCTACGCAAATGTAATTTTGTGTGCTAAATTGTACATTACTGAAATTCTCCCGTTGTATGCGGTTGATTTTCATTTTACAACCTTTGTGTTTGCACTTTGTTTACATACACGTGACTGTTATATATTTATTCGATGATGTCTTTGGTAATTTATTTTAGTTGGTTCTTGTGGCAGAAATGGTGTTTGAGCGGATTGAAATAGTATTTTGTGCCGGTGCTGCCCTGTAGGGGATGAAGTTTGGGCCCATGCCAACTCCGAATTCCTAATGTTTGTGCTGATGAAGTTACTAATTCTCACTATAATTGAGAATGTTCAAGTCTTTCTTCAAGAGATGCTGTTATTGATGGCAAGAGTTTCCGGCAGGTTATATATTAATTTTTCAGGTGTTCTGATTCCTATCCAGTCGGCAGGGCATCTTTCATTATTGTACTAGTACTGGTAGGATGGTTTGGTAATTTTTCTTTCATTGGATATTACGGCATCGATGTAAATTTCGGCCATCCTGCGATAATTTGGTTTCGAAGGCTGTGTATTTGTTAGAAGAACTCGCATGCTGGAAACTTCTATTTGGGAATATTTGATAATTATCTGATCGTAGTATAGAATTTTTTTCCTGTAGGTAGTATAGATTCACTATTAATGGAAGTTTCATTAACTTATAAATGTTTTAGGTTACACTATCTGATGTGTAATAGGTATCAGTCAATAGTCTCTTTCAGATTGATTTTTGAATTATTGCAGGTTAGTGTCAGCAAATTGCTTCTTAGTGACCATTAAAAGTTAGTGGTAATGCCTTGCTTCTGATTGACTGCCAGTAATATCAAGGTAAACAATACTCCGTCGTCTCTGTTGCGTTGAATGTTTTTATCTATTTTCCATTAAGAAATTGGCATCTTTTTTATTTTCACAAAAAAATCTGTTCTTTTATCAAATTTGTAGATTTGTAGATACTTTGGTTGATCACTGCCATAATTAAACGGTTTTTTTGTCTTATGTTTCTCGGACTTCTCAAAAAATGTTGCTGTACTCAGTTTCGTTCCTCTAAATATGTATAGCTTTTAAAGGGTTTTGACACACCTTTTGTTGGATGGATCCAAGAGCTCGGCTTTGGGGGACTGCTCGATGTATTGTATTCGAGAGGTTGGTGGTTCGAATCCACCTGGATCCCTAGTCTAAGTGTAACATATGTTACTAATTTCACATCCTCTCTCTTGTGTTTTTTGTCGAATTTACATTTCATAAGTGTTTCTGTCCAATACAAGAAATTATTACAACTTTGTCCTGCATCAACAACTGGAGGTATGCTGCCATTAGAATGTTTGATACGCTGATTTTTCTGATAATAATATTTCATTCTCCGTGCACATCAATGTGAAAGTAACTAAAATATATTTGGATGATAGTCCGTCGTATCTAAACCAAACCAGTGAGACATCAAAATTTGACGCGTACATTCTTTTCTTCTTTTTCTTTTTCATTCGCAAGAGGAATGCATCAACAAAACTGTCCTTCCATGTAGATCGTTGTCAAGCTAATAAGTCCAAAAAACAGAGCATGGAGTACACTGGCATGAGAAACAAGCGAAGTATATATACACACATAAGTGAAAGTCAATGTTATATTCTTTTTCTTGATGGCTGTATTGTTACGAGGTCAGCAAACTATTTCATGTTTATTGTTACTTCCTTTCATTTGCTAGCAATTCCGCTTTTAATGCTACCTTTTCAATCTTATCTTTCCTAGAGGTTACTTGTAATTACCTTAAAACAAACTGTACAGGTAATAATTAATAACAATTCAGCAATACGACCACCCATCAAGTTGTTTTTGGGGTCTGATCATGTGACGGGAAACTACAAATTGCTTCATGTGTCGTGGTATCTTAGGCCGAGTAGCTCTCGAACTGCATTGCTGGAGATAGTGGCTGTTTTTGCTGTTATCGTACGGCCAGCGGCCGTGGCAATGTAGACTACGACTTATGAGTTCACAGGATCAATAAATATCTATACATATTTGATTGTAAACTTAGTTAATAGTATGTTAATTTGATACTGTTGTAGTATGTGCCGCGGCCCTATTAATATTTTGGGTGTACGGTGATGCTAACAAGTTTTTTTTACCAAGGTTGCTGCAAGATTGGAGATTATGAAGGTTGTGGCTGCGTTGGTTGGAGAAGAAAAGATTTAACGACAAGATGAGGGAAACGCATGTATTAGCATCAGGCAAGGCAGATTTAGGATTTAAATTAATGGATTCCACTTTTAAGATTTTTTAGCATTATATATATAACCACAACATACCCATATATTTCCACAAGTGGGGTCCGGTAGCATTGTATAATTTGTATTGTTAAAATTATAAGTTTAGTTATGTTATAAACTATTTTACAAGTTGATATTTGGATGTATTATTAAATGCAAATTATACCACTCACACATTAAGTGATAAATACAACTGGCACTTGCAAATTGTATCTTAGTTGTAGAAAGTTATATCTTAGTTGTACCAAGTTGTAGAGCAACTTGTATAAGTTGTATATTGTAGGTTGAGGGGCAAACTTCTTCTATAAATAAGGAGCTATGCCTTCTCATTTGTAACATCATGAAAAGTGATAATATAATCTCTCCCTCCTCTCTACAAAGCTATTAGTTTGCTTCTCTTATTTATTTTCAATTATATAGATTTTATTCAAAATTGACGTTATTTGGGGCTGCTGCACAAAGAAGGTTTGAACTTTGAATTTATAATTTAGTTGCTCACCTTAAAGGTAAGTATTTTTCTATCCACCTAAATTTATTGTTGATTCAAGTCTGGTAGAGATTTTTTTTTTTTTTTGGTAAGTCCTATCTCATATTGCTAATTGTTTGGCTACTACGTATATGTTATAAGTGTAGAATCAAAATTAAATCGAGTTATTTGGGGTAATAATTCTACTATGGCTACTATGGCTAAATTATATTTACGCCTATAACCATCAGAAGTGGTAATAATTCATACGCTTATTGTGATTACAACTGAAGATATATTAAGAGAAAAATTCTCTATATTATGTGTATACTTCGATTTCTCGTGAAGTAGCAATATCTTAAAAGAGATTCTAAACTATCATAATATAATATGCTTAAGGCACGTTCAAATAATTATGTTGCATTCCTGAAGAATGAACACTTAAATGTTAAAATTACAGATCAATTCCCTGAAGTGAATGTGACAATATTTAGTAAAATTTATAAATACGGACACACTCTTGGTTGTGAAGAGATCACGACTCACCTCCACAAGAGGTAGAATAATTGAGAAGAAATGTTTCGAATATTCTATGCTTTACTCCCAAAGTAGTAAACTCATAAATCTGCTCCCGAAGTAGCAAACTTTGAACTCTACTCCGGAAGTTGTATATCCCGAGCTCTACTCCCGAAGCAGTAAGACTCTAAATTCTACTTCCGATAGTAGAACTCTGAAAGTTACTCCTGAATTAGTAAATATTCTGAAATCTACTTCCGAAGTAGTAGAACTTTGAAATTTACTCCTGAAATAGTAAGACCTTGAAATCTACTCTCGAAGCAGTAAAACTTTAAACTTTACTCCTGAAACAGAAAGAATTGGCAAAAAATTTGAATTTTGAAGCAAAGTCTTATTGTCCTTGAACAAAATAATGAGCTATAGATTCTTATATCTAGCGCATTCAAATAATCTGGCTATAGATTCTTATATCTAGCGCATTCAAATAATCTGGTTTCATTTCCCGAAGCGAATGAAGATATACCACAACCTATCTCTTGTAAAGATAAAATACAAGGAATATACATGTTATTTTTGTGGTATGAAATTAAGACATTGCAACACGTACATGTTGTACGTCGAAACATATTAAAGTATCATTCTAAGGCAAAAGGAAATATAGTAGAATGGTTTCTACTATAACCACATTGATGCATTGTGATTAGTTATTGATTTCCTTGAAGGAAATAAACATTTAATGTAGTCCTTCCTAAAGGATGTGATTACTATGTGGTTGCTACTTTGATACAAAATATTCAGATGTTAATGGCTAATCTCCTTGAAGGAGATATTTAAGATACTGAAGTTTAGAGCTTAACATTTACTTTTCGTAATTTATAGTTTAACATTGTCTTTAAATTTCCATTTGATTATTGTTTTCTTTCATGACACCAGTAGTGTCATTCCAAATTTTCTTTTGTGATACTAGAAGTATCTAGAAAATATTGGTACTAGAATCTAATGATTAAGGGCTGTAGAAGAGCTAATTGTTTATCTACAAGTATCATGACACCGCTAGTGTCCAAATTATATCTAATTATGGTAAATAAATTGACGCCTCTCGAAGATGTTGTATATGATAGCACCATTCGTACTAGATCATAACTGTTACAGTCGGAACACAAATTATAGTAAATATGAAGTTTACTAATAATAAAATGGTTATCATATTGAGACTACAAATGATTGGAAGATTGAATATCTTCAAGTTATCATGGGTAAGAAATACGTATGTGAAACGTTACTTGAGCATGATAAGATCACATACCGCAATAAACCAGAAGTATATTGATACAAAATCTCATGCAATAGTGAATCAGAAGTTTACTAAAATAAATAGCGCTCGTCATGGTAAACTTGAAGTTTACAGGTACAATAATTTTATCAGTTGACAAGACCATTTTGGTCGTCCTGATTTAAACCTGATGTGCTAATTGAGTATTCAAAATATATTGAAGAACTAGAAGATTCTTCAAGAATTTATTTGTGTTGCTTGTTCTCATGATAAGTTGATTACACCAGCTAATGTTGAGACTGAATCCCCTAAAATTCTGGAAAATATAAAAGGTCAATGTGGGCCCCATCACCTTCAATGTGATGTCTTAATTAATAGATGCATCTATGAGACGGTCACATGTACGTTTATTGTAAACTGACAGTTTGACATTTACGAAGTTGCTTGCTCAAAATAATTAAGTTGGAAGCATAATTTTCAGATTATGTAATCAAGAAAATTCATCTTGATAATGCTAGTTTATATGTAAACTGGTTTGGCACTGGATGCCTCCATAATGTAGCTAAACCATTGCTTATGAGAACAGAGCTTCAGATGTTGGTCTGAGATATGATATATTGAATACAACGACACTTGTATGCTTCAGACCAATAAATATGATAAATTCTCCCATCATAATTGGTTCAGGGTCAGGAACTAGATATTCCATCTTATAGCTTTTGATGTGCGATGTATGATTAATTGATATACTATGATGCACAGAGATGGATTTCCCAAAGAAAATGGGGATATGTGTTAGTTTTTCTAACATAAGGGGGAGAGAATATGCAACTAAGAAATATGTTGTGAATTATCATCAGTATGATCCTCAGATAATTCAAGTCAGATGCTGGAGGTATTTGCTGACCCAACTATTTCATATTTCATCTGCAAAATGCTCCTAATGTCCTTAAAAGACAGAATCTACAGCATTGCATGAAGCATGGTAGACCAATCGGTTCCGAATGTAATAATTCGTGAAAAGGGGGATGAGCAAATGATCAAAATGATCATAATAAGGAGGCAATATGCTCTTGAAGAGCCTACGACATAACATTTCATGAAACCTTATGGGAGGTTCAGGTACCTGAAAATAATGAAGTGATGAGATCTCAGTAAGCTATGTCGAATTACGAACCGATACAAAATGGTATCTCATCGACGATATCTTTGATACATTATGACGCGCAATATTGTACAAGATTGTGAGGATCTGATTTTTACGTTTCTTAAAGCATGCTGACGTAGAAATAAATTATCAAGTAATATGATGCATCTTGATAAGCGTAAAGCTTATTGGACCTGCAGTCCAGACATCAGAAGGTGTCACGTCATTTAACTACTAAATGGATGTTGTCACAATCTATATATTTTACTTGATAAGATTCAAAAATTTCTGAATAATTCAGAACGCCTAAAGCATATACAAGTTCTTGGAAAACTTGTTCATAATCCTTATATGGATTAAATCACGTAAGGTGAATGCATTTTCATCATCTTAGTGAATATTTATTGACGAAGGATACAAAGATGACCCTGTTTACCTTTGTCTCTTTATGATAATCAAAACATTTCATATTACTGTGCAAGTTGAATATTATTGGAGCTCTTGAAAAGTTTTCAAAAGTAGTAGATTATTTGCTAAAAGGGGTTGAAATGAGAAAATTGAATTGGTCCTGAAATACCATATATTTTTGCAATTGATACGAAAATGATATTGTTTTAATTCTAAATGGAGATATTGAAATAGATCAATTGCATATTGCAGATGAAAGCCCTGACATGAATGTGTTTATCCTAACAAATATTGTCAAGTGTTTTGGATATACAGGACATTCATATGATCTACATAAGAGTTCGATACAGATATGTTATCTATTTTCATGAAGGATTACTGTCATACCATGTTATTTTACTGACAGTCAAATCATAGAAAGATAACAGTAGTTTATAAAGCAAGTCAAGAATGTACTTGGCGTGACTGCAACAAATATTATATGAAGATGATGTAACTCTATCTAAGAAATGAAGATGCAGATCATCAAGCAGTTAGTCAAATGATCATTTGAGATGTGATCACAAATGCTCTGTCAACCTCAAGATATGATAAGTTGGTATACAAGATCGGAGTACGTCATCTTCAAGAATTATGTGATGCTTTAATCAGGGGTAGTAAATACGCGCTTGTACTCTTTTTCCCTTAATCAAGATTTTATCCCATTTGGGTTTTTCTGATAAGGTTTTTAATGAGGCAGCTAGCAATGCGTATTACTGGATACGTGTACTCTTTTTCCTTCACTAGAATTTTTTCCCACTGGATTTTTCCTAGTAAGGTTTTAACGAGGCACATTATCTATTAATAAAATATCCAAGGGGGAGTGTTATGAACTATTTTACAAGTTGATATTTGGATGTATTATTAAATGTAAATTATACCACTTACACATTAAGTGATAAATACAACTTGCACTTGCAAGTTGTATCTTAGTTGTAGAGCAACTTGTACAAGTTGTATATTGTAGGTTGAGGGGCAAAATTCTTCTATAAATAAGGAGCTATGCCTTCTCATTTGTAACATCATGAAAAGTGATAATACAATCTCTCCCTCCTCTCTACAAAGCTATTAGTTTGCTTCTCTTATTTATTTTCAATTATATAGTTTTATAACAAGTTATAATATTTCTTGATAATTCTAGAAGGTAACTTTTTTTTCTTAGATATATATCTACTAGTGACATTTGGCCCGTGCTAAGTTTGGATTCAAACCGACATTAAAAATTAAATTGTTAATTATTTTTTTGGTCCATTCTTTGGGGCATTGAGTTGCTAAAAGAGTAGTTTCCTACAAGCTCCTATAAATTAATCATACAAAAGTAGGATATAAAAAAAATTCTTTTTATTTTAGTGAATGACCATCCTCACCCTGAAAATTCGGAGGTAATGCTGAAGCGACTATCAGCCACATGTAACGGAAGTAGATCCAACCTGATACTCTGCATTCATAAAGGAATGCAAAGCAAGTGCGAGTCGGTCAAGACAAAACAACGATCGGTAGGCATCATCGGCCGACTAAACATAGCTAACACAATTTAGATAATAAAGCAGATAGGCAGACAAACCAACAAGTATAAATCAAATGTAATCGAATCCAAATACACATGATTGCCTAAGTAAAGCATCTAATCCCAAATGTGCCAGGTCGGAATGTATTAAGTCTGAATCCAACATCACAAGTACAACACCAAAACATCTCAAAATCAAGCCATAATGCAATGCAATGCAATGCAATAGTGTATGAATGCAATGCAATGCCATGCAAATGCTGTGTACACATGTACTCCGGAAGAAAATATCGACATCTTGGTAGCACAACCCAGTGTGACTCGCGAAGTCTAAGTGCCACCTGTCCCGGATCTTTGCCCACGGGGAGTTCTCACCGGCACCACTCTGGGGGACCTGCAGAGTCCATGCACTCACTCAATCAATGATTTTGGAACTAACATCCGATATCAACCTCTTATGTCACTCAAGTAAAACCGAGCCCAACTCATCAACGTGTTTCATCAAATATCATCAGTATCTCAATAGTGTATCATGAAAAATGAGAGTGCGTGCAATGCATGTATCATCATCAATAATCATGCTTAATATCACAAGTACTAACAGTGGGTACGCAACCAATATATCCGAGTCACAAGTACCAACAGTGGGTACGCCAACAACATCGTAATCAAGATGATAAAACAGAATTCAATATCTATCAACAACTCATGGCATCAAGCCAACACAATAGAACAATCAAATCACAACATAACGGGGTGGCTAGCCCCAAACACACAGCAGGACCCAACCTAAGGCAATATCCAACCCAACTTTATACCCGAAGGTCCACATACGCATCTCCGATAATATAGTCTAAATATGTGCTTCGCTATACGAAATCTCACCAAGGATAAGCCATAACCTACCTGGATAGCCAAACCGTAAACACCAACAACTCATTCCTTTGTCTTGCCTTTCCGTTGAGCCTCAGAACCAAAATAGTCTAGGCATATTCGAAATCTAGATTAGAAATCATGAAGAATGATACTAATATTGCTACCATTCAATTTAGGTCAAATCCAACCCTAGAACTGGGGAAACGGGGCCCACAAGGGCAAAACGGAAAATTCGGAAGCAAAATATCAAATTAAGCACTAGGTGATCATAACCTAACCCCTAACTGCTAAATTAACTCATAGATTTACCCAATTTCAAATTTGAAGCAAAATCCCCAATTTGGGTATAAACCCTAACTCTTTGATTCCGAAATTCAACGCTAGAAATGGAAGATATATGATTAACAAGCCTAGATTCATCAAAATCTAACATAAACCCCATCAATTTCATCATTAATAAGCCTAGAGAAAAGTTCATCCAAACCCACTTTCATATTCCATTACTAAGGGATTATTAAAGGAAAAAGGCGGAATTTATGATGATTAGGATTAATGAAATAGAAGAGGGATTGCAAGATTTACCTCCATTTCTAAAAGTTTTTCATAATATAATCTTCAATAATTCGACTTGAGCTTTACTATATGCATGATTAATTTCACTTATTTTTTCGTGAATTAAACCAGTATTGACTAACCAACTTAATTATCATAGAAAGATATTTTGGTATTCAAGAATAATTGAAATGATACGGCACTAAGCAAGAGTGTACTCACGAATCTAATCATTTTGTATTTTCCTTTATCGCTTTGGGTATTTTTACTTCTATTAAATTATCTCTCAACTAATTCTAAAGTTGGGAACCAAGTTTGTTCATTTTTTTTTTCTAGACAATTTGAGATAAAAAAATTAAATACAAACATCGATTTTAAGCTAAAATCAATAAACAACACAAAACTATATTCGCTACTCTAATAATTCATCCTAAAGTCATTACCATTTGTAAGTTCATCATGTAAGAACTCGACAGATTTATCATGTGTAATATATAAAGGGATTACTTAATAATTTTATAAGAGTAGTAACTCCCTTCGTCCAATTTATGGGAATTTTGAGAGTCAATTAAGTTTTTTTTTATCGGAATTTGTTTTTATGCCTTTTAAATTTTTGAAGTTGTTAATTATTGTGATTTATAGTATTTTTTACCTAGTTTTCAAATATATAAGCTTTATTTCAAAAAAATTTAAAGCTCCTATGTTTGGATGCACGATCAAAATTTAGAAGTTTGAATCTCGAATTTCCAATTGTGCCATATAAATCGGGACATAAAAAGTAATAATTAAAGAACATAAATTAAAAGATTTTTAAAACTATAACTAAAATTGATTCTAGAACAGATGTAAGCACATATGATGAAACAAATGTATCTCTAATTGTAAAAGAAAATTTTGTTGCAAAGTTTCTGCAATTTTACTCTAATAAGGACAAATAACATAACAATAACCTAATAAAGTTCAACAAAAGATCACAAAAAGTCAAACAAGTCACCAATTAGGAGGGTCCAAGTGGGAGTGGTATTAAGAAATAAATGAGGGCAAAAAGTTGGAATAGGTAATTGTTGCAACCACATGTAAGCATAGAAATATTGAAATTTGACAAATTTCTATTTTGAACTATGGTAAATGACGAATATAACCCTGTGAGGACTACAAAAAACACTCATTCTCTCTTATATATAGTAAAAATATTTTGTATCGGAAGATAGGTTTTATCCAAAGTGTAATTAGTGCCCCTGCTTTTCTGCTTTCCCCTCATGTCCTTTTCAAAAGGGGTGAGGGGTATTGTTTCCTATTCTAAGGGCTCGTTTTGTACGAGGAATAAGGGATAATTAATTTTGTGATTAAATTTGAGATGACTTTATTTCAAGTGTGGTTGGAATAAAATCGCGGCATTAACTAATCCCGGGATTATAGTGTTATTTTCATCCTATGAGAGGGTGGGATAACAATCTCGGGTTTAAAAAAAGTGGCTTTTAAGCATAAATGCTTAAAGTACTTTTGAAGTGCTGAAAGTTATTTTATAAATAAGCAGGTATGTGTTTGGATGAAAGTGTTGAAACTGAAAATAAGTTGTTGAGAGGGAAAGATGATAGTTTAGGGTTTTTATTAGTGAGGGTAGTATTGAAATTAGAAGAAAATATAAGGATAAAAGAGTAAAATCGTTGGTCAAACCAAAATAACTTTTAAGCCAAAAAGAAAAAAGTTGGGGTTCCCCAACTTCTTATTTTTGACTTATTTTAAGCACTTTTATATTTTCCCAAGCACTCAAAAAAGTTAAAAATGGCTTATAAGCTGGTTTGACTAACTTATAAGCCAATCCAAACGGGCATTCTACATGGGAAACTTTACGGGGTATAAGACTTAGCAGTAACTAAGTTAATTTCGTTTCCTCCCATTCTCGCTGTACACCTTTTGGAGAAGCATCAATGTTGCTCTGATGACATAGTAATTGAGATCTTAACATATCTCCTTGCTAAGTCTCTCATGCGATTCAAGTGTGTTTCTTAAACTTGGAATACTCTGACACGACACCCCAACTTTGTCCGGTCACACTATGGTCGTTCTCAAGCCCGAACCTTAGCCACCCGAATTTTGTTTCAACTCACAACAAATTCTAAAGATGAACAATACCACAACAATAACATACCCGGTGTGATGTGTTGCGACATTTCATAGTTTTGATGATATGACAAACAAGCCAAGGACCAGGCCCTTCATCAGGTCCCCTGCACTGTACGACCATGACAGCTGTAAAGTAAAGCGTACTGTTTCAACCTGGCAGAGCCACAACGGAATAGTAGCTGCATCATTGGGCAAAGAGCAAAGGACTAAATCAACGTCCCTTTCATGGTAACATGTTCCTCACATGCTCATTGCTTGATCTTATATATATATATGTTGGGATTGTTTAACCTAATACTTGCAAATCTAAAAAGCTATATTTCTCTCAAGTGTGGCGGCTACCTTTCTCAAGGTGTCCACAAGAACAAGATCTCAACAATCAGAGGGACCATTTCCTGCCACTGAAGACGTCTAAAGTCTCTAGGATCGTTGAGTCTTGCTTCATGTTCTTAATTTGTATTCCTACACTGCTTGTCGAGAAGCATCATAGTAGGACAGATTTCAATCTTTGTAACTTTGTTTTCTCTGCTAAAGTTAGCTAAGTATCAGTTGAGTCGTTGGCTAGAGGTAGTCAAGACTTGGAGCTTTGTAATAGAGTTATTGTGAAGGTACTTACAATGGGTGTATTGTAAGGGTTAGGGATTAAGAGTTTAATTCCTAATGTTGCAATCTGAAGTTGCTCAGTTTAGTGAAGTTGGAAATCCTACTGAGGTAGGTCGTGATTTTTAATCCCTTGAGCAAGGAGTTTTCCACATAAATACTTGCCTTATTTACTTTTCATAATTATCTGTGAAAACAGTTAGGGACCAGGTCCCCTAGACTGTTTTGGCAAATTTTCAGGTTGTGAACTAGCAAACGGTGAACCAATAGGTTCTATCACAGTGTAATCCCACAAGTGGGTAAAGATGAACAACATTGTGATGGGAAAATATATGAATCTGAAGGACTTTCTTTACAGCTTGATTATTTTTGCTACGATGTTGAGACAACAATAACATACCCAATGTTATCCCACAAGTGGGTAAAGATGAACAACATTGTGATGGGAAAACACGTGAATCTGAAGGACTTTCTTTACAGCTTGATTATTTTTGCTACGATGTGGAGACAAGTATTTGTTCTTGCAAGGGCCTTGTTTGCTTGTATAGATATAAAGATACTCAAGCTTATTTATATAATGTCACCACTAGGGAGATTAAACCTTTTCCACCGCCAATAATATTTAAGACATCTGAGAACCCATGGGATCTTAAGTTGTTTCTGGGGTTTGATCAGGTGACGGGAAACTACAAATTGATTTGTTTTTTTCCTCTCCGAGGAGGAAGAGGAGGAGAGGGGCCGAAATTCTAACGCTAGGAGTAACTAACTCTTCCTGGAGAAAATCGATTCGTTAAAATTTAGCTCATGTAATTTGTCTATGGAATGTATTTTCCTCAACAGGGTTCTTTATTGGACTTGTAGGTTCAAATATGTTGCCTACTTCAACTTTAGAGAGGAGAAGTTTGGATTTCTTCCATCCTCTCTGTCAGATTTTCAAAATTATTTCAGTGGGATGAGTTTTATTTGAACTGCATTGTGGGGAAAATTGGTTATATATTGCCGTTATATCTGTGTCCCTCTAGATATTTTGGTATACGATGAGGTTAACAAGGTTTTTGGTCCTCCGAGAGGTCAGAGATTCCCGAGAAAGGATTAATGACAAGACAAAGGAAGCGCATGTATTAGCAACAATAAGTGTAGAGTCCTCGTATCATGTTTAAATAGGTTAGCCGTTTTGTCGAGAATATTATCCCGTTGACGTCTTTACTATTTTGAACATAGAATTTATGTCTAGTTTGTTTTATCAAGAAGTTAGCTGTAAACATTACTAGCAGGTATGTCAACCAATTTAATTATGGATTGCGCATTCTTATTCAATTTCAGTTTTTATTTATGAATTGTTAGCCCTGGCGGAGCCAGTATTTTCACTAAGGGGATTCAAAATATAAAGAAGTAAAGTAGATTCAATAGCTACTATATATACAGCAAAAATATTTTTGAGCTTGTATACATAGTGTAATACTTTTACGAACCCCCTTGCGGCACCCTAGCTCCGCCCCTGCTCCCCCACAAGACTTGGTATTGCCCGCTTTTATGAGTCGATATCTTTAACCGCTCTTCAGCTTGGTCCAACTCTTCATCATTCTTTATGTCCTAAATATGCAACATAATTAGTTGATTGCCGGTGGGTGGAGGATTTCAAATATCCTAGATTAAAATATGTATAGTATTGGTAAGCATATAGAATGCTGAACTATAGCTCCGCCCCTGTTTCTGGTCTACAAAATTTCTAAGTACTTGCAGTTAATTATCTTGACGCAGCAGGTATTCAATAGAGCATGTTATGAAGATATTTCACATATTCAAAAATGAGTTCCCATCCTTTGTCACATAACTAATTAGTTCCGAGTGTTCTAAATACTGCTAGACCATAGTATACTTCACCATCTCACTAAGGGGTTGTTTGGTATGATGGATAAGGAAAAATAGTACTGAAATAAGAATTTAGTACCACCATATCCCTTGTTTGGTTGTTAATACTGGGATAAATTATCCCAGGATTAAAAATAGTACTGGCATAATTTATCCCTAGAAGAGGGTAGAATAACAATCCCCTAGGACTAGTTATCCCAGGATAAAATAATGAAAATGACAAAAATAGCCCTGAGGTCCCTCAAACCCCTTTTCTACTAATCAGGTGACGGGTAGTTTGTAAATGATTTTTTTTTACAATGCATGTTACTTTTAATAGAACAAACTAACCAATCAATAAGAAATTATATCAGGATAACTAATCCCAACATAAATAATCCCAGTATAACTAATCCCATCATAACTTGTCTTCAAACCAAACGACCCCTGAGAGATCAGAGGCGGAAGTAGTAGGTCTAATTACTAAGAAGTAAGAACGCAACAAGTAGTAGATCAGAACTCATAATCTTAAAAATATAATAGGTTCAACTCTAAGATACTTAAAGGTTATACCCTTAGAATGTAAGTCCTGAAACCGCCTCTCTAAGAGATTGTATGCGCACAAATAATGGCTACCAATTTCTTTATACGAATAGTCGGTTGGATTCGATTTATGTTTTCCACACACACATATACATATACATACATTCACCAGCTATTTTTAGATTTATAGTATTTTTGAAGTCACAATATAAGAAAATAATTTTGTATTAAACGAATAGATCAAATAGTGAATATCATTGGACATATTTGTTTTTTATTTTTTATTTTTTTTTATTTTTTAAAAATCATTATGTTTTTAATGACTAAAGGTAGTCAACCCTAGGAAGCCTCTCAATTTGTTAGAAGTGGGCCACCTAGAAGTAAATAGTAGTTATTAGGTTAAGGAATTTGGTTTCCTCTTATTCTGAACACAGAATTTATGGAGACGCATCAATGTTGCTCTAATGACATACTAATAAAGATCTTAACTTTCCTCTCTCCGAAGTCTCTCATGCGATTCAAGTGTGTTTCTAAAGCTTGGAATACTCTAATACGACACCCCGACTTTGTGTCTCACTATGCTCGTTCTCAAGCCCGCCCCTCAGCCACCCAACTTTTATTTCAACTCAAAGCATATCCTAACAAAAAACACGACTGGTTAGTTCATCCGGAAACAAGTGAAGTATTTCCCTTAGAGCTTAATTGTTTTTGCTACGATGGAGGTCAGATGAGTATTTGCTCAAATCATTACAACGGTCTTGTTTGTTTGTATAGCTATAGATACACTGAAGTTTATTTGTACAATGTCACCACAAGGGAGTTAAAACCTTTTCCGCCCTCTCTTAATCGAGAAATAATAAGAAGTAAGCAATACGCATTGGATCCGAAGTTGTTTTTAGGATTTGATGGGAACTACAAATTGCTTCATGTTTTTGATTGCCGAGGAGAAAAAGAGGGGAAAATTCTAACTCTAGGAGTAGCCAACTCCTCCGGGAGTAAAATCCGCGTGTTTAATGACGAGAGTAATAATAACCACAACTCATGTAATTTTTCTATGGAATGTATTTTCCTCAATGGTGTTCTTTACTGGGCTCCGAAAATTTGTGTCGTCTACTTCAACTTTAGGGAGGAGAAGTTTGGATATATTTTACCTCCAAATCCTCAAAGATGTTATTTCAAAGAGCCGAGTAGAATGCTAACTGCATTGTGGGGAAAATTGGTTATGTGTTGCCGTGATAGTTATTATAGCTCATCTCTTTTGTTATACGATGACGTTAAGGAGATCTTCACGAAGGTCTATGCAAGCTGTAAGGATGCTAACGAGATTTTCACGGACGTCTCTCTCATACGGAAGCATGTTATTGAGATCGCGGCTACGTTGCTTGGAGCAGAAAGGATTAATGACAAGACGAAGGAAGTAGCACATGTTTTAGCAACAACAAGTGTAATTAGTTCCCCCGCTTCTCTACTTTCCTCCCCAAGGCCTTGTTGCTTAAGATTTGATAGCAGTTTTGGTGAGCACAACAACGTGAGCACAACAACAAGACCCCTCGTATCGTGCAGAACATTATCCCACTAATGTCTTTACTAGTTTTAATGTAGAATTTATGTTTAGTTTCTACTCTTTTTTTTTTTTTTTTTTAAATGGATTGTGCATTCTTATTGTTATACCCTACCTTAACCGGGTTAAATTAGAGTACAACATATTGGTGATTCCTAAATTATTTAACTAACTTAAGGAGTCGCCACCTAATTAGTTTAGAGGTGAATTAGGACACCTATCGATTACTAAATGTTAACTCCGTTTAAAGCCTGCTAAACTTAAGATTCTAAGTAAGGGTTCAACTAATCTAAAAGGAAGGTGTTAAGCACCCTTTAAGATCCGTACTATAACGGTTAACCGGCCGGACTTAGATTAATTAAAGAAAGATATTTTTAGCCATTTAAGTATATAAATGGTAAATAATTAAATGATTCGCTACTTATAAAATCGAAGTTTCAAGAGTAAGGCTAACTTTTAAAATAAGGGTTAACAAGAAAATTGGAGATAATAGAAGTTAGTAATATCCTTAACTTATGACAGAGTTAAAAGACGTATGGAAATGATAAGGAAATTTAAATGGGCCAACAAACTCATTTCTATTCTAAGGAATCTGATTTAGACTTAAAATATTTCATGAATTAAATCATTTTTTATTTTATTTTTTGGGGATCAAAATGTTAGCTTATCAAATAGGCAGGTTTATAGGATTGATTACCGAATTAAACTACTCCATTAATTAGATGTAAATCCTAGACGTTAAGTAGCAAAAGGGTAATATAATATTAAAGCTCGTGACTCATACTAATTCTTCACCAGCATCGCGAAAGAGTAAGGGGGTGAGGGAGTTATTTCCACTATTTTTGGTATCTTATACATAGTCGGGACAAAAGAAAATAACAATTCATGAAGAGTGACTCCATGTCCATGCTCGGAAAGAGTCTCACATTGAGACTCGGATAATGCTCCCATTTGTGCACATGCAAAACAAAAGATGAAAAAGAGAGGTTAGAAAGAAAAATCTGGTTCCTTAGTAATACATAAAAGATAAATAACTAAATGGAAATCACATTCTTACTTATACAACAATCGTCCATGAAACCAAAACATATTGTATCACCGATCAACGTACGGGACCAAACATACTAACAGTTATATGACTCTAAACTAAATGATGAAACACTACTTTAAGATTAGTATTCCACTTCTATTTTTTAAAAAAAGGAAAATTCATAATCGGATGACTAAAGTTGACAATATATTCTCCACAACAAATAAATAGGGACAACCTAGTCACGAATGCATTTGACCTTTTTTAACTCAACATTCAGAAGAAAAAATACTTTGTAAATTAACAATGCTAAAATAATATAACAGCCTATTCTATTAATCACCTTTCTACTAAATCTAGGCAGGAAACTTTCTTGGAATAGATTTTACACATTATTTCTAAAATACTAACTCATGCTAATAGAACTCTACCATTCAAACATTAGCAAACACAAGTCAGATTAGCAATATTACCAAATACGGTTCCTAATGTAACATCTACCTATCATTTCGAAAGAAACCACTGGAAGATGGTTACTAATAATTGGAGCATAGCATACTGCTTGAAGATATGAAAATAACTCAAGTGTCGGAGTTTTCCAATAAATACCACAAGACGGAGTTTTATACATGATTAATGAGAAAAAAAAAATTTAATGATGCCTCTTAAGCCATCCAGAAAAAAAAAAAAAAAACCGAGTAAAACATGAGACCGAGAGAGATAGGACCCTTTTAATATATCCTTTCAATACTCCAATCAGTAAACATATTTTAAGTAAAGGATCTTTTAATATTTGAAAGAAGTAAAATACATAACTTTACAATGTTCACACTTTCTATTTACGTCAAACAGAACAACAAAACCCAAAAGGATTCCTAACATGATATTATCTACAACCATTGCATATTCACATCTCAAAACGAATAAAGAGGAAAGGATGAAATTTACCTTCCACGGGAGCAGTGAATGGGGCTTTGATGTTTCAGATCTACTTTCTTTCGAATGAACAAAACGGACAGAGATCGAGAGAGGAAAATTACTAAAGTTACTTTGAGAGATAGCAGAAAAATATCAACAGCTTCAAATGAGAGAGTATTTTTTATGGTTCCCCTTCTCCCCCTCTTTCGGCTGAAGGATTTGAGATATATTTATAGGCCAAAATTAGGGTTTTCAAGCTTGAAATTTGAACACACAAAAAGGTCACGGGCTGGTATTTTGGCTCCAACGAGTCGTTTTGGAAATAGAGACAAATCTCTGAAAAGTCAATTTTCTCTGAACTTAGAGAATCAAAGATCAACAATGACTTAGCCTTTTTTGTTTACTTCATCGATGAGAGAGAAGGGTGTCCTTAAATGCTAGAAGACGAAAAATACAACAACTTCACGAAAATGGGGCGGCAATTACTGTACTATGAAAGAAAAGAGTTGGATCTTTTTCTCAAAGGGGAAGGGGGAGGCTGCTGGAAGGAATAATATAATAGAGAGATAAAGAGACTTAATATTAGGGTTCTAGAATTTGGTATGGGCTAGACGGACTGGGTTGTTATTTGGGCTAATTTATCGCCCGAAATGTTTTCTTTTTGGGCCTAGTTGATAATTGTGTGAGCAAAAATGAGTGGGCTGCATAAAAGATACTAAACAAACAAGGCTAGTAATATGAACTATAATGGTAGTAATTAACATAGTGACTATTATTATAATACTAATAATATGAAGAGTGATGAGTAATATAACTACAATAATAATGCTACTACTAATAGTGATAGTAATAATAATTGTATTATAAAAAATATTTATAATAATAGGACAAAAATAGTTTAGTATTGACTAGGAAGCACAAAGAAATTATTTAAAGGAAAAGTGGGACAAAATTGGGTGTCAACACTTATTGAACAATTTCAGTTTCAACCAGTTTTTGTTCTATTTAAATGCCTACACTTGTTAATATAGTAAGATACATGGCTTACCAAGTTGCGCTTGTGTTAGAAATATACTGGGTTTACCTTAGGTTTGTCTAGGACACTATTCTCAAGACACTCGAATCATGCCTCGCGTCTATATCCCAGGAAGGGAGGAAATCAACCCATTTTGCTTTGTGCCTCTTCTAGGCATGAGTCCAATTATTTATAAAGTGAAAAAATGAGCTCGATACCCTCTAGTTTATTCCAACAGATGGAAGATTTAAGGATAGTTGTATTTGAGTTGCAAAATTGTCCGAGCCATACGCAAAAGCCCCTCGAGTCCCAACCCGAGCCATATAAAGAAGTCCCAAAACATAATACAAGCCTATAGGAAGGCTCAGGTTGTTGCATTCTTAGAGATCCTTAATTGCAACTTGCTGTCGTTATTAGAAATACTCCCTTCGTCCTTTTTAACTTGTCCGTATTTGACTTGACACACCTCTTAAGAAGTAATTAATATAATGATAAGTTTACTATATCACCCTTTGAATATAATAAATTAATCCCACTAATTAACTTCTTTACTAATTTGAATTAAAATTCTATAATTTGTACCCCCTGCTTCTCAGCTTTCATCTTCATGGCTTAAGATTTTTCGTTGAGAACAACAACAACAATTGTCCTTATAGCAAGTTTAAATCTATTAGTAGTTTTGTTGAGAACATTGTCCCATCAACATCTTTACTTGTTTGAAACCTGAATTCGCTATCAAACTTAGCGAGTTCGAAACTACTATCGCCCAACTAAGGGAAGAGCTCGATTCTGTCAAGGTCGATGCGACGCAGAAAACGATAGAAAGGTTCAGGCAGCTCGAAGTTGAGAAAGCTGCCCGAGAAGGAGAGGTTGAGTATAATTGAAGAAAAGGTCGAGACTCGTGCCCTGATCAGTGATAAGCTTCAGCTCGAGGATGCTGTTGCGGCCAACAATGCTCTTCAGACCGAACTGGCATCTGTCAACGAGGTTCGAATCACTCTAATGAGATGAAGTCCGAGCTAGAGGAGAAACTGAGGAAAGCTCAGTCTGACCTGGATGAATCTCTTAATGATATAGTGGCTGCCGATAATCGAGGACAAAGCTAAGAAAGCTCTCGAGGATAGCTCCGAAGATGATTCCGAAGAGACCATTTCTGAGAACTCGGGTTCCTATAATACCGAGTAAAATAGGGCCTGTACCAGCTTTTTTTATTTTTTGTTTTTGATCATTTAAAAATCCTAAGTGTAAAGCTTCGGTTTGCTATGCCATATATTAAATGCATATTTCCCTTTTACCATCATTTTCTTCGATCTTTGAGTCGGGTACATTTTATGACATTTGCTTTGAACGTTTGCTTCGAAAAGTTTGGCCGAGGCTCGGCCCTAAGCTTTTTATTCAAGTCGAGCCAATCTTAACTCATCGGTTATGGGCTTCATTTTGTTCGGTTCACCTTTGACCGAAGACTTATATATGGCTTACCCGTGGGGCCTTTTTATACTTTGTGAATTCAGACGTGTCCGAATCACCTTGGGCATTTAAGTCAAAGTCTTTAATTATTTGACCTTCTTCTGACTGTTTGCTTTTAGTGGATTAGGTTCGGGTGCCATAACCTTTGTGCCTTTGTCAATTTTATAACGGCAGTTCTCGTTCGAGGGTTAAAAAAGAATTGGGATCAGTTAACTACAACCTTTTTGCCTTTGACGATTTTGTGACGACAGTCCCCGGTCGAGGGTTATATTTAATAAAAGAACATATTCAAGACATACTTTTCAGTAATACTTCTCTTCATATCTCAAATGTTTATCTCATACAAAACTAAGGATTTCTTCCGATCTCTTCTGCTCTTTGCCATAGCAACACTACCCGGGCACGATTCGTTCGATCGTTTGACCTTTACATTGAAACCTAGCACAGAAGGTTTGGGAATTTAGAAAAAACAAAAATTGTTCAGAACTTGACTTCGTTTCTTGTTTTAATTCGGTGAACTCTTTTTCGATCTTGGTGGGGGTATAGTAGTCCCCTAGTATTTGTCCGAGAAGTATGAACGGGGAAACCCTATTCAGTCCCCGATACTTAACCGGTCTTCTAGCTTATGGGCCTTTAGCCTCGTCTTCTTAGAGCAACGCGTTGTACTTGTTGCCTCGTTAAAAATCTTGCCGAAAAACCCACTTCGGGACAAAATCGGGGCTAAGGAAAAGAGTACAACACGTGTTTTCAGACCTAGTTCTAATACCTTCGGAATTTACCCCGATACGATTTTTGCAAAAAGGATAGGTGAGAAAAATAATCACAAGGGTTAACGGATCATACCTCAGAAATAATATTTCTTCAAATGCGCCACGTTCTAGTTGTTATGTAGCTGTTGACCGTCCACGGTTTCCAATTGATACGTTCCTTTACCCGTTATTCCGGTGACCTTATACAGTCCTTCCCAGTTCGGCCCCAACTTTTCATCATTGGGGTTCTTAGTATGCAGGGTAATCTTTCGGAGTACTAAGTCCCCAAGTTGAAAATATCGAAGGTTAGTCCTTCGATTGTAGTATCTTTCCATTCGCTGCTTTTGAGCTGCCAAATGAACCAGCTCATTCTCGCGTAGTTTGTCCGTCAAGTCAAGCTTTATGGCCATAGCCTCGTCGTTTGACTCGTTGGTGGTATACCGGAATCATAGACTCGGCTCACCAACTTCTACGGGAATTTGAGCCTCAGCCCCGAAGACCAGGGAAAATGGCGTTTCTCCCGTGCTTGACTTTGATGTGGTTCTGTAGGCCCATAATACCTCCGGTAGCACTTCCTTCCATTTGTGCTTTGATGTCTCTAACCGTTTCCTTAGATTTTGAATTATGGTTTTATTCGTGGATTTCGCCTATCCGTTTGCACTCGGGTGACACGAAGTTGACACAATTTTTTTGATCTTCAATCCTTTGAGGAAGTTATTAACTTTATTGCCAATGAACTGAGGACCATTATCATAAGTTATCTCGGCTGGGATACCGAACCGACAAATGATATGATCCCATATGAAGTTAATAATCTCGTTCTCTCTAAATTTCTCAAAAGCCTGCGCTTCAACCTATTTTGAAAAGTAATCAATCATAAATAAAATAAAACGAGCCTTACCTAGGCCCATGGTAAAGGACCGATGATATCCATTTCCCACTTCATAAATGGCCAAGGGGACAAGATCAGGTGCAATAACTCCCCCGGCTGATGTATCATCGGCACATGCTTTTGGCACCCATCATATTTACGGACAAAGCTTTTCGCGTTCTCCTCCATCCGGTTCTAATAATACCCCGCTCTGATGATTTTTCGTACCAAGGCTTCGGCACTGGAGTGGTTACTGCATGTTCCTTCGTGGACATCTCTCATCACATAATTCATTTCTCCGGGTCCTAAGCATTTAGCCAGAGGTCCGAAGAAAGACCGGCGATATAACTGGTCGTCTACCAAATAGAAACAGGCCGCTTTGGTTTGAAGAGACCTCGATTCTTTTGGGTCGTTTGAGAGTTTTCCATCAAGCAAGTAGTCGATATATTTGTTGCGCCAATCCCATATCAAACCCATTGCATTTATCTCGGCATGACCATTTTCCACTGCCGAGTTCATCAATTAGACGACCGTGCGTAATTGAACTCTTCCACTTCAATCGAGGAGCCTAAGTTGGCCAATGCATATGCCTCGTTGTTCTGCTCCCTCTGTACATGTTGCATGGTCAATTCTTTAAACCGATGCAATATTACTTGAGTTTTTTTCAAGTATCTTTGCATTCGTACATTCTTGACCTCAAAGACGCCATCGACTTGGTTCACGACCAGGAGAGAATCACATTTTGCTTCGATCACTTCGGCCCCCAAGCTCTGAGCCAATTCTAGACCTGCAATCATAGCCTCATACTCGGCTTCATTGTTAGTCAATTTTATAATTCTGATTGATTGTCTAATAACGTTACCCCCGGGGGCCTTAAGAATAATGCCCAACCCGGTACCCTTTAGGTTTAATGCCCCATCTGTATGTAGGGTCCAGATACCCGAAGCCTTTCCCGAGGTTAACAAAAGCTCTTTCTCTACCTCGGGAATCACGGCGAGGGTAAAGTCTGCTATAAAATCGGCTAAGATTTGAGATTTAATAGCCGTCCTAGGCTTATACTCGATATCATAATCGCTAATCTCTACGGCCCATTTGGTCAACCTACCCGATAGTTCCGGTTTATGCATGACGTTTTTTAACGGGTAGGTAGTTACTACACATATGGGGTGGCACTGAAAATAAGGTTTTAGCTTTCTCGAGGCACTCACTAGTGCCAAAGCTAATTTTTTGAGGTACGGATAACAAGTCTCCGCATCTCCTAATGTCCTACTTACATAATAGATTGGGAATTGCATACCTCTTTCTTCTCTGACCAACACGCCGCTTACCGCAACCTCGGATACCGCTAGAAATAGGAACAGTTGCTCATCTGCCTTCGGTGTATGCAGCAAAGACGGGCTCGACAAGTATTGCTTCAATTCTTGCAAGGCTTTTTGACATTTCGGTGTCCAAACAAAGTCATTCTTTTTCCTTAGCGGAGAGAAGAAACGGTGACTTTTATCGGATGACCTCGAGATGAATCGACTTAGGGACGCTATCTTTTCGGTCAACCTTTGCACTGCCTTCACATTGTTCACCACTTCAATATCCTCAATAGCTTTGATTTTGTCCCGGTTAATTTCAATCCCTCGGTTTGATACCATAAACCCCAAAAATTTGCCAGACCCCGAAAGCACACTTCTCCGGGTTCAGCTTCATGTTATATTTGCGAAGTACATCGAAGGTATTCTGCAAAGATTTTAAATGGCCCTCTGTTTCCAGGTACTTGACTAACATGTCATCAATGTAAACTTTCATTGTTTTACCTGTCTATTTTTCGAACATTCAGTTAACTAGGTGTTGGTAAGTTGCTCCGGTATTTTTTAAACCAAATGGCATGACATTGTAACAATAAGTCCCATATCGGGTAATAAAAAAAGTTTTTTCTTGATCCTCTGTGTGCATCCGGATCTGGTTACACCCGGAGAAGGCATCGAGAAAACTTAACATCTCATGTCCGGCCGTCGCATCAATCATTCGATCGATGTGAGGCATAGGGAACGAATTCTTCGGGCATGCTTTGTTTAGATCTTTAAAATCAACGCACATTCTAAATTTATTACCGTTCTTCGGCACCACAACGACGTTAGCTAGCCAGTTCGGTATTTTACCTCCCGGATAGAACCAATTTTCAAAAGCTTTGTTACTTCATCTTTGACGAAGGTGTGTTTTGACTCGGCCATCGGTCTTCTTTTCTGCTTGACCGGCATAAATTTTTTATCGAGGCTGAGCTTATGTGTTGTCACCTCCGGTGGCATACCTGTCATATCTATATGGGACCATGCAAAACAATCGGCATTAGCTTTCAAAAATTTAATTAACTTGTTCCTGAGCTCCGAGGTTAACCCCATGCCCAGGTATGCCTTTCTATCAGGTAAATGCACAAATAAGATGATCTGCTCCAGCTCCTCCACGGAATATTTGGTTGCATCCGAATCATCAAATTTGTACGAACGATCTGGGCACACCGAAATCATCATCTTTGCAATTTGGGCTCATATCCCCATGTTCTTCACTCGAGCACACATTCTTTAATTGCTATTTGGTGGCCTCATCTTCGATTGACTCACCAACCTTCTGAACCGATTTCTTCGAAACTAGATGGATTCCCTCGACTGCGAACATTTTCCTTGCTGCGGGTTGTTCACCACCGACAGTTTTTATCCCTTTCGGAGTTGGGAACTTCAACATCTGATGCAACGTCGATGGTACAGCTCTCATGCTATGTATCCACGGTCTGCCAAGTAAAGCATTATACTTTATCTCCTCGTCGATGACAATAAACACAGTCTACTGAATGGTCCTGTCGATGTTGACCGGCAACGAAATTTCTCCCTTTGTAGTTTCACTTGCCATATTGAATCCGCTGAGTACACGAGCTACCGGAATGATTTGATCCAGCAACTTCAGTTGTTCTGCCACTCTTCATCGGATAATATTGGCCGAACTACCTGGGTCAATCAAAATGCGTTTAACTTGAGATTTAAAGATAAGAATGGAGATTACCAACGCATTGTTGTGCGGTTACATGCTGCCTTCTGCGTCTTCATCATTGAAGGAGATAGCCCCTTCGGCCATGTAATCCTTGGTCCATTTTTCTCGTGTAATCGAAACCTTTGTCCTTTTCATCATCTGCCCTCGAGGTGTATCCGTTCCTCCTATTATCATATTGATCACATGTTGTGGTTCCACAGACTCAGCTTTTTTTATGATTTTCCCTTCCTTTATAGTGGCTTTTGGCTCGGTCACTCAGGAACTCTCGAAGGTGACCATTTTTCAGCAACCGAGCCACCTCTTCCCTTAATTAGTGACAGTCCTCGATTCTATGACCATGAGTTTCATGATATTCACACATGATGCTCGGATCCCTTTGAGTCGAAATAGATCTCAACGGCCTCGGCCACCTGGCCTCTGTGATACGCCCGATAGCCTAGACCATGTCTGATGTATTGACGTTGAAGTTGTACTCTGATAACCTCGGTATGTCTCCATTGCTGGTTGAACTACCGGCATCGCCTCTAAATAACAAGCCTCTGTTGTTCGTCCCACGATGAACTCACTTTTCACCTCTACTTGAGAAATAGCTGGGGCCACTTCTTGTTTTTTCCGACCTAAAGCTGGATTTCTCCGGTTGAGAATATGGTCGATATCTTTCCCTCAATGGTCTTGCCTCTGGTTCATAATTTCTCCTCGATCTTTCAGAGTTCTTGCTTCCACTTACTGGTCTTGGGGGGAGTTTAAGTTGATCATACTCTACCCGAATCTTAGACTCGTACCTGTTATGGACATCTGCCGAAGTTACGACCTCGTATTCCAACAAATTCTCTTTTAATTTGAATGAAGCAGTTGAGCTTGGGGGAATGAGCCCCTTAGTGAAAGCTTGTGCTGCCCATTCCTCCGGAACCGGGGGTAGTTCTATCCGTTCCCTTTGGAACCGGTTTACGAACTCACGTAGCAGCTCATTATCTCTTTGGGAGATTATAAAAATATCCGCCTTTCTGGCCTGTACCTTCTTGGCCCCGGCATGAGCTCTGATAAACGCATCTGCGAGCATCTCGAAAGAAGTGATGAAATGTTCGGGCAGGTGATCGTACCAAGTCAATGCCCCTTTGAATAATGTTTCACCAAACTTTTTCAGCAATACCGACTTTATTTCATCTACCTCGACATCATTGCCTTTTATGGCATAAGTGTACGAGGTCACGTGATCCTGTGGGTCTGTTGTCCCATCATACTTGGGAATATCCTACATCTTGAACCTCTTCGGGATCAACTTTGGGGCCGCACTCGGAGGGAAAGATCTTTGAATGTATCTCTCTGAATCTGGTCCCTTCAAGATCGGGGGTGCTCCCGGGATCTGATCCACCCGAGAGTTATATATTTCCACTCTTTTCTCCGTTGAATCGACCCATTTTTCCAAAGTCTTGAGCATTTTCAAAACCTCGGTAGATGAATCGGCCCAGATCCGTCGCTCTCGACTACCCGTGCTTCCTCTCGCCTTGGCTCGGTAACCTCTTTTGGCTTTGCCAAAGCTGATTTGTCATTTTTGCTCTGAAGCTGAGCTATGGCGATCGCCTGATCCTACAACATTTCAAATATTAAACATAAGTTAATCTCATCTGGTATATCCGAAGTCTTCCGGGCTTGCGCCCGAAGAAGAGTAGTTGACTTGTGGCTATTCAAAGGTTCTGTGGCCGGAAGGGTGGCATTCTCTTGATTGACGGTGTTCTGTCGGTTAAGGCCTTCTCTAGAATTGTCAGCATTTGGGTCGGACGGATCAGCAGGTGGGTTTCGTAACCCGCTGTTGTTCTCGTTTTCAGCAATGATTTCGTTGTTATTCACATGCCCGGAATGACCGCTGCTTGCCATTTCGTACATTTTCTGTGCAAATCTGTAAATTCTCAAACAATAAGTGAGAAAAGAAGTAGCAAAAGATTAGACCACTACCATTATCCTATGCCCCACAGTGGGCGCCAAACTATATACCCCCGGATAGTGAGCAACAATTATATTTGTAAGTGGAGAATAGGATATGTGGATTGACTTAATCTTTTGTGATATGAGATTCTATCGAATATAAATACATATATATATATATATATATATATATGGTGTATATAAGTAAGTAATAGCAAATGTATTATTAAGTAATAACGATGGAAACTAGAGAGGAAGAGTTAGCGAATGCAGTAAATTGGTCCGGCCTGGAGAAGCTTCTTAAATATTTATACCACTTTTCTGATCACAATGTTGTTGAATGATGAAAAGCTCACCTAATAAAGGAAGGGGTAGTCCTCTATTTATAGGCAATCATAAATGGACCTTAGTATAATGTAAAAAAGCCTTTCTAGGAAAACCCTAAAATGGATAAGGTTGGTCCGTACGGTCTGACACCTGTACTGTTGTCAGCGCAAATGGCGGAACAGTTTGATGACGCGTGGCCTGCTCCATAACTGATTTTTTGGAGCCACATCGAGTACGCTCTTTAGGTTCGAGTCTACCGTGTCCGGTAAAATACCTTCGATGTTGAAGTAGAGTCGAAAGCGTTCGTGCCCACTCGGACATATGTTTTACTCCAGTATGTCGGACATAAGTTGACCCGATCTTTACCGTATACAAAGCTGGGTTGTCGTTTTTGGGTTTTAGACCGTAGTCTTTAACTATTTAGACAGTAGTCTTTTAGTTTACACGTTTCTGATACTTGGGGGTTCGATGACCATAGTCTTTAACAATTTAGACCGTAGTCCTTTAATTTGCACATTTTGGATACTTGGGGGTCCGATGAAATGCAATATTAATGCGAAGGACAGTTTCAGCCAAGACGATACTTTGAGGAATTTCCTCATTTTATTGATAGAACCGGAGACAAAATTATAATTGTTGCTGTGGCAAGAGCAAGTTAATCGGGCATGATTCAATTGATCATTTGGCCCTTACATAAAATCCTATCGTACAAGCCTTGGCTTTAAATAGGTATCGATTAGCCCAGGGTATGATAGTCCTCTCGTACTTGAGTTCAAAGTGTAAGGGCTCGGAGTACTATCGATCCGACGCAGCGTCCATTCCCGATTTGACCGCCTTCTTCTTTATTTTAGTAGCACGCTGCATAGCGCTACCTCATTAAAAACCTTACCGGAAAACCCATTTCGGGACAAAATCGATCGAAGGGAAAAATAGTGTAGCACGTGCTTTCAGTCCTAAGTCTATGACTTCTCGACTTCCATTGTCTTTGCCGATGACCACCACTATGTATGCACGTAGTAAGTTGACCAAAAGGAACAGAAAAAATAAAAGGTTACTCGTACCTCTAACAATAGTACCATTTTAGGTGAGCCACATTCCGCATTGTTTGGAAGTTATTTTCCATTTTCACTATCAAGCCGATAGGAACCTTTCCGAGAATGTCGTGTACTCTGTATAGCCCTTCCGGCTCGGGGCCCAATTTCCCTTCGTTGGGGTTGGTGTGGAGTGTTCCTCAGGACCAAGTCCCCAATCCAAAAGTGCCTAAGGTTGGCCCTTCGGTTATAGTATCTTTGCATCCTTTGCTTTTGAGCTGCTAACCGGATGTAGCCAGTTTCCCTCTTTTCGTCCACTAGATTCAGACTAGTTTCTTCACGGTTCGATGCCTCTGTAGCATGTTGAAATCTTAAATTTGGTTCACCGACTTCAAAGGGTATCAGTGCCTCAGTTCCATATACTAGGGAGAACGGGATTTTCCCTCACTCGATCTTACCGTTGTGCGATAGGCCCATAAAACCTCAGGTAGAATCTCCTTCCACCTGTGCTTAGACCCGGTCAACCTTTTCTTTAAGTTCTGCAGTATAATCTTATTTGTTGATTCAGCTTCACCATTCGCGCTTGGATGATACGGGGTGAACAAGATCTTTTTGATCTTGTATTCTTCGAAGAATTTACTGACTTTGCTGCCTATGAACTGCTTCCCGTTATCACATGCAATTTCCGCGGGTATCCCGAACCGACAGATTATATGGTCATATATGAAGTCGATGACTTCCTTTTCTTTGACCTTCTCGAGTGCCTGTGCTTCAACCCATTTAGAGAAATAATCAGTCATAAGTAAAATAAAATGCACCTCACCCGAAGCCCAGGGCAAAGGCCCTACTATGTCCATTCCCCATTTCATGAATGGCCACGGGAAAATGACCGGATGAAGTTCCTCCCCCGGTTGATGTATCGATGGAGCGTGTCTTTGGCATTCGTTGCATTTTTAAATGAAGGCTTTTGCATCCTTCTCCATCTCGTTCCAGTAGTAACCGGTCCTGATCAGCTTGCGCACCAGTGAATCGGCTCCTGAGTGATTTTCACAAGTCCCTTCGTGAATTTCCCTCATAGCATAGTAGATTTCCCCTGGCCCCAAACATCTCGCCAAGGGACTGTAAAATGACCTTCGGTACAACTGGCCATCGACCAGACAAAATCTAGCTGCTTTGGTTCGAAGGGCCCTCGATTCTTTGGTATCGGATGGCAATTTCCCTGTTTCAAGATAGTCTATGTATTTGTTTCTCCAATCCCAAGTGAGGCTGGTTGAATTTATCTCAGCGTGGTCGGTCTCGATGGTCGAACTCCATCAATTCGCACCACCCGGAGTTGAACCATACGATTCTACGGATGATCCCAAGTTTGCCAAGGCATCGGTCTCATTATTTTGGTCCCGAGGCACGTGCTCCAATGTCCATTCCTTGAATCATTGAAGGACCACATGTAGTTTTTCTAAATACCTTGGCATTTGGTCGTCCTTGACTTCGAATGTGCCATTCACTTGATTGACCACCAGGAGGGAATCGCACTTAGCCTCAATGATTTTGGCTCCCAAGCCTTTAGCTAGTTCTAAACCTGCAATCATAGCCTCATACTCGGCTTTATTGTTAGTCAAGTTAACGGATCTAATAGATTGTCTTATTACATCACCAGTGGGTGGTTTGAGAACGATCCCCCACCCGGACCTCTTCACATTGGAAGCACCATCCGTGAATAAGGTCTAGACTCCTGAACTAGTCCCCGAGATAAGGAGTAATTCTTTATCAACCTCGGGGATCATGGCCGGTGTAAAGTCGGCCACGAAGTCCACTAGTATCTGGGATTTGATAGTAGTTCGGGGTCTATATTCAATATCGTACCCGCTAATCTTGACAGCCCATTTTGCTAACCGGCCTGAGAGTTCGGGTTTATGCATGATATTCCTTAAGGGGTACGATGTTACGACACATATGGGATGACATTGAAAGTAAACCTTTAATTTTCTAGATGCACTCAATAAAGCTAGTGCTAGTTTTTCTAAGTCTGGGTATCGGGTTTCAGCGTTTTCTAAGGTCCTGCTCACATAATAAACTGGGTATTGCGTACCTTCTTCTTCTCGAACCAAGACACTACTTACCGCTATCTTGGACACCGCCAAGTATAGATACAATTGCTCGTTTTCCTTTGGTGTGTGTAGCAAAGGTGGGCTCGATAAGTACTTCTTGAGTTCTGCTAAAGCCTTCTGACACTCGGGGGTCCAGGCGAAGTCGGTCTTTTTCTTCAGCAATGAGAAAAACCAATGACTTTTGTCCGAGGATCTGGAGATGAATCGGCTCAGGATAGCTATCCGCCCGGTCAACCTTTGCACCCTTTTGATGTCGTTTATCACGGTGATATCTTCAATTGCCTTTATCTTGTTCGGGTTGATCTCGATCCCTCGATTCGATACCATGAATCCGAGAAACTTACCCAAGCCGACACCGAAGACAAATTTTTTTGGATTCAGCTTGATGTTGTATTTCCTTAATATGTCGAAAGTTTTCTGCAAATACTTTAAATGGTCCTCTGCTCGCAGGGACTTAACAACCATGTCATCTATATAAACTTTCATTGATTTCCTTATTTGGTGTTCGAACATGCGGTTGACTAGTCGCTGATAGGTGGCACCGGCATTTTTTTAAGCCGAAGGGCATTACATTATAGCAACACGTGCCAAATCTAGTCACAAAAGAGATTTTTTCTCAGTCCTCTAGGTCCATCTGTATTTGATTGTACCCGGAGTAGGCATCGAGGAAACTCAGTGTCTTGTGGCCCGCCATAGCGTCGATCATACGATCGATGCTGGGCAAAGAAAATGAATCCTTCGGGCATGCCTTATTTAAATCTTTGTAGTCTATGCACATTCTAAATTTGTTTTCCTTTTTAGGCACTACTACAACATTATTTTAACTTATCTGTGTATTTAACTTCCCGAATGGATCCTATTTTAAGGAGTTTAGATACCTCGTCTTTGACGAACACATGCTATGACCTCGGGCCGTGGCCTTCTTTTGTTTAAGCAAAGTGGAAACTTGGGTCCCGGACTATCACTGCGTTGTCACCTCCGGTGGAATACCTATCATGTCTAAATGGGACCAGGCAAAGCAATCAGAGTTATTTTTTTAAAATTCAATAAATTTTTTCCTGAGCTCGGGGATTAACCCTGTGTCTAGGTATATTCCTGTCCGGTAGATGAACAAACAGTACGATTTGCTCAAGTTCTTCGACTGTTGACTTAGTGGCATCTGAATCATCGGGTACCACGAAGGACCTCGGGACTCTAAAGTCGATCTCTTTATCTGGCGTGTTCCTATCCCGGTCTTCTGAGGACACCAGAATCGGAACTTATGATTGCTATTTGGTGTCTTCCCCTTTGTTCGACTTTCCGTCCTTCAATACTGGAGCCTTAGCTGTCGCAACCGCTTCTTTGACCTCGAACATTTCCTTAGCAGCTTGTTGCTCACCGTGAATGATTTTGATCCTTTCTAGGGTCGGGAACTTTAAAGCTTGGTGCAGAGTTAAAGGCACTGCTCTCATGTTGTGAATCCATAGTCTTCCAAATAATGCATTGTATCTCATATCTCCCTCTATCAAATAAAATTAGGTCTGCTGCATCGTTCCAGCTGTGTTGATTAGTAAGGTGATTTCACCCTTCATCGTTTCGCAAGCCATATTGAATCCGTTGAGGACTTGAACTGCTGGCACGATCTGGTCTAGTAGTCCCAGCTGCTCGATGACTCTCCATCGGATGATATTAGCCGAGCTACCTGGATCAATTAGCACACGTTTAATTCTAAATTTATTAACAAGGATAGATATTACCAATGCATCGTTGTGGGGTTGAACGATGCCTTCTATATCCTCGTCATTGAACGAGATGGGACCATCGGGGTCATAACTCCGGATACGCTTTTCTCTTGTGGAAACTTTGGTGCGCTTCATTACCGGCCCTTGGGGGATATTCGCTCCCCCCATAATCATGTGGATCACCTGGTGAGGCTCATCCTGTCTATCTTGCTTGTTGGCATCCACGTTCTTGAAATGAGCTTTGGCCCGTTCACTTAGGAATTCTCGAAGGTGACCTAGATTAAACAGACCGGCGACCTCCTCTCTTAATTGTCGACAGTCTTTGGTGCAATGACCGTGGGTGTGATGGTACTTGCAAATCAGGTTCTTATCTCATTTTTTCGGGTAGGATTGAATTGGCCTCGGGTGCCTTGTTTCTCTGTTGCGGATGACGGATGCTGCTATGGTCGCCGCATCATCGCAAAAATTATACTTGGACAATCTCGGGGCTTCTTTATTTCCCGATAATCTGTCGATCGTGTTCCTGTTCATTAATCCTCAATTACTCGGGCCATGATCATTCCTCCTATCATTTTTGCCTGATTCACCGTTGCACATATTACCCTTTCGATCAGGTGGATAAGGCTGATACCTGTCATGTGATGGTCTCGGACGTCGATCCGTCGTTCTTCTCGCTTAATCGTTCCCTTTACTGGGACGCCACGATCCCGATGCAGTTCTCAAAATCTTATCATCCTCGACCCTGATCTTCGATTGATACCTGTTGTGCACATCGGCCCAAGCGATTGCCGGGTATTCTACTAGATTTTGCTTCAACTCCAAAGATGTGATCGAGCTTCTTGGGTTGAGCCCCTGGGTAAAAGCTTAAACGGCCCAATCGTCTGTAACCGGTGGCAGATCCATACGCTTCATTTGAAATCGGGCCGCAAACTCACGAAGGGTTTCATCATCTCGCTGTTTAACGTTGAACAAGTCCGATTTCCTTGTTTCAACCTTGATGGCTCCAGCATGAGCTTTGACAAAAGCATCTGCAAGCATAACAAACGAGTCAATTAAATGTTCGGATAAATTGTGATACCATATCATTTGCTCCCTTGGACAGGGTTTCCCCGAACTTCTTAAGTAGCATCGACTCCCTCTCGTTCTCTGCGAGGTCGTTGCCTTTAATGGCACATGTTTATGCAGTCACGTGCTCGTTTGGGTCAATGGTCCCGTTATACTTCGGGATGTCGGGCATGCGGAACCTTTTTGGGATCGGCTTTGGTGCAGCACTAGATGGGAAAGGCATCTGAACGAACTTCTTCGAGTCTGGTCCTTTCAATATCGGGGGCGCTCCAGGAATTTGATCAACCCTCGCATTATAGTTTTCCACCTTCTTGTCGTTCGCCTCTATCTTTTTTTCCTCGGACTCTACTCGTTTCGTCAGTTTTTTGAGTATTCTTATCAGCTCGACATTTTGTCCGGGGTTGTTCCCGTTGTTCCCAGCAATGTGCCTTTCTTCAGTTTCCTCAGTCTGTTCAGATGGTGCAGTGTTGGGTACTCGATTTTGCACCGCCTGTTGTGCTTGTAATTGTGCCATAGCCATGTCCAACTGGTTCCGAAGCTGTTGCAACGTGGCTCCATTATCCCCATCTACTGGCACGTCACCCACTGATGACACGATCTGGTCAGGATCGATTGGGGGCACATTATTGTTAGGTACCCCATTGTCGTTTTCCTCGGGATGGCTTGATTCAGCGTGAAAATTAACAGAGTGAGAGTCTGACATATCGGGTAGACTTGAAATCAAACTTCAAAGAACAAGTGTAAAATATCGAGTGTTATCAAAACTCGTATTAAACCACCACTATTATCCTAGGCCCCACGGTGGGCGCCAAACTGTTTACCCTAAAAATGGATAACAATTGAATTTGTACGCGGTGCGAAGGATATGTGGTTTTTGGTTTAACACAAATGATTGTTAAGCGACAAACAATGAAGTAAATGCAAATAAAACGATATCAAACCACAGCAAAGCAACGGTTGCTCTTGAGAAGCAGCTATTCGGTTGACTCGAGTTCTGGGAACCGAGCTCGTGCTAGAGTGGATGTGCAATGAATAATGAACAATGATAAAACACTTAGAAAGATGGATGAACACTTGCTATCAATTGAATTGCTCTTTAGGTTTATGCGTCTGTGAAAAAAAAAAAAAGAACTACCTAAAGTAAAGGGAGGCCTCCTCTTTATATAGTACAGGAATCCTAACCCTAGTACAAGTCTAAATAAGGTATATAATCTCCTATTAACTGATGGGCGAGGTCGGCGCCGAAATATCCGGCTGATGGCGGATATTTCGATCCCTCACTCATCGTGATTAACCGCCTTATTTTCATATCTCGGCAACTAACTCCAACCGAACTCAACGGCCCGGGACCAGGTGTGGTCGGTCTAGCTTCAACCCGATGCTCGACTTCAGACTTGACTGGGACTAGTTCGACCCAGCAATGATCGTCATGAACTTAACTCCCATATTGGGAAACTGAGGATACCATTGTCCTCGGTTTTACCCGTATACAATAATCATTTATACAACTTAAAGGGAATTCACTCAATGTCATTGTTGTCGTTGGCGCATAGGCAAATTAAAGAAAATTCTTCCTGAATATCAGTTCAGATGAAGTTATACTACGAAGTTGATTTTATAAAATAATAGTAGTAAAATTTATTTTGATTTATGGAACACTTGTTTCCATCTATGCTTCAGATAATTTTAGTTCTAAAAAAAAAAAAAAAAAAATTAAAACAAAGATTGATTTATGCAATTTCAAGTATTACTGTTTGGTTGCATTTCGTTCAAATTTTTTTTTAGGTTCAATTGGAAGCCATATCCACTGCATGGTTGATGCCACTAATTAAAATTAGAATAGTCACCGTACCTATATTTGGATTTATAATATGATGTACTGTACTTCATTAGCGTATTAATACTACTTGTGGCCTAAAGAATAAAACCTTAGCACTATTAGTAAACAAAATGGTCCTAATATTACACTATTTATAAATAGTGTACTGTGTTGTTTTGGCACTTGAAAGGATTGGAAACCTTTTCAACAAATACATATATATATATATGATGTAGATTAATTGATGTCTAGTTACCACGAAAGGCAAAAATGGGACTCCATAAGTAGTAGGTGGGTGGATGCATGGTTAATAATCAAACGATAGTAATTTAGCAACAATACATATGAATAGTTTTAAAATCATTAATTTCACACATGGCCATTTCCTTTGGAAGCCATATATATCCGATGCATGGTTCATGCAACTAATTAAAATGAAACAGTCACCTTACCTATATTTGGATTTATGATATGTAGATTAATTGATGTCTAGTTACCACGAAAGGCAAAAATGGGACTCCATAAGTAGTAGGTGGGTGGATGCGTGGTTAATAATAAAACGATAGTAATTTAGCAACAACACATGTGAATAGTTTTAAAATCATTAATTTCACACATGGCCATTTCCTTTGGAAGCCATATATATCCGATGCATGGTTCATGCAACTAATTAAAATGAAACAGTCACCTTACCTATATTTGGATTTATGATATGATGTACTCTCCCCGTCCCAATTTATATAGCACAGTTGAAATGTCGAGAATGAACCAAATTACTTTTTTACCGGAATCTCGTTATATGTCTTTTGAATGTTTAAGTTGTTTATTATTGTGATTTATAGTATATTTTAATGTCGTTTTCAAATATATAAATGTTATTTCAAAAAACTTAAAGCTTCTATCTATGTCCGAATTCACGGTCAAAGTTTAAAGTTTGAATCCCAAAATTTCAACTGTGCCACACAAATAATTAAGACAGGGAGAGTATTTCATTAGTGTATTAATACTACTAATTTTGGCCTAAAGAATAAAATCTTAGCACTTATTACTAAACAAAAGAGTTAGTTGTGCATAGAAAGAAATTAAATAGTCCTAATATTCCACTATATATAAATAGCGCACTGTGTTGTCTTGGCACTTGAAAGGCTCTACAAGAAAGTACAGAAATGACAATAACTTTCTGGCAACAAAAATAATATTGTTGACAAAATTTAATATTTGGCAATAACTTAGTTTTATTGTTGACATATATGATGAAACTTTTTTTACTGCCAAACATTTTAATTTTGTTGCCATAGTTAATAATAAAACGATAGTAATTTAGCAAAAATATACTTAATTTCACACACGGCACCATTAATTCCTTTGGAAGCCATATCCGATGCCACTAATTAAAAAGAAATAGTCACCTTACCTATATTTGGATTTTATGATATGATGCACGTCATTAGCTTATCAAATGCAATTGATACTACTTGTGGCCTAAAGAATTTAATATTCCTCTATAAATAGCTATAGCCCTGTCACATTTGATTCAGCAAACAGATATACTTTGCAATTGCGAGCTTAACAACATAAAGTATTAATATGGAATTATTAACTATATTGATTTTGATTCTTAGTTGTCCCTTAATTGTTACTTCTGAGGACTACCATTACATGGCATATGTTATTCAGTGGGTTCCGACGTATTGTGGACGAGTAAACTGCAAGGCTGATATTATGCAACGGCCGTTGAGGTTCACCCTCCACGGCCTCTGGCCGGGAAACAGCACTGGAGGGAGTTTGAAATGCAATCCGCCTCCACATGGTACTGAGGACAAAGTCAAGGAAGTGGTATGTTGTTGTTTGACGCACATTATTATTCAATATTAATCATGAAATTTGTATAATTTTTAATGAAAGAATTAATCTAAAATCTTCGTCTAGTAAATTATATACGGACAGTGGAAAAATTCCAAAACACTTGAAGATAACCTCCACAAATACTGGCCTAGTTTGAGCTCTGATGGATGGACAGATGAGGAATTCTGGATGCATGAATGGGAGGCCCATGGCTACTGCACTAAACAGACACTCCCAGCTGCTGATTATTTTCGGGCAGCGATTGTGGCCAACGTCGATAAACTTCTTGCCAGAGTGAGGAACACATTTATGACTGCAAATATGGTAGGATTAGGTGATCAGGCTTACGATAAGCAACATCTAATTATCGCTCTCCATAATGCGCGCGGGCTACCCCCTGACCCCTATATCTCTTGTATTCCAAAGAATTCGAGTCATGTGTTTCTGAAGGAGATCCACTTCTGCCTGGATAAAACAAAACTCCAGAGATTCATTCCCTGCCCGACGAGCCAAGACACCAGAGGATGTGGTGAAGGGAACATCATAATTCCATCTAGGGTAACTTGATCGTAACTTAATTAATACTACTATCTATACTTTAGCATGCATGCAGTGATGTTTTATGTTTTATGCTGATCATCTTTCTTATCCTTTTTTTGTATGTAGGCCATCTATGGCTCGCTGCTACAAGCTGGAGGTTAATCCCAGTGCATGGCCGGGATTGATGAGAGCTATTATACTAGGCAAAAATATTAAATATGTTGTGTGTGCATGTCACAAGTTGTTAGTTCTAATTAACTAATTAGGTTTATATTTGCATAGTAGTTTCCGTTACCCCGGTGTAAAAAGAAATGGATCTTTAATGATCGTACTGTTCTATGCAATATATATATATATGAATGGGCCTTATATATATGTATTTATTTTCATTCGGCCTCCGTATTTCCTGTCTTCCCCAATAATTTCACGAAAGAAAAATAAATGGTTAGATAAAACCTGATGATCAGCAATATATATGCCAAAACAAAACAATAGTTTCAATCTAATTACACCCGTTGGCGTGGCCATGCATGTCACTAAATCACCAAATTAACGTTACAGTACAAGAGTTGGTTGGAAGAGCCAAACGTAGGAAAAAGATGTAGTCCAGTAGTATTGCCTCAAGTAATGTTTAATGGCCTATAAGATTAATGCCACGTGGATCATAAGATAATTTACGGTTGAGATTTATTTCAAATCTTACACTTAACAGAAGAACAAAAAAAGGTAAAAATAATACTAACGGCATCCATTCAAACTAACCCATGTTTCTTTTGTTTTTTTTCTTTTAATACTTTCTTCCTTTTAAAGTGCATTTCAAAATTGTTCAGATTTTGCAAGCAAACTTTTTCGAGAGTCAAGAATCACAAGTATTTCAAACTAATAACACATTATGATTTATGCAAGTTCTATTTCGTTTCGTGTTGGATTTTTTCCCCAGCAGTTGACATACTGGATATTTTATAAATGTAATTAAGTGGAGTACTGCCTTTAGTCAGCTTAATTGGACGCATAGATGATGTTACTCCTATTCCCACAGACATTACTTGTAGCACAACAGAATGTTTTGGTTAAGTATTGAGCTAATTTAACTGTGTTTTACATCGATCTTAGATTTGTCCATTTTGTAGCCTGAGAACAAGTAATTTTAAACTTATGATCATTTGGAGCTTGATTACACCAAATTAAATATACAAGCTTCACGTGCCGGCTTGAGGTTTACAATATAAACATCAATCATAGACAACAATCTATCAATCACCAAAATATACAGCAAATACAGTCCAAGTAAATGGACCAGCATAAGCCAACTAGTAGCTAACCTGCACCCACACACAAACGCCAAAAAAAAAAAAAAAAAAAAAAAAAAAACCAATCAGGGGAAATAAATTAAGCTGCATAAACTTCCACAAAGCAACATGGCATAAGGGGAAATAATAAAGAAAGAGAATTGATGGGGGAAGGTATATCGAAAAACAAAGAGGAAGAAATGGCAATTCCCCACTTTTCTTACATTCACCCCATTTTGAGTATTCGGTATTCTGCTTCTGTTAAATACACACAAAGAGTTTGGTCATTTTATTTAATTGCTACCAGAAGTTGTATTTCTCTGGCTTTCTCCCTCTATCACTTACATCTTTATTCCAATCTGTTATTACTTCTTATCTTTGAACTTTTTGGCAGAAGGAAAGAGACTTTCGCTGCAAAAAGTTGCCCTAAATTGTGTTACGCTTGTGGATGAGTTCTTGCTAAAGAGTGAAGACAAAAAAGGTTACGGTGAGGCTCAGCTGTTTCCATTTCACCAATTCTACTTCTTTTATGGTGTTTTCCTCTACAATCTAGAGTTTTTTGAAATTATTGATTTTCGGTGTTTGATTCATATTTACACACAGTTTTTTTTAATTTTATTTCTGGACAATCTTGGCTATGGATTGTCAAAGAGATGAGCTTTCTGGAGTAGTGTGGAAGATTTTGCAGCTAAGGTTTCTGTTCTTCTTATTTCTTCTCCATTTATAATCTTGGATACAAAATACTTTACTCCATGATTGCAGTTTTTTGATTTATTTTTGTTATTTCTTACCATCCTCTTATATTTCTAGCGCACACCAGGTGTTTGACAAAATGTCACTATTAGCGTAGCTTCAAAAAGAGGAGCTTTCCAGAGAAGAGAGCTTTTGCAACCAAGGTTTTTGCTCTTCCTATTTCTTCAGCATTTGTTTTTCTCAATACAAATTACACTACTCCATGATGTTTTTTTTTTTTGTTTATTGTTGTTATTCTTTACATTTGTACATTTCTAATGCGGACCAGGTATTTTGAAATCATGTCTCTAATATAAAGTCAGATTTTGTTTGCACTGTTGGGGAGTAAACCTCAGTTTCATGATACTCTTTAAGTTCTTTCAATGTTTACTTAAGTTAATTTACCTGTTTTGAATTTTGATGACGAAAATTATATTTACCAGTTAACTTAAGTGTCTTGACATCACTTTAATTATGATAAATATACTTTGATAGGTTAAACCATTGAGACAGAAAATTACAAAAAAAAAAAAAGACGAGGAAACAGGGAAAAATCTACATGAATTTAGAAGGTTAAAGGGTACAATGAGGATAATATCATGTGGTTCCTACAATGCGAAAGGAGTTACCGTTATAGATTACATTCTCTTCACAAGCAATTTTTCAAAGTGATAAGACATTTTATTGAAATCTTTTTCTAATGACTTCTCCTTTGTATACTATAAATCCTATTTGCAATTACCTACACTAAAAAACCTTCCTCATCCCGATGTTGATGAAAGATATACAAAATTTGCTTCTTCGGTACCTACCTGGGCTTATAGAAAAATGTTGTACTTTTACAAGCAGTGTAATCTGTCGACCGTAGTTCAAGTTGGCCAACCTCTATTTGGCTGGTTGGTGATCAGTTGGCTCTAATCTTCCCGTTTGAATGACATTTTATAGATTTCTTGATGATAAGACAGTTGCGAAAGATCTTTATCTTCGTACCGTCTAAATATTGTATTTTTAATCTTCATGTACATACTACAATTCTTAATTTCTTCTAGAACAGTCTTCAATTCTTAATTGTATGTCGACTGTTGGCCATGTACTTTGTATTGTACAATAGTTAGAAATGACAGTGGGGAGGACGAACACGGTATTACATTGATGTACCAAATATTATGTGAGTTGTACCAAGAAGGTGTACAAACAGGGTCAATTTGGCAACTTCGTCTCAGTACTTCCAAATAACTTGGGTATTGCATCTGTGAAACACGTGTGTTCCCACTGAAATATCCTTTATTTTATTTCAGTTTGCTTTCTTCCACGTTCTTCATGTTACCGCATGTTCTCCTGGAAGATTTGATAATATTCTTCTGTCCTTGTGGTATCTAACGGCCACCAGTATCTATGATTTTACTTTTTTTTTTTCTATTGATTTTAGGTCTTCTTTTGTCTATTTTTCATTCCATTGGTTTGATTTTTTTCCTTACAATTTTGCTGCTTTATTTGCTTGGATTGTAGTAATGTTGCATGCACTGAATTTAGAGTTCATTGGATGTTGCCACTGCTGGTCCTTTTGCTCCGATCCTTCTCTCTTCGTTGTTGAAATTTAGTGTTTCTTCCACTTTGTTCTTGATGTGGGTGTTTTTTCAATTTGTTAATTTCTCATGTGTAGGCCTTTGTACTTCGAGGAGAAAGGAAAGGAATTGCAAATATGAGATGTAGGGAGCAGATGAAGCTTCATATTCCAAAAATCTTACCATCATAGGCACACCGAACCTAATTCTATGGATTAGTCGTACATCATCTTATTATTTCTTTTTATTTTTATTTTTATAAAAGTAAGTTTATCATGTGTTTAGGTAGTAAATTTCTTAAAAGTGAAGAGTAAAATTGCATATTATGAATTTATCTTCTTGAAGGTCATTCAATTGACTGGTATCTTAATTTGAACACAATGAACCAGAAAATAAGCAACAGGTATGAATTCCGCTATACGTGAATGATGAGATTTCTCATATATAAGAACTAAGAAGGTGCTTTTGTCCAGTCTTTGAAAACAGTTGTGTGTGCTTAGTGTTGTTCGTCGTAAACAGAGACATTTTCTTTGTGGTAAACATGTGCCAATTTTTATTGTTATAACTTTCACTTCAAAAATGCAAATTTAAAACTTAATAAACCTCAGTTGGAATGTTTAATTCAAAACTCTACTACCAGGCATGATATCCCATTGTTAGAACCTAAGTTACTCTGACTCTTCACTTTTGGTGCCACACCCGTGTCGATACGACATGGGTGTGGGATCCGTACCCAATCTGGTCAAACGATTTTGGGTACTTTGACCAAAATCGATGGAGAAATTCCGGACAGATTCAATGATTTCAGTAATCAAAACAAATGACAAGGTGAAATTGAAGAAAATGGAATACCTTGTACATAGAAATTTCTATGTCACTGCTTTTTCTTTTATCTCCTTCCAGGATTTTTCTCTTGATCAATATTTTCTCCTCAGGTTTTCCACATAATATCTCATAATTAAGGTTTTAGAACTCTATTTTTAGATATTTGAAGTAATTTTAGTTGAATCCCCGCACCCGTATCCATACCTAGATCCGTATCCCCGAATCTTAAAATTTAGATCATGAAGGATCCGACCTCTAGATCCACACCCGTATCGTACACCCACACCCGAGTCCGAGCAACTTAGGTTAGAACTGAAAGAAGTCTGTAATATGAAAATTAGGTGCCTCCTTAGGTGGTGTTGTACCCTCCACTCACACTTTATAATTTTGGCAATGTTCCATCTCGATTATCACGTGTTATTGTGCTGTAATGCTAAGGATGTGTATCGATAATGCTTAGTGTAAAATCTGCATCTTTTCTTCTGGTGTAGAGTGGTCATTTGAAAACAAATGCAGCTCTTAAGTATGTTGTTACATCTCTCGAATAGAATAAAATTTACCCAGCAATTGTCTCACATGTTTCCTCTTATTTCTGTTTGCGATGTATCCTATACATTGGCTGCCGAATCTATTAATGTGCTTTTGTCGTTCTCCCTCATGTTCGCTTATATATAGTAGAAGCTAGTATAAACATTATTAGCTTTAGACCTGTGTTCCATTGTGGATGCGCCTTACTATAGATAATTCTATTCTATGAAAATAAATTAGAGATGTCTCAGAGAGAATGGAGTTTAACTTTACTTCAGATGTAGCAGGGACAATTTTAAGATTTTCAAGTAGCCCAAAAATGCTTCTTTTTAGAAGCTTTATAGACTTTTAATAGATTGGTATTTTGACATATGAGCTTTAGGAGTTGCTCAACTCTCCTTACCTGTTTATGGTTTAGAAGTCCCGAACATTATCGTAGGAAAAATTACTACAACTTTCTATAAGGATCTGATAAGTTATTGTTAGAACCCGTATTTTTGTACAGTGGAATAATCTGGATTAATTACGATAAGTTAAGGACAAAAATTATTTCGGGATACAAAGTCGGGATTCTTGACCTTCGATTTTATTTTGAGATATAAGTTGTGCATGAATTTATTGGTATGGAACAATTAGGAAAATTTGGGACCAAAAGTGATAAAAATTGGAAGATGAAAATCATCCACAATTTCCATGGTTGGCCCACACAAATGGTGTTCAATTTTAATTGGGACAACACATTAATGTGGGCCAAGGGACCTTGACCAAGTCTTGCCAACTTAAAAAGATGACCACAAGTCTTCCTTTTCATTTCACCACACTTGACACTTAGAAAAAAAAAAAGGGGAAGTGAATACTCCCTCCTCCAAGCTCACGGCCAGCAGCAGCAAGAATCATCCCCCATTTCTTGTCCTCCAAAAATTATTTTGATGATGAAAACCCACTATCTTGAGGTCTCTTAGTAGCGTGGAACCATCGTTGGAGCGATCAATCCACTATTTCTCATCTTTTGGAAACCCTAGGCTTGTGGAAGTTGAAGAGGAAAAGGTAAGATTTGATCTTGTTTTTGTGTTATGAAGGTTCTATTCATGTTGTAGTATCTTATTATGGTTGAAAATCATGAAATAAAGAATGGTGAAGTGGATGCCATATGTATGAGGGTTGGGCGTGTGATGGGTGTTGTTGTGTTGTGATTGAAATTATGAACTAATGTTTAGTTAGTTGATTATGATCATTGTAAGGTGAAGAACAATTGGGAATCATCCATATATGTGTATGTGTAGTGTTGATTGAAATGGGTCACATTATATGACAATGAACGAATGAATATCGCTTAATGTTTTAATCGTCGTCGCTTTGAATTTTATGTTGGAAATGAATGTTCATTGGTTCAAATTGAGGTTGTAGATGTTGCGGACTGATTTGGGGGCTTTTGTATATTTAATGTAATTGGTATATGGATGAGATAGTATTGTTAGAATGTGAATTGTGAATACAAACCATGATTTGGAAATGAAGAAAAGTTAGAGGGGCTGTTTCGGTTAGGGGGGCTGTTTCGGGTAGCTTGGAGAAAATTTGAATTATTGGAAATGTTGTATGAATTGCTTAGAATGTCCTTAAATATCGTTGGTAGGGGTTTGGGTTAGTATGTGAATGTATAAGCGTCGATTGTGACTTGAATGTAAGTTGTCGAATTGAATTTATGTAAGTTGTCGAAAAGTGGAAAAGAAAACTACTATTGTTATTTTGCTTTCCGAATTGGTTGTTGATGTTGCTAGGTTGGTTATTGTTGTTGTTGTGGATTGTTTTGGCCGAGTTGAATTCTCGGGATGGCCTATTTGCAGGGGAAATGCTGCCCAAATTTCTGTAGAATTAAGGGCGAATTTGGAATTTAAAGCCTAAAAGTCATTAGCTAATGTTTGGCATTTTATGGCTTATTTTTAGATCGTGGGCAGCCCGAATCATAGTTTGGATTAGCTTGAGTTTGGATCATTTTGGAGAGCGTTTGAGGTATGTAAAGCAACCTTCCTTCTTTCGGCATGCCTTAGTTTCACATAGGCTAGATTAGAGCCTTAAGGGAATTCCAAATTCGAAATCCGAACATGTTATGATTCTTATATATATTCTTTGGCACTCTTATGTATGTTTTGATGAAATATGAACCATTATGTATTTGAAGTAATCGTTTTCCGAACCTTGCATAAAAAAGGTTCACGTTAAGGAATTTCGTAATCTCTGGAATGCCATATCTTTTCATGAGGCTCGGATCGCTTCAATAATTTTTATAGAAGTTTGCTTGATGTTTAATGGGTATGTTTTTTATAGGCGGGCTTCGGGTCTATACTCGTCCGTGGGTCCCGTGACGCCCATTTATGTAAACTCGACAACTTTGAAACAAAAAGTGATAATTATTATTCCGATTTCGAATGTGACTGTTTTACTTATCCTTCGGGTTTATAATAATGATTTTATGCATATGATTCCTCACTACTCCGCTCGTGCTTACGATGATATCGTTCGCCGGTTTGCCGGTTCGTTGTCGTGCGCTTTGTGATACATTCCGGTGTTATTTGTGTTTATGGTTCACCGTGCTCCTATGAACCATTATGTTTGGCGTTATGCTGTGTTGTGATGTGTGACGGGGATTCGAGATTTGAAACTTTACGGTGTTATGCTTGTGTTATGGCGCCATCGACGGGCGGGCGACCATATTTTCCGTGCCACGCATAATTTATACTTTGGAAATAAACATTTTGATATTTTTGGATATGTATTATTTTCCATACTTCGATTCGATTATTGTTCGTTATCATTTATCTCTTTCAGAACTTAAACATATTTCATATATGTACGGGACGGGGCGTTTCCCGCGGTACGGACGTTCAGCCCTGGGATCCACCCATGAACAGGATATATATAAATGCTCTCTCAACTTATACGTATATATATATACTGTTGCATTTATATATTATACGGCGGGGGAGTCCCACTATGATTCGAAGGGTGTCTTGTTTAAGGTCCGTGGACATGTTTTGTGGGTGGATCACCCGTCGATTGTGTGTGTATACGTTGTGTTTAGGCGATCCCATGGCGCCGCGGCCCCGCATGTACATATGATATTTTGGGTGTGGCCTTTGTTGGTAATACGTGCGGGGTTATTTTGGATAGTCCATTAAACAAAGAAAATAAATACGAAAATTATCTAAATTCTATGGGCTTTTGTTATAATACATATCCAAAAATATCAAAATGTTTATTGGGTGCCGGATAAATTATGCCTACGGGGTTGGTCGGAAAATATGGTATCGAGCGGTTTGTTTTGATCGTGTCTAGTACGAGTCTTGTTTCTCGGTGTGTTGTGCACCACATCTATAAACGGGAGGCTACGCTAAACATTTAGGATGTTGTCTTTTTCTCGATCTTAGATCGTGCGATGCTATTAGGATGACTTTAAGACGAACGAATCTTTCGACGATGATGCCTCCAAAAGCGCGCAGGGCGCCGGGAAGCGGGGGCAATCATCGTAAGCACGGCGGAGAGGAATCATATATAAATCATTATTATAAACGAAGGATAAGTAAAACTCGGACCATTCGAAATCGGAATAATAATTATCACTTTTTGTTTCAAAGTTGTCGAGGTTTACATAAATGGGCGTCGCGGGACCACGGACGAGTATAGAATTTGAGCCCGCCTAAAAAAAACATCTAAACGTCAAGCAAACTTCTATAAAAATTATTGAAGCGATCAGGACCCCCTCGAGTTTGTCAGAAAGATATGGCATTCGAGAGTTAGAGAATTCCTTGCACGTGAACCTTTTCTATGCAAGGTTCGGAAAACGAGTTTAAGAATACATAATGGTTCATATTTCATCAAAACATACATAAGAGTGCCAAAGATATATATATAAGAATCATAACATGTTCGGATTTCGAATTTGGAAGGCGGCTTGGATATCTAGCCTATGTGAAACTAAGGCATGCATGGACGAAGAAGGAAGGTTGCTTTACATACCTCAAAGAGGGCTCATCTCTCAAAATGATCCGAACTCAAGCTAATCCAAACTATGATTCGGGCTGCAATATCTAAAAATAAGCCATAAAATGCCAAACATTAGCTAATGACTTTTAGGCTTTAAATTCCAGAGTGTTTCGCTGCGGGTGCGTGCTTTAATTCTACGAAATTTGGGTACGGCATTTCCTACCACCAAATGGCCATCTTCAGCCTCGAGAATTCAACTCGGCCAAAACAATCCACAACAACAACAATAACCGGTCCTAGCAACATTAACAACGGGACCGGAAAGCAAAATAACAATAGTAGTTTTCTTTTCTCTCTGATTGTCGACATTACATAAATTCAATTCGACAACTTACATTCAAGTCTCCAATCGACGCTTATACATTCACATACTAACCCCTAGAGCCTTTTGATATAAGCAATTCATACAACATTTAGCCGATAATTCAAATTTTCTCATTAGCTACCGACTAAAGGCGGATTTGGTAGAGTTAGATATTTCTTCGTTTATGGGAATCATGGTTTGTATTCTAATGTCACATTGTAACAATACTATCTCATCCATATACCAATTACATTAAATATACAAAAACCCCCGAGAAAATGATCCAAGGGGTATATTTATCAACCGTGTTCATGATTTGAACCAATGAACATTCATTTCCCGATGGTTAAAATTTGTAGATGTTTTCCCGACGAGCTTCCGATTAAAACTATTGACTTGTTGCGATATTCATTCGCCTATTTCATTGTCGTATATAATGTGACCCGAAATTAAAAGAATTGAAAGACACTGAGAGATCTATTGGAGAAGGGTTTTATCGGATGATTCCCAATTGTTCTTCACCTTATTTGTGATAAGAAAACTAACTAAACATGTAGTTGATTATTTGAATAAGGTAACCATCAAGAATAAATATCCCCTCCCCCAGGATTGATGATTTGTTTGATGGCATCACTTCACTGCGGTCGAGCTACCATTCTTTAAGAGATGATTTTCAACGGCATTAATAAGATACTACAACATGAATTAGTTATGTCTTTTGGGCCGACAAATGCCCCGGCATTTATGGACACATGAATCAAGATCATAATCTTGATCGTGTTTATCGATGATATTCGGTTTATTCTCGGTCGAAGCGAGATCATGCGGACCATTTGAGGACGGTTTCACACTTTGGCAAAGATGAGAAATAGTGGATTGATCGCTCATATCATATATTGGGGCTTCGTGGTTCGGGTGGATACTAAGGAGACCTCGTTAAGAATTGGCCTAGGTTTTCATCAGGTGCGTAATTTTACCGGGATTGAGCTGGTTATTATCGGAGATTCGTGGAGAAATTTGCTTCCATTTCGCCCTTTGACAAAGTCGACTCGCAAGCGGAGCAAAGTTTCGGTGGTCGGATGCTTGCGAGCGTAGCTTCCGATTCTTGAAATAAGTTGACTACGGCTCCGGTTCGACACTTCCCGAAATCTCGGATGGGTATGTGATTTATTGTGATGCCTCTGGTATTGGTTTGGGGTGTGTGTTGATGCGGTGCGGGGTGATAGATGCTTCGCGGCGGCTCAAAAAACATGCTTAATTATCCTACTCACGATTTAGAGTTAGCGGTTATTCATGCCTTGAAGATGTGGAGACATTACTTATATGGGGTTCACGTTGATATTTATACGGATCCCAACATCTCCGAGACATACGCGAAACGAACTGCGACGGAGGAGGTGGTTAGAGTTGTTAAAAATATGATGTTGATCTTTACCATCAGGAAAGGTAATGTTGTAGGCTACTTAGTCGCAAACTGTGCCTAGCGGGCGTGCCATCGAGAGGAAAGAAATGGTTCGTGACATTCATCGGTTGGCTAACGGGAGTTCGTTTGGCATAGTGTTGGTGTTTGACGGTATTCGAGTCCTCTTACGAGAAGATATTAAGCGGCATCGGTTGGGGATCCTATTACGGCACGGTAAAGATGCGGCCCCGACAAAGAGAAGACTCCGTTTGAGATTTCAACGTGGAGTGTTATTTCACGGGCGGTGTGTGTACGACGTTGCGGGGTTGCGCCGATATGGCGAGGCACATTATGCCGATAATTCTGTTCACCCAGGGTCGACGAAGATGTACCTTGATCTCAGATGTTTATATTGGTGGGATGGTATGAAAAGAGATATAACAGAGTTCGTCGCTCAGTGTCCGAATTGCCAGTAAGTTAAGATTGAGCACCGGCCCCGGGGCATTGCGGGAGATGGAGATACCGACGTGGAAGTGGGAGATCATTAATATGGATTTCATTACGGGTTTACCTCGCACTCCACGGAAGTATGATTCTATTTGGGTTATCGTCGATCGGTTGACAAAATCGGCTCATTTTCTTCAGTGATTCGCTGAGGATTATGCCAGACTTTATATCAGGGAGATTGTGCGACTTCATGGAGTTCCTTTATCTATTATCTCCGACAGAGGTGCCCAGTTTACAGCAAATTTCTGGAGATCCTTTCAGGCAGGATTGGGGACGCAGGTGAGTCTCAGTCTGACATTCCATCCCGGTCCGACGGACGGCCGAGCGCCTTATACATTGGAAGATATGTTGCGGGCCTATGTGTATATAGATTCCAGGTACGGGATGACCATTTGCCGCTTGTTGAATCGCCTATAATAATAGCTACCACTCCAAGCATTCAGATGGCACCTTATGAGGCATTGTATGGCAGAAAGTGTAGGTCACCGATCGGTTGGTTTGATGTCGGGGAGACTGAGTTGATTGGCCCAGATGTGGTCCAGCAGGCCGTGGATAAGGTGAAACTTATTCGGGAGAGATTATTAGCAGCCCAGAGTCGACAGAAATCATATGCAGATAATCGCCGACGACCTTTGGAGTTTCAGATTGGCGATTGGGTTTTCCTGAAGGTGTCACCTATGAAAGGTGTTATGAGATTCGGCAAGAAAGGAAAGCTCAGTCCAAGATATATTGGACCTTACCAGATTGTTCGTACAATAGGCAAGGTTGCCTATGAGTTAGATCTGCCAGCCGATTTGGGAGCGGTACACCCGGTATTTCATGTTTCTATGCTTCGTAAGTGTATTGGTGACCCCTCCAGGGTCTTTCCTGTAGATGATATTCAGGTCACAGAGGAGCTATCTTATGAGGAGCAGCCTATAGCCATATTGGATCGTCAGGTAAAAAGGTTGCGGAACAAAGATATGATTTCTGTTAAAGTGCTGTGGCGGAACAATAACCGAGAGGAAATGACCTGGGAAGCTGAGGAGCATATGAAGAAGAAGTATCCTCATTTATTTTCAGAGCCTGCAGGTAATCCAATTCTCTTCTTGACTATGTCTTTTGATAAATGAATCGTTGATCAATGGTTGTATTGTTGTGATAGTGGTAAGGAAACTCCCCCAAATTGTTGTATGACCGGTAAGATAAATCTAACATTCGTGGACGAATGTTCTTAAGGGGGAGGATGTTAGAACCCGTATTTTTGTACGGTGGAATAATCGGATTAATTACGATAAGTTAAGGACAAAAATTATTTCGGGATACAAAGTCGGGATTCTTGACCTTCGATTTTATTTTGAGATATAAGTTGTGCATGAATTTATTGGTATGGAACAATTAGGAAAATTTGGGACCAAAAGTGATAAAAATTGGAAGATGAAAATCATCCACAATTTCCATGGTTGGCCCACACAAATAGTGTTCAATTTTAATTGGGACAACACATTAATGTGGGCCAAGGGACCTTGACCAAGTCTTGCCAACTTAAAAAGATGACCACAAGTCTTCCGTTTCATTTCACCACACTTGACACTTTGAAAAAAAAAAAAGTGAATACTCCCTCCTCCAAGCTCACGGCCAGCAGCAGCAAGAATCATCCCCATTTCTTGTCCTCCAAAAATTATTTTGATGATGAAAACCCACTATCTTGAGGTCTCTTAGTAGCGTGGAACCATCGTTGGAGCGATCAATCCACTATTTCTCATCTTTTGGAAACCCTAGGCTTGTGGAAGTTGAAGAGGAAAAGGTAAGATTTGATCTTGTTTTTGTGTTATGAAGGTTCTATTCATGTTGTAGTATCTTATTATGGTTGAAAATCATGAAATAAAGAATGGTGAAGTGGATGCCATATGTATGAGGGTTGGGCGTGTGATGGGTGTTGTTGTGTTGTGATTGAAATTATGAACTAATGTTTAGTTAGTTGATTATGATCATTGTAAGGTGAAGAACAATTGGGAATCATCCATATATGTGTATGTGTAGTGTTGATTGAAATGGGTCACATTATATGACAATGAACGAATGAATATCGCTTAATGTTTTAATCGTCGTCGCTTTTGAATTTTATGTTGGAAATGAATGTTCATTGGTTCAAATTGAGGTTGTAGATGTTGCGGACTGATTTGGGGGCTTTTGTATATTTAATGTAATTGGTATATGGATGAGATAGTATTGTTAGAATGTGAATTGTGAATACAAACCATGATTTGGAAATGAAGAAAAGTTAGAGAATTTTGTTTCGGTTAGGGGGCTGTTTCGGGTAGCTTGGAGAAAATTTGAATTATTGGAAATGTTGTATGAATTGCTTAGAATGTCCTTAAATATCGTTGGTAGGGGTTTGGGTTAGTATGTGAATGTATAAGCGTCGATTGTGACTTGAATGTAAGTTGTCGAATTGAATTTATGTAAGTTGTCGAAAAGTGGAAAAGAAAACTACTATTGTTATTTTGCTTTCCGAATTGGTTGTTGATGTTGCTAGGTTGGTTATTGTTGTTGTTGTGGATTGTTTTGGCCGAGTTGAATTCTCGGGATGGCCTTTTTGCGGGAAATGCGCCCAAATTTACGTAGAATTAAGGGCGAATTTGGAATTTAAAGCCTAAAAGTCATTAGCTAATGTTTGGCATTTTATGGCTTATTTTTAGATCGTGGGCAGCCCGAATCATAGTTTGGATTAGCTTGAGTTTGGATCATTTTGGAGAGCGTTTGAGGTATGTAAAGCAACCTTCCTTCTTTCGGCATGCCTTAGTTTCACATAGGCTAGATTAGAGCCTTAAGGGAATTCCAAATTCGAAATCCGAACATGTTATGATTCTTATATATATTCTTTGGCACTCTTATGTATGTTTTGATGAAATATGAACCATTATGTATTTGAAGTAATCGTTTTCCGAACCTTGCATAGAAAAGGTTCACGTTAAGGAATTTCGTAATCTCTGAATGCCATATCTTTCTCATAGAGGCTCGGATCGCTTCAATAATTTTTATAGAAGTTTGCTTGATGTTTAATGGGTATGTTTTTTATAGGCGGGCTCAGTTCGGGTCTATACTCGTCCGTGGGTCCCGCGACGCCCATTTATGTAAACTCGACAACTTTGAAACAAAAAGTGATAATTATCATTCCGATTTCGAATGTGACTGTTTTACTTATCCTTCGGGTTTATAATAATGATTTTATGCATATGATTCCTCACTACTCCGCTCGTGCTTACGATGATATCGTTCGGTTCCGGGCCGGTTCGTTGTCGTGCGCTTTGTGATACATTCGGTGTTATCTTGTGTTTATGGTTCACCGTGCTCCTCGCTCGAGGGCCGGGTTCCACTTATGTTTGGCGTTATCTTGTGATTGGCGTTATCTTGTGTTGTGATGTGTGACGGAGATTCGGAGATTTGAATTTACGGTGTTATCGGTGTTATGGCGCCATCGACAGGCGGGCGACCATATTTTCCTGTGCCCTATGCATAATTTATACTTTGGAAATAAACATTTTGATATTTTTGGATATGTATTATTTTCCATACTTCTGATTCGATTATTGTTCAGATTTATCTCTGTACCTTCTGCTTTGCATACTCAGTACATATTTCGTACTGACCCCCTCTCCGGGGTGCGTTTCATGCCCCAGTACGGACGTTCGGACTGGTGATCCACCGTTTAGGACACCCCTTCCATTACTGCGAGTGCTCCTCTCATCCGGAGCTTATACTTTTGGTATATATATTCGTCTGTTGCATTTATATATATTGTTCATGGGTACGGCGGGGGCCCTGTCCCGTCATATGATTCTGTCTGTCTGTTTAGAGGTCTGTGGACATGTTTTGTGGGTTGTGCCTACCTCTGTTCAGTTGTGTGTGTATACGTTGTGTTTGGGCGATCCCACTCGCCGCGGCGGCCGGTCCGCATTTGTATATGATATTTTGTTGGCCCTGTGTGGCCTTTGTTGGTATTTTCTGTGCGCAGGGTTATTTTGGATAGTCCATTAAACAAAGGAAACTCTGCCAAAATTTTTCTGGAAATTATCTAAATTTGAAACATAGCCATGGAAAACACGCTATATATTTGAATGCGTTCGTTATGATTTGAGATAGCGTTTGATAGATGTGTTTGGGTGCCCAGATCGGGCACTAGTCACCGCCTACGGGGTTGGGTCGTGACAGTTATGGTGTTGAAAAATATTCTAAATCTGATTAAGAAAAGGGGGATAAAGGATTAGATGGTCGTTGAAACTAAAAGTTTGGTGTTGAATTTTTCTTTAAATCTAATTAACTATGATAAAGGATTAGAAATTGGTATTGGAATGTAATGAGTTTTGGTGTTGAAAAGTATACATCCTAAATCATTAACTAATAAAATAAGAAGGTTGTTTATTTTTACAACAAGTCCCAGTGATCTATTTAACTCCACTGTGGATGCACATGAATAGCTATTAGGATTAGTTGAATATCATTTCTCTACCTGACAGAAAAACAACACTTGAGAAAACTGAAGTTGGAGATGTTCACACATATATGGAGGGTGCTTTCATAATTGTTGTTTGTTTAGCTTACAAGAGCATTAAGTCTTTACATTTGTGGATTAGGCATGGAGGGCAATGATACCTTTTTTCCCTCCGGTGAACGGTTGTAAGTCAATTGTGAGAACTATTGAACATACTTTTTGATCGAGTTGGATGAATGTGCAACTCTACAACGATCTGGTTTGTGGCTGGGAGAGATGCAGTCTATAGGGGGAATTTCTGCAGTGCAAGAAGTATATGGAATGGGAGAAACTAAATGTATTTGTGAACGGAAGTCCACTATTGTATACTCTTTGAAGTTCTGATGTAAATGACATTTTATAGTGATGAGTATATTGCAGAATTTTCTTTACGAGTGTTGTGATAGAATTTATTTATTTTATGCGAGGATATTATAATATTATAAAGGCCGCCTCGGTAAGAATAACCAGTACCTAAGTTTTTAGTGTTTGACTTTTTACTGATATATTTCTTTGGTCACTATTGACAGGGGCGGACCTACATGGTTTCAAGCGGATTCATATGAACCCACTTCGTTGAAAAATTACACTGTATATATATGTATATTTAATCTGTCTTTGAAAGAATACAAGGTAAATTTTAAACCTACAACAAATGAGCTTTCTTTTTCTTTTAAGCATTTAACCACTGCAAAAAGAAAACTAACAGATTTGTTAGCTTCTTTGCGTATTTATTTTTTAATATATTGAACCCGCTTGGTGAAAATCTTGGGTCCGCCACTGAGTCTATTGATAATGCTTGTTGCCTTATTGAACCTTTCCTATCAGGTTGTATGAACTTTTCTCAACAAACCTTTGATCTTTTATGTGTCTTCTACACTTTTGATCTTTTGTCTCTTTACCTTTATTAACAATACACAACAGTCTATTCTGCATCACAAATGATATATATGTAAATTTTAAAGAGTAAGCTCATCTTCTCAACCATTATGATTGGGTCTAGTTATAAAATAAGATAGACATAATGGGTGATCACTTGGAGGCAAAGTCATCAAGTAAACATAGGAAGTGGAGGATTTCCCCCGTATTTTGCATTTTATTGTCGCTTGTAAAGCACTTTATTTTTAAGTTATAGTTTCATGTTGTGAGGGGTATCTTTTAGTATGGTTATAAAATATATAGAATTATAAAAGCTTCTTTTAATTAAATTAAATGGTATTCTCTGAAAAAGTTGGCGGGAGATCTCCACAAATATTGGTCTACTTTTGGTGACTGAGCCGTCTACACTAGGAGTTTTGGATGCATGATTAGAAGAACAAAAGATGAAACTAGTGAATCAATTTGTTGGACTATCGTTTATGCGAATAGATATAACAATGTGTGATTATGCCCATCTTTTAGATGTTTTGATCAAGCCCAACTTTTCTATGAAGAAAAGAGTTTGAATCTTTCAATCTTATGTTGTGGTTTTAGTATTACATTACGTGGAAGGTCCCATTGTTTTAAAAGGCGAAGTGTTTTACATAGGCTTGGGCGAGATGTAAGCCCCACAGATCTTCATGTTATGTTAATTTTTATATTAGCAATAATAATAGGAAAAAAAATATAGAAAAACTTTAAATTAAGTGTTGAAATTAATACTAGGAGTTCTAACATAACCATATAAATAATACAAAAAAAATTACTGTATAAATTACAGTAGCCCCACTTTAATGTCCTAACAGATAGTGCAATTTTTTCTATTGTACTATTTTATGGTAAGAAATAAACTTATCTAGCACAAAACAGATATTGAAAGAAACAGCCGCAAACCCACGCTTGGACTGAAAGGATGTGTTCGTTCAAAGTAAAATGTCGTCGTTTTGAGATTAACAGGTTTGGTGTTAAACCTTTTGGCCAAAAATTGATTGGCTTTGAAGTTTGAACTGTTCTTTGGAACGTAAGTTATATGTCAAAACATAACGAAATTGAAGAAAGAAATATAGTACAGTACTTGTTAGACATTTTCTTTTCATGTTCTCCAATTCCCACCCGATTGTATCCTTTGACTGTTTAGTTTGACACATATTTGTTCTTCACTCTTAAATTTCTGAAGTAGATGATTTAGTTAGAACTTAGAAGAACAAATTTTAATGGAATTAGTTCAGCCTAAGTCGTCCCGTCACCAATAAATGGACCAGCATAAGCCAAAAAAATAAAAAAATAAAAAATAATAATAAAAGAAGAGAATTGATGGGGGGAAGGTATATCGAAAAACAAAGAGGGAGAAAATGGCAATTCCCCAATTTTCTTACATTCACCCCATTTTGAGTATTCGGTACTCTGCTTCTGTTAAATACACAAAAAGAGTTTGGTCATTTTATTTAACTAGTTAACTTGTCCGCGCTTCTCGCGGTAATTAGATAATCATAAATTTACTAATTAACTTTTTTATATTTCTTAAATAAGCATGTAAAGAATGAAAGATTCAAGATTTTTGATCTGTTTACGTGCATATGGATACAGTTTGAAAATACGTTTGTTACTTTGTAAATTCAATACTATGTGTATATGAGTATTAGTTTTATCCTTTCATTAAAAAATAAAGGTGATTGATTTCATAAGTTTCTTTTTATTAAAATCTAAATAAGACAATAAAATAAAGAATAATCAAAATAAAAATGCTCAGGATGAAATTGCACTAAATCCTCAAAATCTAATTGTGTTAATTTTCTTTTATAATTCTCGTCATTGTTTATTCATCCCTTTTCCCTCGGCTCTTTTCTTCTTCTTTCATGTCTATCTTCCCTTTCTTTCGTCTTTCTCTATCTTCTTATCACCTTCCATAATACTTCCCCTTCCACTCTAAAATAATCTCTTTTCATCCTCAAAATCACTTGTTCATACTCAAATTGCTCAAAGTGTCAAATATATTAAGTTCGATTTGGAAGCTTATCCTATGAATTCAACGCACACAAAAAATTACAGAAAGAATCCACAAGACTCACATGAAAAATATTTCAAACTTCGGTCTTCTTATATCTTTCCGTCAATTCACCTGAATATGTAATCACATTAGAATCATTAGAGAAAAGATAAAATAATAAAATCAAGAAAAACACCACAATAAAGAAAAAGAATGAGAAATAATTACCTAGCTTTTTTCCAGACCAAATCAAATTTATTCAAGAGGTGGAAACTTTACACGTCACCTCAAATCCTTTTACATTTTAAAAAAAAAAAATTCAAGAAAGAACTGAGGATTAGACTAACAAAATACAATTAATACAAAGTGTACTCATAAGCCTTGTTTTTGGTGGAGCATGAAATAGATTGCATTGTTTTCATGTTGTCAACGTTGCTCAGATTAATGACTTCACGCAAATTTCAAACTATAAAAATAGCATAATTATGTGAGAGCTCAATCAATATACCAACAATACAAGAGCACAACAAATTTCGGATGACCTTCCACGTGAAATCATAAAAACGTGGACAAAAAAAATCACATCAAGAATAAAAATAATTATGTTATCACAAAATGTACACTAACCTTACTTGATATACCTAAAGATCACGTCCTTTTGGAAGGAAAAAACACATTGAATGTATCAGTAAGGAAAAATACATAGTAACTTTTTATTGTTGATAAGTAAAACAAAGGCATAGCATATTCTACTATGGAATGGACATGTTATAATATTAAAAGAGGGGGATATAAATACAAGAAAAAAGATAATAAAACGTAAGGACCCACATTTTTGTTGGCCTCTAACTCCGTGGAAGACATCTGAAAACCAATCTCAAAAATTTACAACCCATACAAACTAACAAAAATTAAGAAAACAATACTGTGTAGTTACAATTATTGAGACTCCAAGCCGTGCCTTTTCTTTGTAAAGCATAGTGGAAGAGAATTAAAAGAATAAACAATTATAGTTTATGAATTTCATTTGTAGCTGTACTTGATAAAGTTAATTGAAATTTTAAAACAAACCTTTTGGAGTTGAATGAAATTGCTTGGCGATTTGCGAGAAGGATAATAACGCAAAAACGGCACTCACCATTTTAACTGGTGAGTCTTCAATAACAAATCCACTATTTCATCTGAGTGAAAATTTCCTTAGCGCATTTCCTTAAAAACACAACCTTACAACAGAAGGAGCTGGGCAACTACCCATATTTAAAGAGAAGACCATATTAGTTTCTAAAACAACGTTACATTCCCTTCAGGAATATCCTATAGGATAGAAGTTAAAAAGTTTGTAACTGGCCTAAAATTATAACCTTTAGTTAATGATTCCATCAATTGGATAAAATTAATCACCAATATTTAAGAGAGTTAAAGGAGTGTCTTTTGGATTTTTTATTACCATAATTCATACATAGAAAAAAGTAGGAAAAATTCAAAAAAAGGAGAAAAAAGATAAATAGCATTCTAGGCCATAGAGAGGTGCCACATCACCTTGTCTATGCCTAGCTTTGTATTATATATAGATTGCTACCAGAAATGCATGGGGTCATATATTAGTCTAATCTAATATTGTAAGTAATTAATCTGCTAGTATTGAATTCTACATTTATTCTTGGAAGAATTAAAGGAAACAAGGAAAAGTTCATTTATTTGGCCTGCTTATAGGTTGGATTTTAGAGAAAAATCTAACTAATTTTAATACTATCAAGTTTCTAAAAAATTCTAAAATTGCAGAGTAATTATTTTTATAAAATAAGATAGACATAATGGGTGATCACTTGGAGGCAAAGTAATCAGGTAAACATAGGAAGTGGCGGATTACCCCCGTAATTTGCATTTATTGTCGCTTGTAAAGCACTTTATTTTTAAGTTATAGTTTATGTTGTGAGGCCGTGAGGGGTATATTTTAGTATGGTTATACATATTTTTTTTCTACCGAATTCTAAAAGCTTCTTTAATTAAATTAAATGGTATGCTCTGGAAAGGTTAGTAGGAGATCTCCACAAATATTGGTCTACTTTGGTGACTGAGCCGCCTACACTAGGAGTTTTGGATGCATGATTAGAAAAACAAAAGATGAAACTAGTGAATCAATTTGTTGGACTATCATTTATCCAGATAGATACAACTATGTGTGATTATGCCCATCTTTTATATGTTTGATCACGTCCAATTTTTCTACGACGAAAAGAGTTTGAATCTTTCAATCTTATGTTGTGGTTTATAATACTACTTGGTCGGACCCGTTGTTTTAAAAGGCGAGGTGTTTTACATAGGCTTGGGTGGGGCGTATGCCCCACAAATCTTTATGTTATAGCAATAATTAATAGAAAAATTAAAAATATAGAAAAACTTTAAATCAAGTGTTGAAATTAATACTAAGAGTTCTAACATAACCATATAAATAATACAAAAAAAAATTATTATAAATTAAAGTAGCCCCACTGTTATGTCTTAACAAATAGTGCAATTTTTTCAATTTTACTTATTTTATGGTAAGAAATAAACGTTATCTAGCACAAGACAGATATTGATAGAAAAAACATGCCGAGCGAAAAAACCAGAAACTACCGTAAACCCACGCTTGGACTGAAAGGATGTGTTCTTTCAGAGCAAAAAAATCTGTCTTCTCTTTAAGCTCCATTAGTTAACTGGTTTGGTGTTAAACCTTTTGGCCAAAAATTGATTGGCTTTATACTGTTCTTTGGAACGTAATTTATATGTCAAAACATAACAAATTGAAGAAAGAAACATAGTACAGTACTTGTCAGTTTCTCTTGTACATTTTCTTTCATGTACTTCAATTCCCACCCGATTGTATCCTTTGACTGTTTAGTTTGACACATATTTGTTGAGTCCGGAGCCTAAAGGGCACTAAAATGCACAAAATAAACCAAAAGGGGTGCTCCATTCCACAATATACCAAAAGGGGTATAACGTGGAGGGGCCAACGTTATACCCCCCAAAAAAATTTCACTGTCAGACCAAAAAAAAAAAAAAAAATTTAAAGTATAACGTGGATGAGTCCACGTTATACAATCCTTATTCATCCTTCAGAAGCAAACATCATTGTCATTGTCATATATATTGTATAACGTGGATCAGTCCACGTTATACAATATATATATTTTACCCCCCAACGTTTTACAAAAATAGTTTGTAAAACGTTGGCCTGATTTAAATCATATCCGGCTGTTTTTTTTTTAAAAAAAAAATTCAGTGATTTTTTAATTTTTAACTCAAACATACGCCACAAGTCATATAATAATTAACTCAAACAAATAGTCTAACTCATACAATAATTAAATATGTGTTATATATGCGAACATAAAAAAAATACTAAAATATAAGTTAAATAAACGTCACACATTAACTGAGTAGTAAATGTTAAATTACATACGTTATTAAAAGGCACAAGACATATTATATATTCTTGGAAGATTACATAAGGAAACAACGATCGTACAACTTAGGAAAAAACATAAGAACCAACAAGTAACAACAACTACTAATTTCTGTCGGGGCAGCGATTCTTGTTATGACCAAGCTTGCACGTACTACACTTCCTAGCCATGCAAGCAAACAGGTCATAACAAGAATCACTGCCCCGACAGAAATCAGTAATTGTTGTTGCTTATTGGTTCTTATGTTTTTTCCTAAGTTGTACGATCGTTGTTTCCTTATGTAATCTTCCAAGAATATATAATATGCCTTGTGCCGTTTAATAACGTATGTAATTTAACATTTACTACTCAGTTAATGTGTGACGTTTATTTAACTTATATTTTAGTATTTTTTTTTTATGTTCGCATATATAACACATATTTAATTATTGTATGAGTTAAAATATTTGTTTGAGTTAATTATTATATGACTTGTGATGTATGTTTGAGTTAAAATTAAAAAAATCACTGAAATTTTTTTTATTAAAAAAATAGCCGGATATGATTTAAATCTAGCCAATGTTTTACAAACTATTTTTGTAAAACGTTGGGGGGTAAACGTGGACTGATCCACGTTATACAAATATAATTTTGTATAACGTGGATCAGTCCACGTTATACAATATATATGACAATGACAATGATGTTTGCTTCTGGATGAATAAGGATTGTATAACGTGGACTGATCCACGTTATATAAAATTATAAATTTTGTATATCGTGGATCAATCCACGTTATACTTTTAAATTTTTTTTTTTTGTTCTGACAGTGAAATTTTTTTGGGGGGTATAACGTTGGCCCCTCCACGTTATACCCCTTTTGGTTTATTTTGTGCATTTTAGTGCCCTTTAGGCTCCGGACTCCATATTTGTTCCTCACTCTTAAATTTCTAAAGTGGATGATTTAGTTAGAACCTAGAAGAACAAATTTTAATGGAATTAGTTTAGCCTAAGTCGTCCTGTCACCAGTAAATGTGCAAAAGAATTAATTACTGTCATAAGCAAAATTTTAATCCAGATAATTATAGTTATCAAGGGATTTTGCATGACATGGGTGCATATTTGTTGGAAATAAAACAATGTGATCGCAGTACTCATTGTATCAACAACAGGGGCAATAATGATGATGATTTCTTTAAAAATAAAAAATCATGAATTCCAGTAAGGCAATGTCGAAAAGAATTTCTAATAAAAAAGGATACATGAATTATGAATACAATTGTGGAAGTTACTTCCCGATTGAACAGTTGCATACATATAGAAAGGCACAATCTTTGGAGATTTCCTTGACGTTTTGCAACATAAGGCAGCAACTTTTGACGTGGAAGGCGAAAGACACAACATCAAATTAAGCAACGAATTAAGAAGAAAGCAACAATTAAAACGGGTTCAACATTCTTAACCTTTCTCTTTTATTTGTCAATTTTTCACGTTTTGTGATTTTGGCGAATTAGATTTCTAAAAATGTTATCATAGATTTTGCTTATTTATATTTTAATTCCCGTTAGTGAATATTTTGAATTTGACTATAATATATTGAGAGCTTACTTTTGAGTAGTGCAAATGCTATGAGTTACTTAAATTTTGTTTATTCATCGCCATAAGTTTTTGTGATTTGCAATCATGTTTACCTCGACAAAAAAATCATCATACGATGATCCATACTGATCATTCACAGAAATGTGTATTTTGTTCTTTCATGTGTAATTATTCACTCAATACATTGTTATAATAATATGAATATTATTTTGCAAAAGCATATATTACATGACGCGGCACACACGTGCAACACACGTGCAGAGAGACTAGATAGGTTAAATATCTAAACTTATAAACAGAGTAAGTATAAATGGCTTTAAACAAGAAAAAAGTTATAGCATATATAGCATCATGTACTTACTCATGGATTGTTAGCCCTGGAAGACTTGGAACCCGAACATCAATTTGTTCCTAACAACAGACAGAAGACTGCGTTTATTTTGAAACAAGAAAAAGAAGAATTTAAAATCTGACTGAAAAATCTGAGGCAGGACCTCTAAATTTATAGCCAAGTAGAGGTGTCTGTTCGGAAAACTAGGTGCGTTGCCTTACAAAAAAAAGGCGCAAGGAATAAAGTTATAAAACCTTCATTTCCCATTCACACGCACAAAAATAAAACTGATTAAATTCAAGTGGATAATTTAAGGATGAGAGAGATCCTTAATTTCAACTTGCTGTAGTGTTATTAGAAATAGCTGGTCGTTACGAGACTTATTTTAAGGCTAATCACTCTTACAAATCTATTGGGGTGAAGGATAACAGAACTGCTATCTATACTTGTGTGGTGACAATACTAGTTCATGGTAACCAAAGCATCAAAAACACATTTGTTAAGGGTGTGTTTGGTTGTTTACTTGTGTTAGACGAAAAGGGGAAATCCGAGCCATTTCTATAAACGGTAGGGGTATAAATAGGTCATTATTTCCTGAGGATATATTTGGACATTTTCCCTTTAAATAATGATTACAAAAATATAGGGGTATATTTGGACATTTTCCCTTTAAATAATAAATATAGGAATTTTACATAAATGACTACACTTTGGGGGTTTAAAATTTGCCATAGCTACAGTTTTAATATTTACATTGCGTAGCTACGATCTCCAATTTGTATTCAAAAAATGGCTCTTGTATTCATAAAACGGCTTAGCTGTATTCATGAATACAACGAATAAAATTTTTTCAAAAATTCTTTTCTTGTATTCAAGTTATACGTATTCAACTCAGTTGTATTCACGTCAATTGTATTCAACTCGATTGTATTCATTTATAGAAACTTTTACATTGTATTCACTTTATTGTATTTGAAAATCGGTGGTATTCAAACAACATAAATACAAAAAATTGTATTGAACTTGCACAAGCGAGTTGAATTTTCCCAAAAAAAAATAACGAATACACTCAAATCGAATACAAGAAATAAATTCATTGTATTCATTTGTATACACTTCAAATTTACTGTATTCATTTTGTATACAAAAAGATCTCCTTCGAAATACATGCGATAAAACATTGTATACACTATGTATACACTCCAATTTGAAATTAAAAAAAAAAATAAAAAGCTCGGATCGAGCGCCACGGAAAACGACCGGAGGAGCGACAACGACGTAGATACAAAAAAAAAAAAAAAGCTTTCTCTCTCTAAGAAAACAATAAAGCTCAGATATGTTGTTGATGATGAGGAGGTGGCGACGGCGGCGAGCGATGAATGACGCGGATCGAGCATAGCTCCGACGGACTTTGAAGCTTTGAAGCTTTGAAGCCATTAATGTAACTTTGGAGCTTTCTCTCTCTAGAAAAACAAAGAGATTTAAGGATAGAGAGAGAACGGCGACGGTGGTGGAACTCCGGGAGATCTCCATGGTGGCGGTGCGGTGGCGGTGGAGAAAGAAGAAGCGGCGGTGGAGATCACCATGGTTGTTGGAGAAAAAGAAGACGGCTTGGAGAGAGATGTGATGGAGGAGAGAGAAAATGGAGGAAAATGGGAGGAGATTGTGAGGGAATAGAGAGAAAATAGTCTTAAATATTAAATACAATATAATTTTACTATACTAGTTATCTTGTGTAATTGACATATATGATTTAGCTATGAGATGTAATTTAGGCAAAATATAGCTACTAAATATAAATAAGGCTTAATGTTCTCCATACCATGTAGATTTCTCAATAAATAATGATTACAAAAAATAATGATATTTAATGATTAATCCTAGTCAACCCTAGGAAGGATCTCAATTCGTTAGAAGTGGACCAAGACATTGCCCGTCCATACTATTGAGACGCATCAATTTTGTTATGATAACATAGTAATGGTCTAATGGAGATCCTAACATTCCTTCCTACCAAGTCCCTCATGCAATTCAAGTATTGAGGTTTATAGTGAGAATGGGGGAGCAAGGGTAGTGTTTCAATAAGTGGAACTAGAAAGAATGTATAGCTAATTGTTCTTGTATTGGTTAGTATCACAATGATCGAGAGGACTAATTTGTGCAAGAATTAATATGGGTCATTGCTAAATCGTACTTCTGATTGAGGAGAGGCTATATGTAAAACAGAAGTATGCACTGCACTACATAGTTTAGGGAACATTCAGCATGTTAATTTAGTGGATTTTGCTCTTATTTTGGACTTGGAAAGCTACTTTAGTCGAATGTTGTTGGCAACCATGAGGGATTATGTACTACCCGAGTGGATATCTATCACAACCAAGGTTGATGTATGTAGCTTTGGAATGATACTATTGAAACTCATAGGTAGTCGACGGACCGATTAGAGGGCAGAATAGAAGAGAAGTGGTTTCTCTCACCATGGGCAGCACGACAGATAATAGATGGAAACGTTCATAGATGAAAGGCTATGTGGAATGTATAATATCACGGAGGCAGAACGTGTGGGAATGGTAGCGGTTTGGTGCATTCATCAATTAGGCATTCCATAGGAATGGTGGTTAAAATGTTGGGAAGAAATAGGCTACGTGGAATGTATAATATCGGGGAATTCTTTTGTGGAATCTGATAACAGGGCATCACGAGCTCAGGTTATAATCCACAACTCTCAATAGATTCTCAAGCTTCAGTTTAGGTCTGTTTCTCAACGAGTCACTGTCTAGGCGTGATGTTCATTAAAAAGGAGATTTGTTCAATTGAAAATATGAATTGAGATACAAAACATAACAAGAGATAGATAGTCTTTTGATACGATAAGCTGAGGCTACAATCAGCACCATAAAGGACCAAAACCAAGAAACTTAATTCAATGATACCATGCCTTGTGCTTTAATATGAACACGGCAACAAAGACGTAAAGCCTTCGACAAAGCAGACTCATTGACAACCTGATTATACAAGCTCTCCTTATAACAAGAAATTAATCTGAGGAAATGTAATCTAAGAAATTAATGAGTGAAAAACCCATAATTGAGTCAAATATGTCAGGAAATTAATGGTCCACCTCTCCACGTTTAATTGTTACTAAGCTCTCCTTATAACAATATACCCCACAGCCACCAAAATCTGGGTCACCCTTCAGCCCCGAATGACGAAATCCAAGATGTCTCATCTTCTTCGTCCGAACATTATAGGAGACCAGTCGAAAAGCTTTGGTTACCAGAATGAGAGAGCTATAATAGAAAGACTTAATGCGTGTGAAGCATTGAAAGGTAGCAAGTTTGTTCCAGACCCCTGGTTGGATCATTACCCATATATCAAAAAAAAAAATCCGCCAACTCTGCTCAAGATGGCAATGGAATCATCAAGCAATATTAGATGCGGGGCATTCGGCACAAGCCTAACAGAGTGACCATCTGGTCCTCTAATCTCTTCAAACACCTCACTCCCAAAGTTGAATAAAAGAATGCTGCAGTTTTCCATCCCACATAGCAGCCAGTAATAAGCTCCATTCAAATAAGTAGTACCATATGTGCGGTCCCTTGACGCATACATTTTTTGATAACTGGGGTTTATAGGAATCTTTAGGTCTGAAAATTCTCCATGAGTCCCGGGAACAGGAATAGACCGCTGCATGTACATCATTATAATCAAAGAAGTACCGAAAGTGAACCACCTTATAGTCATTAGTCAAGGGGTCTAATCCGACCCCAAGGCGAGAGCCGTCACCGATTTCGAGTGGAGGGAGGGGGGAGTCTCACCTCCCTGGTGGCAGGATTCCATAATGCACACGAGATTAGTTCATCATCGAATTGGCACTCCAAATAAAATAGGCCATCCACAGAACCTAAGAGGGTCGCCATACCTCTAAGCCTCTGGGGAATATTTTCTTGATTTTGATCATCCGAAATAATCAAGGGAATGGGAGGGGAATCGTCATCATCATCAGGTGCACCACAATCATAAATCAGGAGTTTATTTTTGCTACAATTCAAGTGTTGTTGAATGAAACTAGGACTTTTGATAAGAGCATACCAGTTATTGCAGCCGCATTTGAATAGCAACAACGAATTTCACAGGCAATCTAACAGAATCTCCCTTGCTAAATCTTCAGGGAAAGCCCGACAATTATCGCTGGCAGCCATAGTAGTTTACTCAGAAGCGGAGCCAAAATTTGAAGCTTTGAGGTTCAATGGTTCAACCAGCAATTGGAAGGATACTCTTTTAGGATAAATTGATTAGTGACAGACACTTGCTAACAGTGAAGAAGTTCTGATAGCAGCTGTAGTCCTTCTAATAAATTGCTGTCCATATGGCTGGTCGTTTCTGTTACTATATCAATCTACCAGTGTAAGAAATTGTATTCTACATTTTAGTCATGGAAATCTAAAAGAGAAAAAGAATAACTTTGAGGCGGGAAAGTTACTACTAAAAGAGAAGAATGATTAAGGGCATCACAAAAATCAATAGTACTGTATGCTTTTAAGGAGTTACTAAAAATAAAAGGGCCACCAATTGTTCATCTGCATAACAAAATAGACAGAAAGAGATACGAGCAGTAGATGAACAATAACCATGTAGCTAGCTAGAACAACAAAAAATATATATTCTAAAAGTAAGGAAAATATTAAAACCAAAATAAATAAAAACATCCTTTGCTTTTCCATGTCATAAAATTTCTTCTAAATTTGTGGTAAGAGAAGATTTACGATTGATAGAGAATAGTTTGGTGAGATTCTAGTTAACATGTTGATTACTTTGCCTCCAAGTGATCACCCATTATCCCATTGTTAGCCCCGAACATCAATTTGTTCCTAACAACAGACAAGAGGAACATATTATGGAGCCCATATAATTCACCGGAGGACGAAGCAAATCACACGACAATGATTTTATTTTGAAACAAGAAAAAGAACTTAAAATATCTGAGGCAAGGCCTCTGAATATTTAGCCAACGAGAGGTGTCTGTTCGGAAAACTAGGTGCACTGCCTTTACAAATAATGGCGTGAGGAATAAAGGTATAAGACCTTCATTTCCCATTCACACACACACAAATAAAACTGATTAAAATCAAATGGATGATTTAAGGATGAGAGAGATCCTTAATTTCAACTTGGTGTAGTGTTATTAGAAATAGCTGGTCGTTACGAGATTTATTTTAAAGCTAATCACATTCATCACTTACATTTCCATTGGGGTGAAGGATAACAGAACTGCTATCTATACTTGTATGATGACAATACTAGTTCATGGTAACCAAAGCATCATAGCCACATCTATTAGGGGTGCCTTTGGTTGTTTACTTGTGTTAGCCGAAAAGAGGAAATCCGAGTTTAGGTTCTCTCAATAGATTCTCAAGCTTCAGTTTAGGTCTGTTTCTCTAGGAGTCACTGTCTAGGCATGTTGTTCATTAAAAAAGAGATTTGTTCAATTGGAAATTGGAATCGAAATACAAAGAGTAACAAGAGAAAGATAGTCTTGTGATACGAGAAGTTGAGGCTACAATCAGCACCTTCAATGATACTATGCCTTGTGCTTTAATATGAATGCGGCAACAAAGATGTAAAGCCTTCCTCAAAGCAGACTCATTGACAACCTGATTCTACAAAGCATATCATCAAGATTGCAGCACTCAGACCATAAATACAATAAAGGACATAAGTCGATCATTTGACTAAATCAAAGTGTTTTACTAGTTAAACATAGTACAACTGTTGCAGCAAGCATCAAATTCAAGGATTTGAAGATCAAAAGACAACTACTCTATCTTAAGGATGATGATAACTAAGAAAGGCAGGGTGGCACCCAAGTAGAAGAGTGGGTTTACCCGGATCACAGAATGTGCTAACATATCATCTGCTCAAGTAATCTTATAAGCACAATGCCACACAATTTATGACAGCAATCAGAAGTATGTAAATGATAAAAGATTGAGTGAACATGCTTATAAGCTCGATTCAGCAAGTGTGCCGCATATCATGTGATGCACTTGTTAGAAAGCTCAATGGAGGAGTCAGTCAAATATGTCAGGAAATAAATGGTCCACCTCTCCACGTTTAATTGTTACTAAGCTCTCCTTATAACAATATACCCCACAGCCACCAAAATCTGGGTCATCCTTCAGGCCCAAATGACGAAATCCAAGACGCCTCGTCTTATTTGTCCGAACATTATAGGAGAGCAGTTGAAAAGCTTTTGTTACCAGAATGAGAGAGCTATCATAGAAAGACTTAATGCGTGTGAAGCATTGAAAGGTAACAAGTTTGTTCCATACCCCTGGTTGGATCATTACCCATATATCAAAAAAAAAAAAATGGTCAACTCCGTTCAAGATGGCAATGGAATCATCAAGCAATATTAGATACGGGGCATTCGGCACAAGCCTAACAGAGTGACCATCTGGTCCTTCAATCTCTTCAAACACCTCACTCCCAAAGTTGAATAAAAGAATGCTGCAGTTTTCCATCCCACATAGCAGCCAGTAATAAGCTCCATTCAAATAAGTAGTACCATATGTCCATCCGTGGAGGCATACATTGTTTGATAAGTGGGGTTTATAGGAATCTTTAGGTCTGAAAATTCTCCATGAGTCTCGGGAACAGGAATAGACCGCTGCATTTACATCATTATAATCAAAGGAGTACTGAAAGTGAACCACCTTATAGTCCTTAGTCAAGGGGTCTAATCCGAACCCAAGGTGAGAGCCGTCACTGATTTCGGGTGGAGGGAGGGGGAGGGGTCTCACCTCCCTGGTGGCAGGATTCCATAATGCACACGAGATTAGTTCACCATCGAATTGGCACTCCAAATAAAATAGGCCATCCACACAACCTAAGAGGGTCGCCATACCTCTAAACCTCTGGGGGGGAATATTTTCTTGACTTTGATCATCCAAAATAATCAAGGGAATGGGAGGGGAATCATCAGGTGCACCATTATCATAAATCAGGAGTTTATTTTTCCTACAATTCAAGTGTTGTTGAATGAAACTACGACTTTTGATAAGACCATACCACTTCTTGCAGCAGCATTTGAATCGCAACAACGATTTCACAGGCAATCTCCCCAGAATCTCCCTTGCTAAATCTTCAGGGAAAGCCCCACAAAGCAACATGGCATAAGGAGAAATAATAAAGGAAGAGAATTGAGTATCGAAAAACAAAGAGGAAGAAAATGGCAATTCCCCAATATTTTTTTTTTTACTTTTTCCGATCTGTCCGTCACTCTCTCTTTCTATGTGTGATTGTGTGTCTCTTTCCGCTTTCTATTCTATCTGTTCTCTCTCTATCTCTATATGTTGGTCCCTTTTTCCCTTTTTATCTGATGTGTGTGTATATTGTTTTTTACTCCCTCCGTTTCAATTTATGTGAACTTATTTAATTGGATATAATATTTAAAAAAAAGTGAAAACTTTTGAAATTTATGGTTCAAAATAAGTCTTGAATATCTGTGTGGCTGTAAATTATTTCATAAAGTAAATTTATTTCTAAATTAATAAAGAGGTTATTTATTTTGACACGAATTAAAAAAATAGGTTCACATAAATTGAAACAGTATGAAAAATGATTAGGGGACCACCCAAAAATAATACTCCCCCTCCAATTTTTGTCACGTGTCCCCTCCCTTTCTTTTTAATATCTGTTTTTTCCTTTTCCGTGCCTTTTCGTGTGATGTGTATCTCGCGTAGGTGTCTGAAAACGTGTGTTGTAAAATGAAGTGGGAGGAATTAATTTGTTGGGAGGAATCTTATGAGGTGAAACTTTTTGATAGGTCCTCTTTTTTTGTCTTTTTTTTTATTTTAATAAAAATTTAAATATATTTATAAGCATATTAACCACCTAATTTTTAGACTAAGAAAAATACAAATTTATATATTTAAATCCGGTTAAAATGAAAAGAATATTTTTTGAAATTTTCTCTTTATCTTAAATACGACTCTATTTTTTGTATTATATATTTTTTATTTTCACAAAAAACAACTAAAATGAGATAAATTCTGGAATAGCAAGATTAAGCCGAAAAGAAATATTGAATGTTAAAAATCGTGTAAAACAATTCGGGGAGGGTAAAAAATTACGTGTCTACAGTTATAAAATCATTAATTTCACACACGGCCATTAATTCCTTTGGAAGCCATATCCGATGCCACTAATTAAAAAGAAATAATCACCTTACCTATATTTGGATTTTATGATATGATGCACGTCATTAGCGTATCAAATGCAATTGATACTACTTGTGGCCTAAAGAATTTTCATATTCCTCTATAAATAGCTATAGCCCTGTCACATTTTATCAGCAAACAGATATACTTGCAATTGCGAGCTTAACAACATAAAGTATTAATATGGAATTATTAACTATATTGATTTTGTTGTAAAATTAAGCTAAAAGAGTAATAATAGTAAAGGATGAAAATAATAGAAATAGAGAGAGACAAGAGAGGAGAGATTTCTTATTCATCCTAATGTGTTCAAGTGTCTACAAGTATGTACAATATGAATCCCTATGCCTCTATTTATAGTGGTGCATAGAGGCATATAAAAGGGTAGATATAAATATGACATTCAACATATGAGAATGTGGGGAAGATCACGCGGGGTGAAGGAGACATTACATTAAACCTTTTGAGATCATGGGAGGGAAGTGGGAATTTATTTCTAGAGTGGTGGACATCCACACTTATTATTTCACAACACTCCCCCTTGGATGTCCATGTCTTAATAGATGATGTGTCTCGTTAAAACCTCACTAGGAAGTGAGAAAAAATCCTAGTGAAGGAAAAAGAGTATACATATCTCGTAATACGCATTGCTAGCTGCCTCATTAAAAACCTTGCCAGGAAAACCCGGTGGGACAAAACCTCATAAAAAAAAGAGTACAAGCCGTGTATTATACTCCCCCGATAAAAGTATCACTTAATTCTTGGAGACAACACATCCAAATCTTGTATATCAACTTCTCAAATGTCGGTAGTTAGCAATGCTTTACCGAACATGTCCGTCAACTTATCAATCGAGCGTATTTATTGAAAACCTATTTCACCTTTCGTCAAGATCATGTCCGGAAAATAACTTTTGAGGAATGTGTTGTATTTTGTCTCCTTTGTTATATCCTTCTTTCAATTGAGCTATGCAAGCTTCGCACAATATTGTTGAAATCTTCATTTCCAAATAAACATCATATTATTGCAAAATGTATTGAATTATTGATCTCAAATGTACACGTATTCCCGAATTGCTTTGTATAAGTATCAACAATTGACCGCTATGTCGAACGTCATAGTGTGGCAAGATCCTCACATGCAAATCAAGATACTTGCTTGAAGACCAAACTTCATGTAATAATACAAATAATGCCCCGCATTTACATAACCAACAAAACCTTGATAATAATTGTTAGACAAACAATTCTATATTAATAATTTCTTTTTAGCATGCAATGCAATATACTCATCATTATCATTAGGTCAAAATGATGTTTATTTATATTTAGCGACATCACAATCCATGGGGTACTCAATGGAATCGCTTTAACCTATATAAAGATTTGTGAAGCTTTATTTTCGTAAACCTTAAATGCTTCAAACCAATTTAAATCCCTAATGATTTTCTTTCATTGTCTATATATAGCCATATTGACAACAATGAATTATACGCATTCAAAATTTTCATATATTGATCGATAAGAAACATCGATCAACGTAGAGAATACTTACGTCTCCATACAATAATGTTAGGACTTTTTGCAAAAATCTTTATGCCACAAGGCACAAGCCGTAATTTATTTTTTTACGGCTTTTATTTCTCATTTTACTTTTCATCAACAAGAATTCATTATTTGTACCCCATTGACATTAAACTTCGAGGTCATTGGACCGTTTGTCAAAACATCACTTTTCCAAGTGAAACAAAATATATTTGAATCGCGTATTTTATTTGACCAATCATTATATTATATTCTTTGACAAGAGTCTCTTTGAATTCAAGATCCTCATCATCATTATAATGTTGAGTGCTACATTATTGTCAAAGATACCGTCATTGACATTATCCAATGTGATATCGAGATCTCTTCATTTTTCATCAAAGAACAAATGCTTCTCGTTTTTCACATACCAAATGCGAGGGATTTATTATGTCATGTGCTCTTTAAAGCACTCGCCTCATTATTATGACCAGATCATTTGCTAAAACTCGAATCCTTTCCAAAGTGGGAAGTTAAAAGGAAAACATCGGTCACTAATCATAGTGAAGAAAATATTAAGTTTCGAAACACCCTCATCATCGGTTCGAACCCGACTGTCTTATGAACTTATATATTATGTTTTGGGGCCGTTTACATGCAAAAGTTATTTACCCGGGAAATAGAGGGATCCAACCTTAAAAGTTTAATTCTACAAAAACATAGCATACACACGTAATGAAAATTTTTCGGATGCCAACAACAAACTCAATGAACAAAACAAACACGAAACAAACATGTTAAAGATTTTCTCGTTTTTTTTTTTAAAACCAAATAAAAAGAAGGGTAATATAAGGCATAAATAATCAAGTAAGAAAATATTAAGTTTTCGAAAAATTTATATAGTCGCTTGTCAAACACATCGGTAACATAATACATACAAATTGTAGCCGCTATATTCAACCCGATATCATACAACTTAATAAATAATTTCAAAGTTCTATCATAACCTCGAACACCATACAAAGCACCTCAAGTCAACATCATTGATTCTACTGATCAAGACGAGCGAAAATGGAGCGTTCCGCCAATCCAAAGAAACATGTCACCTACGGAGAATACTTAGCGTGCTCAACAACACAACCGAAGAAAGGACAACATGATCTTCAAATTGTGAACAAAATCATGTAAACCTACAACATCAAACGAGGTCATAACCATTCAATGTACATTTAGAATCTCGTAATAACCCAACTATCTAAGTTACATCCGACACACAAATCATACATACTCATACCGAACGCATCATCACATGGAATGACATTAACCGATGGGATTTGCCTCATCATACGTGATCAAACTCATCATCAAAGAACAAACTCATCACACATCATCACATACCAAATGCGGGACTCCCCGTTGACGTGGTCGCCACCCTATCCGCGCCACAACACAAGATAACTCATGAATTTTTCTAGGAGATAAGATTTCAAATCTCCGTATCCCCGAACGCAACACATCATCACAACACATCATAAGCCATATCTTTTAACAAAGATAACTTCATTCTTGTCCTATGGCGAGGTTCGGAACCGTAACACTTTAGAACAAAGATATATCTCGTAAACTTTTTCTTACTTGTCTTAAACTCTTACTACACGGCGCACGATCATATACACGCTTATTCATTTGACCGTGAAAAGGTAACACAGAACGCACGAGCATCGATCGTAAGTAACCACACGCATATCGACATCATTACAAACTCACCCGAATGAACAAAACAAACCTCTCTTTTGAAAATCCAAAACCGTAGTTAAAACAAGTTTTCTCCCGAATCTCGCTCGGGGCATGTCAAACCGAACTTTTAGAAACCGTTGTTACGCGTCAAAATCATAGGAGTAAAATCCTTATTTCCAACTCGACTTTTTAAAAATAAATAATCATAGTGAAGAAAATATTAAGTTTTTCGAAAAATTCATAAAGGTGGCATAAAAAGGCACGCGGCCCCACGGACAGCTCCCCGTCCGAGCCCGACTACGAGGGGTGGGGGAGAATGATGTCTTATGAACTTATATATTATGTTTTGGGGCGTTTCGAGGTCGTATGCAAAAGTTACGGACGTTTGAAGTTTCGGAGTCGTTTAAGAACAAGTCTCTTTGAAAAACAAAATTCTTTTGTAAAAATAATAACTCTTTTTGAAACCTTAAAAGTTTAATTCTACAAAAGACATAAGGGTCACAACTCAACCGCGTAAAAAAAATACGAATCGCTTACACAACGTTTCAAACTCAATCATATCCAAGACATACGGACCATAACCTAGCCATTCTAAGGATGCCAACAACATCAAAGCAAACACGAATCACAAACATACTCGAATTTTACGACGTTTGAAGTTTCGATGGAATTACCCCGAGTCTCCTTTGAAAAAAAATCATGTCATAACTTAGTTTCGTCTAAGACATGCCAAAAAGAAAAGAAGGGTAAGCTTCACATACCTGGCTTGCTTCCTAAGCTAATCCAAGCGTAAGTTCGTCTTCTCAAAAATCTACAACGACATCAATAGGCATCGAACATTAGTCCAAATAGCTAAAGGATCCAATTCCAAACCATTGCTTTTTCTACCAAAAATTGGGCAGCATTTCCCCTATATATTCTCCAACCCCGAGATTTCAACTCGGCTAATATCAACAACAACCAAACCAACAACAATTTCAACAACATTAATAAATAATTTCAAACGCATTCTATCATTGATAATCCCTTTCCCCGTAGTTCAACAACATTCCATTCATTCAATTGAACCTTATGCAATCAAGTCAACATCATTGATTCTACATTCAAGTATCAATCCGAGGCCATTCAATTACGATTTAAGAGCGTTCCAAGCCATTCGCAAAACATTCAAATCGACCCCATCCAATGTATCATGCCACCCGAATCCCTCTAAATACAAGCAAGCAATCAACAACACATTTCTTTCCTTCAAATTCATACGCTTCATCCACAATCCCATACATTACAACATGATCTTCACAATTGTAAAAGAACATATAAAAATCATATTTACCTACAAAAACAGCCCACAACAATCATAGCTTCAACTTGGATCATTAACCTTCATTTTATGTCATAGAATTCATGTCGACGACAACCAAAATACAAGATAACATTAATTCATTTCATGCACACCAAGCAGCGACCCCTATTTTCGGCCAACACAATAAACAACATTCCATGAGTTTCATTCATCTTCTACACGTCACAACAACACATAAACATGTTGAATTCAATTAGTTCATTACTCCTACACACAATATATATGTACACGGCCAACCTTCAACTTTCACAACTCAACTTTAACATCCATATTTTCATGAATTTCATCCATATTAACATACTACAATACACATAAACCTTCCATAACTCATAAAACAAGATTGGAACTTACCTTTCTTCACAACTTCACAACTTGGCTAAGTTGGTGGATAATGGAAACGAGTGACCTATTGTATCCAACAACACTCCCACGTTAAAGAGCACCTTCCAATTGGTAATTTGGCTAGAAGAAATAATTTTTTTGGTGAAGGTTCTTGGTCTTCAAATTTTTTTTCCATGGCCGTTTTTTCTCTTCTCTCTCTCTCTTGATGCTTCATGAATTTTCTAGGAGATAAGAATGATGAAGATGACTTACTTAGTCATCTTTTATGGCCACACAAAATTTCCACATATGGCCCTATGGCCCACACACACACATGGCCATTTTCAAATAATGGCCAACTTTCCATAATTCTTTTTTTGGTCCCAAAATTTTCATAAAATGTCTAACTTTCCATATTTCACTTTTAACCCCAAATTCCTTATTCCAAGTTTACCCTTAACATTTCATACCCACAAAAATGAATATGCGACTTATGCTTTGAGACAAAATCAACAAAACCGAAATTAAAAGTCTTGTCCTTAACTCGTCGCAACCAACTTAGAATATTCCGACGTACAAAGTACTGTGTAATGATTGTCCTTCAAGGACTTTAGTTCTATTGGAGCATTTGCGGTGGAATATAATATATGTCATGGGTTAAGTTGAATTACCTTTTCAACGAGGATCATACCGTGATAATTCATTAAATATACATTATTTCCGGACCTATCATCCCTCCCCCTAATGTTAGGAAATCTAACATTTACCTTCCAACCTTATTTGGGGACCCATCTTTGGGCATTGTGGTGGAGCAATTAAATCATACATTTACGCATTCAAACTCTTAGATAGGAATTATTTAGTTCCGACCCCGAACCAATAATAGAACTTATTATAACTTGTTGGCTTGATGCCTTACAAGTGCTACTACATATTAAATAACCTATCTCAAACCAAATTTCTTTTTGGGAGATTTGTTCTCATAACCAATTGTTTAGCTATAATTGGAGGCATACAATTTGTTAAACCAACTTGGATACCAACCAAGATATCGACATAATTTTCATAGTTTGGACCGTGTTCTTAATATAATAATTTGAGCAAACAATCTTGCAATAACCAAATCACAAATTGATACCAAATGCACATGTGACCACAACATAGATGCACCTATTAACACCATATGATATTAAATCGGTCCACATGGCAGGTGACTGGGCCCATATATATATATCACCTTTTATACGTTCCAAAAACATGCAATAAAATCCCAACCTTAGCTGGTAAATTAATTAATTTGTCATCATGAGAACAAGCTGCACAAAAGAATTCTTGAAGAATATTTTATTTCTTCAATATATAACCACATGAATTCTCAATTATTTTCACATCACATTTGAGTCGGGATGGTCAACCGGTCATGCCAACTTCCGTAGCATGTGATTCCATCATGCTTGTATTTATGTGGTACAAATTGGAGGAAAAACAGGCAACATTTCACATACATTTAGTTTACCCGCTATAGCTGTAGTAATATGAAGACATTAAACCTTCCCATAATTTATAATCTCAATATAATTCATATTTGGCCAATGCCTTTGAAACTTAAAAAGTTTCTTTTGAGACTTACTACAACACCAATATTATGAACAATTTCATTCCTCCGGGTAGTACCAAAGTAGCTTTTTCAGAGCTCCCAATTAATTATGTACTACCTCATATTTCATAATATCATCCATATGGTGAACATCTTCTTTTAGGGGAGTGATTGTCATTATGGTCATGGCCAAAACCTTTATAAGCAAGACTTATTTTTTACTTTTAGCCTTTGGTAGTTCATGATAAGACATACCACAATATTTAACATACTGAAAGTACATGGCCAATGACCTTTTACGCCAAAATATAATATATTTTTTTTTATTTCTCTCAAACCTCCCTTAGAGATGAATTGTGGTATTTAATCAACCATACAAAAGCACATCCTTATCCATAATTGTTATCACATCTTGACACATTCACTTTGAAGAATGGTCGAGCATTCACAATGCTTATCACAAGTTACATGCTCTTCAAGCAATGGACTAACTTCATAAATTTTATTATAAGCCCTTTGTCATGCCTTGACATTTATCATAATTATATGACCCACCTCAACATCACCTTGAATTGTCTTCCTTTCTTTTGATGGAGTATTTATAAAATTTTATCAAATTAGGTCACACGACAACCGTGTGCCCAATAACCTTTCATATCGTATTAATGACAAAAATTACCTTCACCTCTAGAAGAACCATTTTGAGAACCCATAATGTTCTTCCTCTTATATTACCACAATGATGATTAACATTATTTTGTCATTTGTCACGCCCACGTTCATTCGTTTAACCACTTGTTTTAATTTAGAATTATTATGCACCGCTACCACATTCCCCTCACGGAATGGAGCATATCAAGTGGGACGGGCTTCAAGATTTTTCATCAAATACACATTATTTTGCCTTAGTTATCATTGCATCATCAATATAGTGCATCGGACTTAGACCCAACGTCTTATCCATATAAAAGTGTGGTAGACCATAAATCGATGGGACACGAACCCAACATTTTATCATCATGGTGCACTAGGACTTTAACCCGATGTCTTACCCTCTTGGTGCGATAGGACTTGAATCCATCGTCTTACCCTCGGCCAATGGCATAATAGGCCAAAGTGTACTAGACCCACCCTCAAGCCTTTACAAACAGTACCACTTTAGAATTAAGTTTCAGTGAAACGTTTGTCACTTATAAATCAAATAAATAAATTTACAAGATAATGTAAGGAAACGTGATTTACCTAGATTTTCATATCACGTCCAAATACTTAAACAATAAAAGTACCATCAAAATGTGATGAATAAATATGTAGGGTATCAACAAGAATTAGTCGGCTGGCCGAAGGACATCCTCCAACAGAGAAAGTATATTTTGTTTTCACTAATAAACCTTAGAGCTACTGTTGTGGAAATAAAAAAATTACCGCATGTAATAGCCTGATTTTTTTTCAAATCAACAGTAGCTTTAAGCTTTATGGTTATCCAACATCGTGAGTCACAAAACAATTTTAACAATGCCCATGTAATTAATACTCGTATTAGCTCTCTGCCATAAGATTCTTGTTTTAGCCATTCAAATAATAATCAATATATCATAGTAACCAAACTTAACAGATAAAGGAGTTAAGATTATGGGCAATTAAGAGAAAACTGAAATATTTAATCAATATCAAAAGAAAACCTTATCAGGTGCACGTCTCGGGCCATGTAGAAACAGCCTATTGATACATGAAGGGTCATATATACTTCACATAGACTTCACAAGAAGCAAACAGTAACGGAAACATTACCGTTAAGAGTGTCGACTCCTCATATGCAATCTCTCTTATATTAATGCTATTCCTGACTGAAGAAAACAACTGTTTCTTGTATCTTTCGTCTCCTTTAGGCAGTGAGAGGAAATAAAAGTAGCAAATATACTGTACTTAGTTAGAGCCTCGTTACTGTGACTTCTTCATTAATCCTGTAATATAAAATCAAACTCAAAAAGAGAAATTAGAGACTCGTGCTGATAACGTGTTGTAAAATCATTCTAAAAGAGTTATTTAAATATATCAAAAGATGAAGCAAGAACAATAAAGAGATGAAGAGACAAGAGAGGAGAGATTTCTTATTCATCCAAATGTGTTCAAGTGTCTACAAGTATGTACAATATGAATCCCTATGCCTCTATTTATAGTGGTGCATAGAGGCATATAAAAGGGTAGATATAAATATGACATTCAACATATGAGAATGTGGGGAAGATCATAGGTGAAGTGGAAGACATTACATTAAACCTTTGAGATCATGGAGGAAGTGGGAATTTATTTCTAGAGTGGTGGACATCCACACTTATTATTTCACAACAGTTTTTGATTCTTAGTTGTCTCTTAATTGTTACTTCTGAGGAGGACTACCACTACATGGCATATGTTATTCAGTGAGTTCCGACGTATTGTGGACGAGTAAACTGCAAGGCTGATATTATGAAACGGCCGTTGAGGTTCACCCTCCACGGCCTCTGGCCGGGAAACAGCACTGGAGGGAGTTTGAAATGCAATCCGCCTCCACATGGTACTGAGGACAAATTTCAAGGAAGTGGTATGTCGTTGTTTGAAGTACATTATTATTCAATATTAATCATGCAATTTGTATAATTTTTAATGAAAGAATTAATCTAAAATCTTCGTCTTGTAAATTATATATGTACAGTGGAGAAATTCCAAAACACTTGGAAGATAAGCTCCACGAATACTGGCCTAGTTTGCGCTCCGGTGGATACTACAAGAAAAGTGCTGATTACATGGGGATTTTCCTACGGATAATACTGTAAAATCCCCATGTAATTTGATTACCTGCGGATTTTCCTGCAAAACGAAATCCGTTGGAAAAACCTCCGTGGCTAATTATTACCTGCGAATTTAAAAATCCCCAGGTAAATTACCTGGGGAATTAAAATCCCCATGTACATTATTTGCTGATTTATCTGCGAATAATATCAAAAATTCGCATGAAAATTTTGGCAGAAATTCATGTAAAAAGGAGATTTCTTGCAGATTTACGTAGGAAAAAACTGCAAGTAATTCCCTATGAAGATCCCCAAGTAAATCCGTAGGTGAAATTTCATGAACAAAAGGGAATTCCTTGTGAATATTTATGAAAAACTTTCGCAGGAAAATTCCTAAAATAAGCCCCAAGTAAATCCGCAAGAACACATTTTCGCAAGAAAATCCCCATGAAAATTCCGCATGTACATCCCCAAGTAATATTCGCATGTAAATCGCTAGGTAAATTTCATAGTTAGACAAAAATTTAATCCGAAAACCCCAAGAAAATACCTAGGTAATAGTTTTCACAAAAAATTCCCTATGTAATTCTGCGTGAAATTCCCCATGTAATATTTTTCTGCAGGTAAATCCCTACATAAAATTGATGCGATTCAAAATATTTTTCTATAAAATCCGCAAGTAATTTATACATTTATAAAATGCTATTTTTATGTAATTCTAAATTATATTCTATATAATTCAACTATATCTATCATATTCATCCTTATACTTTAAGGACACCGCTCCACATAAGTCTAATATAAATCATCATAACCAAGAAAAAACACAATTCATAACACCAATACCCATAATGCGTCTTAGTTCAAAAACAAACAAAATATCTCAAAAGTGAATCCCAAATAGTACTATCAACTATCTCATTCTTGATCATAGTCACTTTCATTCACGTTTTCAGCGTCAGAATCACTTCCATCCACATTATCAGAGTTGTCACCACTTTCATTTTCATAACCTTGATTGTCTTCTTGAGATGATCGCTCATTTGTAGATGATGCGTTGTATACATGCTTCTTCAATAAGTCTAATTCCTTCCTCATCCTCTTATTTTTGCGTCGCTCTTTCGGCAACTGAGCATATAAGTCCGCATTGAAAGCATGTACCTGGGATTTAATCATCTCATCAATTTCTCCCGTTAAAGCCGATGTTGATTGCTTATTTTCTTTTACAGATCAATCTAAGGAGCCAAGACCCGCAACTCTTCCTTTTTTCTTTCCACCAATAGCTTGCACCCAAATATCCATTTCACTTAATTGAGAGGTTGACTAGCTGGATTACTGTCTCCTTCCGCAGCTGATGCATTTTGAGAAGCTGTTGATTCTTGTTTCTTTCTTTCAAATTTGTTCTGCATCAAAACAGGTTATTTGGGACAATATAATGCCAATAGAACATATATTATTAGTTGAATAATTCATATTGAATTCAAGTGTCAAACATAAGCACAACAAGCAAAATTTTAATAGTGAAGATGACAGTAGCTTGTGAAAGGGAGCAAACAATCTACTTATCCTCTAAAGCTGATGGACTCTCAAGTTTCTCACTTATCAAATGAATCATCTCTTGCACAGAAGTTGTTAACAGAGGCAAGTAATGATGCTATAAGACGTCCTCACTTGAAAAATATTGAGATCGAAAGAACAAAGCCTCTACATAGAAAAGGTGATGCAGATAATTAGTTGATGGAGGCTTTGCTACAATACTTTTTCAAGTAGATTCTATCGTTCTTCCAATATTCTTTTTCAGTGGTGGATCCAAAGTTTTAAGGTCATGGGTGTTGGATGTGGTGGCTAATACAACCTTGATGCTGCAGATTCAACGAAAACAAGTATTTTCAACACAACATTTAAATGTATATCCGAAATATTAAACTAAAAAATAATATTAAATCCAAACTCATAATTTAAAAGGCACAATGAGCTATGTGTCGTGATTGGATTATGGGAGGCACAAAATCATTGTTATGAGGCTAGGAATGGTTGGCTTCAACACTAGATTGATGCAAGAAGGACTGATTGACATGAAGTGGAGCGATATATGAGATAGGAGGGGTCCTGATGGGATTATCGGTGGAACAAAATTAGTGTTTTGAGGCTGGGAACGGTTGACTTCAACACCAGGTGGACGCAAGGAGGACTCATTGACATGAGATGGACTAGTATGAGATGGGAGGGGTCGTGATGGGATTATGGCGGGCAATTGAATTGCTTGTCGCTCTACTGCACGTGTCTTCGTTTTACTTGATTTTCCTCCTTTACCATTAGATTGTCCATCTCTTTTAGATCCTACACCTGACATCTGCAAGAAACAAAGAACATTAATATAATGTATTAGTGATGTAATCACTGTACAAAACATGAATAAATATAGTGATAAGTATTTCGGCTGACCATGATTTAGATACTAAAGTAATCTTGGCATAGAATTGGGCAACTTTCTTAACTGTCCCTACTCATTCTCCATGTCCCTTCTTCAATTAACTTTTAAGCTTAAGAAAACTAGTCTCCAACTTACAGATGATAACTTTGGATCCTCATTTGCTACATAAGATAGAGCACGCCAACTACCAGCAGTTGAAAAAAAAAAAATCATACGACACTAGCTTGGACAAAATCAAATTAATGGAAATAAGGATTACACAAAGGCCTACACACTTCATGTTCAACATATAAACTTCTAGAGAATAAAATACCACAACAAACATCATAGCTTTGAGTTCGTAGCATATATAATCTCTTGCTATCCATGGAGACAAAATAATATTCTGAATTTTCTAAATAGCATAATATAAAAATCATAAACCAAATATAGTATTGTAAATAAACAAAACAAATCGACAAACTAATATTCTCAATCGTCCTCATCTTCCTCTTCGTCCTCTTCTTGGGTTTGAAACTGATCTTGTGAATCATCACTATCAAAAATATCTTCCTCTTCACTTGTTGCCTCTTCATCGTCATCGTCTTCTTCACTTCCAGCCTCCTCTTCTTCCTCTTCTTCACTTGCTGCCTCATCATCTTCCCCGTCAATTAAATCATGTCCATCTTCATTGACAATGGGTTGATAACTACTTTTATCAACCTCTTCACCGACCACTTGGTCATCTCGTAAGCAATCAATTGGGTCATTCTCTATACTTGCACTAACATGTGATTGCTCCTCTTGGTAAGCAACTTGCAGATCATATCTTGTATCCACAACTCCTCTTGGCTTCATCTTTATAACCACCCACCAAGTGTTGAAGCCTAGGAATAAGTGGCAGATAATTCATTGTCTTGTGTTGAACCTTTTTGCTACCCTTCTTGCGCACACATTCTTTATAACGGGGTTCTTTACAAAACTTACATTCTGTCATATCTTTATCAGCCTTGTAATACAACATACATCCATTAACACAACAGTCAATTTTTGACTAGTTAGACCAAGTCCTGACACCAGCTTCTTTGCCTGATAGTAATCACGATGTATCTTATTATCTGGATGACTTGTATCCTTCATTAATTGGGCCATTGAATTAAAACAACCATGGGACATATTGTATTCAGATTTAATACTCATCATTTTGAACTGCCACGGAATGAAATAAAAGCAAATGCAAAAGAGATAAGAAAATATTTCATGGGTGCAACCACAAGTCCATGTTCACAAATATTTCATGGGTACAACCACAAGTCCATGTTCACAACCGTGAAATTTTACATGTGGAATTACATAAAGACAACATTGGGAGAAGTTGCAAAATCCACGGGTGTGACCACCACTCTCATCTTCACACCCGTCAAGTGTTGGCATCAAGAAAGAAATTGTAAAATCCACGGGTGTGACCACCACTTTCATACTCACACCCATCAAGTGTTGGCATGAAGAAAGAAGTTGCAAAGTTCACGGGTGCGACTACCGTTGTCATACTCTCACCCGTCAAGTCTTGCCATCAAGAAAGGAGCTACAAAGTTCACGGTTGTCACCACCACTCCAAGATATGCATTCATAGGGAGCTACTATATTTTCCTATAAATAGAGACATCACTTTGCTTAGAAATTATCTAATCGAATCTTGAGAAAGACATAAGAAATAGTCTTTGCTCTATTTCTCTTCTTTTTATTTATATTTGTAGGAATAGTATTTTATTTTTAATTTCTTTCTTACATACTCCTTAATGGAGTAGTTTCTTTTTGTTGGGATGGTTGAAGAAGCTTGGTATGATGCTATAATATTATCTTTACTTTAATTTTTTCATGTCTTGACATTCAAATCTTTGATCTTGCTTCTTTTAGTCCTAATTCTCACGGAGGGATTAATTCAAGCTAGTTTATCAATTCAAAAATATCAATATTATTTCTTTTAGTCCTAGTTCTCACGGAGGGATTAATTCAAATAATTTTGTTGGTTTAAAATTGTTATCTTATTTCTTTCGGTCCTAATTCTCACGGAGGGACTGACTCAAATAAGTTTAATGATTTGAGGGGTCTCTATTTTATTTCTTTCAGTTCTAATTCTCGCGGAGGGACTGACTCAAATAAGTTTATTGATTTTAAAGGTAATCGCAAGGGGTCTTTATTCCTCATAACACAAATCAAGTCAAATAAGTTCTTCTATTCTTTTGTGGAATTTACTAGAATGATATTTTATTATAATTGTACCAAGTGGATTCAACGACTCCCAACTCTTTTCTTTTTAAATTTTCTAATAAATTCTTTTATTTTAAGTAATTTATAATTTCAAAACCTCTCCTTTCATCAATTTGATTCTCTCAAATAGTACCCAAGACAATACACATCTGTAGCCTAGGTGGTTCCAACCTCTGTGGGACGATATCTTAAACTATACTAGAATTTGACAGAGTACGAGCGAATTTTACTATGTGGATTCAACGACTCCCAACTCTTTTCTTTTTAAATTTTCTAATAAGTTGTTTTATTTTAAGTAATTTATAATTTCAAAACCTCTCCTTCCATCAATTTGATTCTCTCAAATAGTACCCAAGACAATACACGTCTGTAGCCTAAGTGGTTTCAATCTCTGTGGGACGATATCTTAAACTATACTAGAATTTGACAGAGTACGAGCGAATTTTACTATGCACTTTGGCCTCGTCAAAATTCACACGAAGTTTTTCATTCCTCTATTTCTAGCAATATGTATAATGGCTTTTGATTATTGAAAAGAAGCTAGCGCAATGTTTAGAGTAGCTAGCTTCCTTTATTTTTTGCTTTTTAACTTCTGTATTTACTTTCTTTGCATTTGATTAATAAAAAGCCCAAAAATTTAATTAAAAAAAATATCATTGACAAACAACGCAATACACCTGAAGAGCACCCATGTCACAATTACCTTCTAGGAAGAGTGCTATAAACACAATGCCTCCAACAAGTCACTAATTACATAATCTTTGAAAAAACTACATCTAAGAGCTCTCTTTGAACTATATATGCAATGTATCTATTCTAGTTTAATCTCTCTTTGTATATGCTAAAACACTAAGCCTGTATTTACACTCATTCCTTTGAAAATTTTCTAGTTTCTAGCTCCCCATGGTGGTATATATATCGTCTCCTTCAAAATTGTTGTCATCAGCTCCTTTTTGAACTGCCTCCGGTGTTTCTTAATTCTTTATCCATGGTAGGTTGTCAAGTACACCATTGATCAAAAGTGAGTGTGTGCATGAATATACGACATTTTCTTAAGATGAGAAAAAAAGTGAATTATATATTCTAACAAATAAATAATCTCCCTAAATTTCTCTCAGTACTAGTTATCGTTACATCGGAAGTTCGGGCCGTTTCCCTCAATTGGATCGCCAAGATTCTTAGGTCAAAACTTTTGGAGAATTCCCTCTCTAAGGCTCTGTCAAGATCGGTTAGTATGATAATTTCAATGTTTATGAGTTTCACAAACAATGAGGACTATAATTTTATCCTCTAACGAGAGAAGAATAAATTTGAGGTACGATTATGATAGTAGGGTTCTTAACCTACGCAATTAGGCTCTGATACCAAATGTAAATAAATTCAAACGTAGACCTAACATTGAGCGTAGACCTAACATTATTGCTCAGATTAAAACACCATAATGAAAAACAAGATTTTAGATGTGTACCTGTTAAGCCGTCTTGTCCATCAATGCGGGAGCGCGTTCCAGACCTATGAAACGATTGATTGGGTCTTCCTCTCATTGCTCCTCCTATAAGTGACAGTCGAATGACACAGTTGCCTTAAACTTGAGGAGATGAGAGCGGATCTAGCCATATATTTATAAGCATCAAGCCTTGACCTAATGGGCCTCCCCATAATAGGCTTATTAGGTTTTCAGCACGGCCTACACTACTATCAACCCACACCAATACATGAAGTGATTCAGTCCCAACAGTGAATCCAACGTATAATTAGCCTAAATCATGTCTACCAATTATATTTATTTAGCCCGTTTTATGTACCGAAACAATTAAGTTAATGTAAGTCCAATTTAATATACATTCGAACATGATGGACATCAATTTGGGGATAATACTCAAAATACCCCCCAACGTTTGACCAAAATCCCAACTACACACCTAACCTTTGCGGGGTCTATTACCCCCTGATGACAAATTTTTTCGGTAGCAAAATGGCCCTTTTTCTTGCCTTGTGGCGAGAGCGTGAATACACCGCCCGGTGGCGCGTGACGGCCTTTAAAAATGCATCGACATTTTGGGCCTTGACTAAGCCTGCCACATATGATGCCAAGTAGATAAAATTTGAACTCCTCCATTTTTAGGCTACTTCATCTTCATCTTCACCCTATTTAATATCCGTCCCCATTTTTTGTTGTCAAAATAATATCCATTATAAACGAAAATCTCAATTGAAGAAAATCCACATATGATTCCGAACAACTTGTTAAAGAACAACTTTCCACCATAAACGAAAATCGAAGAAAAAAATGAAAAATGCAAGAAAGAAAAAAGGAAAAATCTGTGGGAAAAAAAAATAAGGATGAAAAATCTAATCTTGTTAAAGAAAATCGATTGGAAGTTGCTTGTTTGGAGTTGCTACTTGTTGCTTGGTTGGAGTTGTTTAAGCACTAATTCTTTGAGTTGATTTGGAGAGAAAATTAAACTCATTCTTTAAGAATTTGGAGAAAGCTATGAAGAACACCAAATGGGTTTCTCTAAATTCTTGATTGTTTAATCAAATTAATGGATGAACTTTGTTCTATTTGGTGTTAGGAAGCTTCCTTTCACATTTGGGTTTGTTTGGATTAGATTTGAGCAAGTTGGTGTGATTTTTTTTCAACTCTAATGAAGATGATGATGATGATGATGATGATAATGTTGATGAAGATGAAGGAGAATTGGGTATGGGTTTTGGAATCGCTTAATAAAAATGGAGTATGGAAAATTGAGAGATTTTTTTTTTGAAGAAAAAGAAGAGTAGATGGATGGAGGAAGGAGGGAAATTAATAAAAAAATGGGGCAAAATTAAACACGTGGCATGTGGACAAACGCGCCATTTAATATTTGGGGTTGGCCGATTATGCCACTCTTGAGAAAAGGGCGTTTGATCTCTCGAAAAAATTTGTTAGGGGTAATAGGGCCAAGAAATGTTAGGTGTGTAGTTGGGATTTTGGTCAAACGTTGGGGGTATTTTGAGTATTATCTCCATCAATTTGGCTTAAAACATGAACTTTTCAGATTTCAAAAGTGAAGAGGATTTGCCAATCTTTCAAATGCGGGTTCTCTTGTCAGGTTTGTCATTTCATATGCCCAGTTGGTATTATGGTCGTCAGATCATAGGACTTGATATTGCCACGGTGTGGACAAGTAATAGGAGTAAATGAACGTGCATTTAATGGGAGTCCTTGTAATAAAATGAAAAAGGTAGAGGTACAAAATCTTTTTCTTCTCTTCCACAAATTTCCAACTTTTCTGTTCGGATGTCCACTTTCATTATAATTCCACCTAATTTATCAACATTATATTTTACTTCTGGTCCCCCATGTCTTTATTTCTTCTCCATTTTTTCCTTCATGAACTACATGTGTACATGAGGTGGAAAAAACAAAAGAATTCTAGTGCATCACCAAGTGGAGGCGGAGCAAAAATTTAATTTTATGAGTTATGAATTTTAAAATAACGGATTCAAGTAATAATAACTGGGTTCTAAATCTAATATTTATACATGTTTACGTATTTGTAATATTTTTTATGTATTTATCAAACATAGAAAAATAAATGAAAATTATTTTATTTTTCTAAAGAAAAATGTTTTTCGGTGAAAAATATTTTCGTTCCTACCTAACACATACAAAAAGTAGAGAGAGTTCATTTTGCTTTTTGCTATACAGAATTCAGAAATGATAATACTCCTCAAATCTTAAGAATTTATTCAAGAGCAATATGCACGCATGTATTTGTCTGTCTTTAAGGCAGATGACATTTGCACCGCATGGCCTTTATTCAGAAGACTATTTAAATAAAGTCCTTATTAAATCAGCGGATTAAATTTTGCTTTTAGAAGTAATTGACTATTTTCTTTTATTTCTTACTTTAATAAATATAATTTTTTTTTCTTTTGAAATACGACTTTAGCCCAATAGAATTTTAACTATATAGAAGCATGGGTTTAGACATTCATCACTAAATAAAAAAAAAAAAAAAAAAAAAAAGATGGGCATTTCTACATTCTACAGTAATATAAAAAAAAAAAAAAAAAAAAAAAGGTTGAACCACCATCTCCAAACTCGCACTAAAAAAAAAAAGTGGACATTAACAAAATCGAAACGATATAAAAATAAAAAAAAAGTGAACCCCATATTAAAAAAACAAATAATGTCAAAAAAAAAGTGCAGACTTTGTATTCGTAGCAAACACTAATATAATAAAGTTTTAGATACGGAGCACAAACTATAATGTTATATTAATCGTGTTTTGAATATAGTGTGTAATATATATATATATATATATATATATATATATATATATATATATATATATATATATATATATGTGTGTGTGTGTGTGTGTGTGTGTGTGTGCATAAAAACAGTGCAAACTAATAATGTCCAAAAAAAAAAAAAAAGTGCACCTCATATTAAAAAATCAAACAATATTGATGTAATTTCCAAAGTATCCCATTAAGTCAATAATGATGGATTCATTGCCACATGCGTATCAATCTATTAGTGGGAGCAAATTAAATTATTATAAAATTAAATTATTTTATATTTTAAGATAAGATAGAATTTAATTACTTTTTTATTTTATTATAAGATAGAATTTAAGTACTTTTTTATTTTTATTCTTACTCTAATAAATGTGAAAAGAGATTAATGTCGTAAAAAAAAATATATCAAATGGAGATCAAATAATGAATAAGGTAAATTAGTCAGATTATAATTCTAATCGACGTTTTCTTAAAAAACCATGCAAAAGACAACATGACAAGTAAAATGAGCTAAATCGAAAATATTTACCAAAAATTAAAAAATAGTATTTCTTCGTTTAAAGAGAAAATCAATTTTTACTTTGTTTCGTTTAAACATGTAAAATTAATTTAATAATTTGAATTAGAATTATCCAAATCAAAATAAAAGTTAATAAGTATTGTACACCTTTAAATTAATCGAATTAAAATTGAAAGTATCAACTATTGCTATTGTTTTATCTCAAAGAGAGGAAAATAGTTTCCTTTTAAACAAGTCTTCTCTTTTAAAAAATATTAATAAATTTTTGCCGATTTTATATTAAGTAGAAACACTAATATAATAAAGTTTTAGATACGGAGCATAAACTACAATGTTATATTAATCTTGTTTTGAACATAGTATATATAAATATATATTATCACTATTCAAACACAACTACATACACATATATACACTATAATCTAAAGTGTTGGGCCCGTGCGCAGCACGGGCGTAGGCCGTCTAGTTGAGCTAGATTGGTAAGATGTTTTGGACCTCTCTAGATAGGTGTAGCATATACGACATTAGTGAAATGTCTCCATTGGCACCCACTTTGGTTACTTTTTTCTGCCATTTGTGAATTAATTTAAAGTTCCCACTTTTCAAAAAAAATATTGTTGATAGAGTTGGCCTTGAATAGGGAAAGAAAAATGAAGAAATAAAGCGATTTTCCATGTCACAGAAAAATAACTTGAACTAACTATATTTCCTTTAAGCGACGGATCTAGCCTTAAAATAATAGATCACCTAGATTTAGCAGCTTTTGCTTGAAATTTGAATAATGTATTTGTATTAAGAAAATGATTAAATATCTCTAAATATTGAATTATAAATTCAGTTTTTATTGTAACTTGATATCATTGTAGACCCATAAGCTTCAATGAATCTGTCTCTAAGCTCGTTTGGATGATCGTTACCTATTTTATTATTGTTTATCACCTAGAAAATGAGGTTGCCTTAATATTTTTATACCAACTGTTGATAAACTTAATAATTACAAAAAAATTATCATTAGTTATCGTATGATTCGATGCGACCAAATAAAAAAAATACAAATATTGTTAAATTACTATAAACGATACAATCTATTTAAAATTTATATTATAAAACAATACACTACAACACGATATATATATATTATGAAACTTAGGATAATAACAATCCAAACAAGCTATTACTTGAAGGAAAAAAGGAAAAAAAAAAAAAAAAAAGGAAACAAAAAGAAATAAGTAAAGATGAAGTGTTTTTCTTTTATTTTTTTTTGGATTAAAAAGATGAAGAGTCATAGAATTTTGCAGATATTTCCCCTCTTCACTTCTCGACCACTCCTATGAACAAACTATATATTACAAACGGAAGAAAAAAAAATAGAAATAGTCAAGGAAAGGGACCCCCAGTTATTTTAAAGTCCTTTTGACTTTTACCAAAAAGTTGTGGAAATTATTTAGTTTAAATTAAAACCCATTATGATATAGACTTAATTTGACTTAGGAAAATAATTCTAATTATGCGAAATCTGAATTTTCTTTCGAACTGACATAATGGTGTCTAATTTGACAAGGAAATAAATGGAAGTTTCGGCCAAATTATAATTGTTGTTTTCAATTTGATTATAATTCTAAATGATTAGTCTCTTGTTGTAATGTGTGAACTGCAGTATCACTAAAATAGACTCAATTATTTGGATGGATCATTAACGTCCACTGCATTTCAATTCTAAATTAATCAGTTCACCATATAAATTAAGACTATACATTATATTTAATGTATTTTCGCACTAATCATCAATTTATGACAATCCTTCTTATGTATCTAATTTGATATTAATTATGCTTTGAAAACTCACACATGCAAAATTAAATGATATGAAACTAAAATTTGAGCATCTAATCAAAGATTATAATAAGAAGTGATCCAATCCTTAAGTCCAGGAATCTAAATTTCTTGTATTTGTATATCACTTAGCATCTTCCTCTTTTCTTCCTTTTAATAAAAAAATTAAATCAAACAATCAGCTCCAACGTGCAATATTAGGTGGATATTTTATATTTTATTAAATAATATCAATCACATTTGTGTGACAACAAGCTGTACTTCTAGAAAAGGAAAAACCAAACGAACCCTAATTGAAATATTTCTAGAAGATTTGTGTATGAAATGATTTCAAAGTGTTTAGCATATTGTTCCATCTTCATTTAGCGAGGAATTAATGTCAACATAAAAAAAAAAAAAAATCTACGTTATTTGACTGATTGCATTAGCAAAAAAATTATCCCATAATTGGTGTGTCGTTTGGTTAAGTTAATACATAAATTTATGTATTATTTTATGTGAATAAATAAAATAAGAATGTATATATAAAAACATGGGGATTAAACTATTTCAAAAACAAAAAATGCCTTCTTAAAGTATGAAATTGATGTATAATAATTCCTTAATCATTAAACACTGCATTAGAAATCATTCCTTATTAATCACTACATAAATGATTTTTACATTATTATTCTTGCATAACTGTCAACCAACCGACCCCTTAATAATTATTAGTACCAATTGATTATAGAAATCCTATTAAGTTAAGCTTAAAGAATAGAAATTTTTTTTTAAAAAAAAAAATCAAATGGATCCGGGGTCAGTGGGTCAACAAAATGCACCTGTACGCACGGCTAATTTGACTAACGCGACAGATCTCAACACATGCTACTCACTTACCAGAGAATTAACGGTGGATATTCACCTTAGAGACTCGACAATGTAGATCTAAAAGCCACGTGTCAACGGTTACTGACAAAAGGATCACCTTCCAGACTAATATAGCACAAATCATTAAGGAAACGACCATGAGACAAATGACTTATTTTTCCTCAAAATGTATTAACCAAATTGCCGAACAAGTGGAAACCAAAAAAAATACCAATAAGAATTCATTCATTATTAATTAGATATTTCCAGTTCGTACTTTAAGCATGAAATATATTAGGAGTGCTTTATCTCAAATGTGAATTTTTTGGCATGAATACAAATTTATAATCTGTTTAGTCAAGCTTATTTTTTTTCCAAAAATATTTATTTTTTTAATAAATGCTTATTTTTAAAAAAGTGAAGTGTTTGGTCAAGTTTTTGGGAAAAAGTAAGTATTTTTGGGGAATAACATAAGCAATTTTTCAGAAATTACAAAAATAAATTTTGCTCAAAAACACTTCTTTGAAAAGTACTTTTGAAAAAAATACAGTTAGAAGCATTTTTTAAAAGACTGATCAAACACTAATTGCTGATCAAAAGTACTTTTTAAATTAATTGGCTAAACACAAATTGCTTTTAGCCAAAAATATTTTTTTCAATATATTTTTTAAAATAAGCTATTTTATTTTTAGAAAACTTGTTGTTAACTATTAGTTTAAATATCAAGCACAGCGTGATAAAAGAAAAAACAAGGATTAATATCATTTTGGTCCTTCAATGATCGATAAATTTTACTTTTAGTCCTTAGGACATTTGATTGAACACGTTTGACCTTCAGTTACTAGAAATCTGTACTTTTGATCCATTTGCGTATGAATATTCACAAAATTTCAGAATAATTATCTAATGCATTATCTTAAACTTATATTATTATTCATATTTGAGGATAGTATACTTCTAAAAAAAAGTCTAAATAAAACGTATTTTCTACGTAAAATAATCAAAAGACACATTTTAATTAATTAAAGGTAAAATGCATTGGTCATATATGACAAGGATCAAAATCAGAAGCGGTCCCAAAAAAACAAAATTGCCGAACAGCTTTCTAAAATAAAAATATCTTACGGTCCTTTATTGTTTTTCTTTTAATTTTATTTTAGCTCTATAACTTTTACATGTATAAATTTATGAATGGGACTATACGTAACAGAGAGAGAAAGCATTGAAGTACCCTTAAGTCTGCTCTCTCAGATATAGAGAGAGAAACAAGTGTGTATAGTGTATGAATTAGTTTGCCTTCCTATTTTATTTATTGGCAAAATTTGCATGACATTCTGTTAAATAAAGAACCCAAAAAGCTCACCTTTTTTGCTCTGCTTTCCCTTCCATTTCTCATCACTCTTTCAGGTATGACCAAAGTTTACTTGTGTTTTTACTTCTTCTTTTTTGTTGTTGTTATTTTAGGGTTCTTTGTTTGCTATGTGTTCTGTTATTCTTGGTAAGTTGGTTTCTTGTTTGCTGTGTGTGGTTGTAGGTTTGACATGTTTCTGATTGTTGTTTTTTTTTTTTTTTTTTTTTTTTTGGTCTTTTTTTGTAGTTTTTAAGGTTTTGTGTTTGTTGCTGCTAGTGGGGTTGTTGGATCTGTTTTATGCATCAATGATTTTCTTGTGGACTAATTTGTTGTTTTTTTTCTTAATCTGATGCTAACGACCACTTGATTAGGGATTTCTGTCATATTTAATTACTCTTGAGTTAGCCTAAATAGCTGAAATGAGGTGTAGTGGATTGATTTACTGCAGATTACTTTGTAAGGGGGTGTGTTAATTTTATTTTAAAGTTAAATTATGATTGCTTAGGGAAAGTTTAGATTTTTTGTTATTTATTTCGATTCTTGTCATCCCTAATTGAATTTGATAATTACCAAAAGGGCAGCCCGGTGCACTAAGCTTCCGCTATGTGCGGGGTCCAGGGAAGGGTCGGACCACAAGGGTCTATTGTGCGCGGTCTTACCCTATATTTCAGCAAGAGGTTGTTAAGCAACTGGAGACTAAGTCTGCTAAGACTGTGTTTGGTGGCTTTTGTTGGTCTACCACTTAACTTACATTTCTTCCTGACTTTGACCTTATGAGTTATAATAGTTCTTTGATTCTTGTTTAAAATGATGAATAATGATGATTTTCTCTACAAAGGCTTATACTCGAAAGGATGAATTTTGTACTTGAAAAGACAAGAAAATGCAGTCACTGATTTTGCAAAGATTTGCAATTTATTCAGAGGGTGAGTTGAATGCCTGATAACCAAGATATAATGAGAGAAACTATTTTCTTTTATAAGTTAAAATCAATGAAGGTTGCAACAGTGTTTGTATATCAAAAAGAGTGGCAAGTTCCTTTGTATTTGGATTATTACTTGATTAAAAAAAGTTCCTTTTTGTTTGAAAGCAATTGAAGACGCAATTTTTCCCTTCTTTAGTTAGTGAAGATGTTCAAAGTCTCAATTTTGCGTAATATACCTTGGCACTTGAAGTCTAGTTTGCCTCAAATTAGTAGAAGTCTTAAGCATTCTTTTATTCAAGGCCTTGTTGCATTAAGAAAACATGGCAAACTACAAGTACTATAATGCAAGTATATGTGCTTGCAGTAAAAAATGATCCATTCTGGTGGGGAGTCTTGATGGTTGAATGCTATATGCTATGCCATTTTTTTATATGTATGGCGATAGTAATATTTTGAATTAGTGCTTCACTGAGTGTTATCCTTTAACGAATTAGCTTGTAACCCCTGCTAAAAAAGAACCTTACTGGAAGATGCATCGAGCATTCTTTATATTACTTATTAGGATCTTGCTCCCAAATCTATTGCCAAGTTGTCTTTGGGGAGAGGCTGAAATCGCTGAAGTATACTTCTCTGCAAAATTAGGATTCAGGATTGTTGTTGCATTCACAGATGTACTACAGTAATAAGCAGAAGCAATCACCTTGATTCTTCTAAATACAGAGTGATTCCTATCATACTGTGAGAATCTGTACTTTACTTTTATACCTGCTGGTGCATCTGATTCTTGGAAGTGGACAACTTGATAAAATGATACTTGTTTAGTGACAGAACACCTGATAGTGGCTTCTGGACCTGTGAATCAGTTTCCTTTAGAAATTTACTTTACTCAAGTTCCCTGCCTCTCAATTTCATCATCCTCTTTCACTAAGCATACATATGTTGAAAGGTGCAGCATATTGTTCTCTGCTTCTTTATTAGACTGTGAGTCTGTGACATTATCTTACCAATCAAAAAAGACTGTGAAATCATCTTACCAATCAAAACAGACTGTGACATTATCTTTACTTTGATGTCAAAAGTAAATTGTTTTGCAATTATGAAAAGCCTATCCTGGATTGGGCAATAAACTGCCTGTAAGAATTGTTATAGCAAATTTCAGGTCTTTTGCTCAAATAAAAGACTGGTTACAGCAAATTTTTTCTTGCTTAGTAAAGCCAGTTCCGCTTATCCATTTGTGTGGGCATTTCATCTGTGAGAAAATATCTGCATTGCCACATGGGTAAATTCAATATTGACAATTATTTTGTCAGGTATAGCTTAAGGAAGAGCTTAGTTATAGTAACATTGACCATGTTTCGTCGCAAGAACCAGTCTCATAATGAACAGCAGGAGGGTGAGGATCAGCAGCATAAGGTAACCAATGGCCCTAATGTTTAGATTCGTATGTTAATATTTTCCTGCTTTTAATTAGATTATGATTGATTCTGGATTTTTACGTACTTATGATTATACATTTAAAGGGATTTGTTTTCTTACCATTGTCTCTACTTAAATTTTGAACTGATTCCTACTTTGGAAGAGGTGTTGGTGTTGCATAGTCTTCACAAAGGATGATTGATATAAACTATAAAGTGAAATTTTTAAACATTGGCTTATGTTAGCTTGTTATCCTGTATGAGCTCTTAGAGATTGTGGCTTTTCTTATAGGTTAAGGAGCTTAGGGTTTCCCTGGGGCAACTCTCAGGCCGCAGCGCACAGTACTGCACCGATGCATGTTTAAAAAGGTATTTGGAAGCACGGAACTGGAATGTAGATAAATCAAAGAAGATGTTGGAGGAGACGCTTAAATGGAGGTCATCTTTTAAACCTGAAGAAATTCGCTGGGTAAGGGAACAATAAATTTGCACTAATGTGGTTATCTTTTGTTGATAAATTGTTTGTTTGTCAGAGCAACCTATCAAACAAAACAAAAAAGTATGTTAATCAGAGCTAGAATGACAAATCTAATTGGAGATTACATTTTTTTTTTTTTTTTTAAATTACTAGGCCATTCCCTTGGGGGCATAAGAAATCACATTAATAACCTGGACCAGTTTGGATGTTTAAAAATAAGCAGTATGAGTCTTCTGTAATGTTGTGTGAATATTTAAAAGGAGAGATACTGAAACTGTATTGACAACTTGACTTAATTTAATGTGTGAAATATTCATCCTACCGTAATTGTTGTATATTTCTTATACTTATGAACAATTTCCTTGTCGTAATTATGTCTTGTTGGAAGTAGATGATGATCGATTTATCTTACCATCTAATGCTCTGCGGATTCATATTTAAAGAAATTAGACCTATGCAGATACAATTTCCTGTAAATATTATATTCGTTTACAATTGCTTCTGCTGACCATGAAATGGTGTTGCGCTGTTAGCATGAAGTAGCAAATGAAGGTGAGACCGGGAAGGTGTATAAAGCAAATTTTCATGACCGCTATGGAAGGACCGTCCTAATATTGCGACCAGGAATGCAGGTAAAAGCAAGTTGACGTCTTAAAAATATTTTGTTTTTGTTATTATTAAATTTCTTCTCCTTTTAGTGAGAATTTAAAATCATTGCGCATATTTGCAGAACACATCAGCACTAGACAACCAGATGAAGCATTTGGTGTATCTGATTGAGAATGCCATTTTTAATCTGCCCGAAGGTCAAGAACAGATGGCCTGGTTAATTGACTTCACTGGATGGTCCATAACCAATAATGTTCCCGTAAAATCTGCTCGCGAGACAATCAATATTTTGCAAAATCACTACCCTGAGAGACTCGCTGTAGCATTTTTGTACAGCCCACCGCGAATTTTTGAAGCATTTTGGAAGGTTTGCTTTTAATCCTATTTGTTTTTTCTTACCTCCCTACTCTCAAATTATTACTACTATCTATTTGTTCTTTATATTGTTCAAGCATCGGTTATCCCCTTAATGTTATTCTTTCCGTTGATTAACGTTGTTTTCTTACTTTCCAGATTGTCAAATACTTTATGGATCCCAAAACAGCTCAGAAGGTCAAGTTTGTCTATCCAAAGAACAAGGATAGTGTGGAACTGATGAAGTCATACTTCGACATGGATAATCTTGCTACTGAGTTTGGAGGAACAGCAACCCTGAATTATGATCACGAGGAGTTCTCAAGGCAAATGGCTCAAGATGATGTGAAAGTTGCCAAGTTTTGGGGTTTGGACAAACACACCCCTGGTTTTAACGGTTATTCTGCAGTAGAGGTTGCTCCAGAACCTGAAGCTCTTGCTCTACCAGCCACTGCCAAAGCTTAAATGTTTGGTGCACTGACAAAGTTCAGTCTTATATGCCTAACTAAGTTTAAATAAATAATGAGGAATGTGAGATCATGTTCTCAGAGTCTAGAACACTTTCTGAGGTTATTTCAGATAAACTTTAATTGTAGGTTGTATTTTTGCTTTATATGCAGAAATCAAAAAGTACTAGCTTTTTAAAGCTTCATATTCTCCTCCTTTACCAGTTCTTGTTTTCTTCTTCTTTTCATTCTTATGTTTAGTATCAACAGCTTCGAGAAAGTAACTCCATAAAATAGGGCAATTAGTCTATTAATCAATAAATACATTTCAATTTGATTACGTCTCAATTCCAAACTAATTGAGGTCGACTATACGAGTCCTCCCTATATGTTTTGCACTTGATAAGTTTATTTCTTACCATAAAATAGAGCAGTTGGAAAAATAGTACTCCTTTAGTCTCATATTAATTGTCCACATTACTAAAAATACTCATCCCAAAATACTTATTCATTTATAAAATTAAGATAGAATTAATTAAATTTTTCCTACTTTACCCTTAACATTAATTATTTTTTAAGTAATCAATATTGATTAGAGTTGTAATTAATTGGAGAGAAATAAGAATAATGTAGTAAAAATACACTTTTATTTATGAGTTATTAAAGGTCGTGAGGGAAAAGTGGATAAGTAATATGGAACGGAGAGCACTATTTGTTAAGAGATTATAGTGAGGCTACTTCAATTTATAGTTTTTGTATTATTTATGGTTATGTTAGAGCTCTTTGGGGTCGTTTGGTAGCTGGTTAGCATCACGTAGGTTTTAGTTATTCTTGTACTAGCTATTTCATCTTCTATCCCGCAAAAAATAATATATAAATTTCTCATAATTTATACATGTATTACTAATACCTGCATAACTCTAACCAGCTACCAAAATTGCACAAACACACATTTATTCTAAACTAAAAGAAAAAGAAGTCTTAATGTCTTTTTTGGATTTGATTTTTTCAAACCCAAATGATTGGACCCTCATTTTAATGTGAAATTAATGTTACGTATTTGCATTTTGACAATGTACCCTATAAAATCATATAATTTTTTTCTATTTTATTTTGATTATAATATTTTCTTTACTTTTGTAATACGGAAAAGGGTCGGATTTGCCCATGTACTTTAAAAAATAAGCGATATTTGCCCCTGCCATTCAATTTTGGGGCCATATTAAATCTCATGTCCCCGTCTAAATTTTGATACGTGGCGCCTACATGCCATTTTTTTTCCAATTAATCTGCATCCATTTAAGATAATATAACCCGCCCGCCCAACTCAGGAAATTTGCAGATGTTCATCTTCTTCCTTCAACCAAATTACTTAAAATCTCCGCTATGAATCAGATTTTAAATTTGGTGATTTCTGGTTGAATTTCAGCTGCCAGCGGAAGGAAGAACATGAAGATTTTCAGAATTTAGTCGGTCCGCCTCGTAGAACTACTATGGCTGCCAGCGATAATTGTCGGGCTTTCCCTGGAGATTTAGCAAGTGAGATTGCCTGTGAGATCGTTGTTGCGATTCAAATGCGCATGCAAGAACTCGTATGCTCTTATCAAGAGTCCTAGTTTCATTCAACAACACTTGAATTGTAGCAAGAATAAAGTCCTGATTTATGATTATGGTGCACCTGATGATTCCCCTCCCATTTCCCTGATTATTTTGGATGATCAAAATCAAGAAAATAATCCTCAGAGGTTTAGAGGTATGGCGAACCTCTTAGGTTCTGTGGATGGCTTGTTTTATTTGGAGTGCGAATTCGATCGTGAACTAGTCTCGTGTGCATTGTGGAATCCTGCCACCAGGGAGGTGAGACCCCTCCCTCTCCCTGCACCCGAAACCGATGATTCTAATTTCTATGGCGAACGTAACTTTGGGTTCGGATTAGACCCCTTGACTAATGACTATAAGGTGGTTCATTTTTACCCCTCAGATTTTGCTGCAGCTGTCTATTCCTGTTCCAGGGACTCATGAAGAATTTTCTGGCCTAAAGATTTCTACTTATTAAAAATTAAAGACGTTGCGGATCGCATATATGGTAATGCTTATCTGAATGGAGCTTATTACTGGCTGCTAACAGGGTACGATAACTGGGAGTGAGGTGTTTGAAGAGATTGGAGGGCCAGATGATCACTCTGTTAATTATTATGCGATGGGTCTGATGTTGCTTGATGATTCCATAGCCATCTTGAACATGGTTGAAAGATTTGATTTTGATATATGGATAATGATCCAACCAGGGGTTTGGAACAAACTACTTACCTTTCAATGCTGCACACAGATTAAGTCTTGCTTTGATAGCTCTCTCATTTTGGTAACTAGAGCTTTTCGACTGGTCTCCTATAATGTTCTGACTAAGAAGACGAGGCATCTTGGATTTCGTCATTTGGGCCTGAAGAACTTCACAGAATTTGGTGGCTGTGGGTATATTGTTATAAGGAGAGCTTAGTAACAATTAAACGTGGAGAGTTCGGCCATTAATTTTCTGACATATTTGACTGATTCCTCCAATGAGCTTTTGAACAAGTGCATCAGATGATATATGCGGTACACCCACTCCGTCGAGCTTATAAGCATGTTCACTTAATCTTTTATCATTTACATACTTCTGATTGCTGTCATAAAGTGTGTGGCATTGTGCTTATAAGATTACTTGAGCAGATGATATGTTAGCACATTCTCTGCTCCGGGTAAACCCACTCTTCTACTTGTGTGTCACCCTGCCTTTCTTAGTTATCATCATCCTTGAGATAGAAGCGTTGTCTTTTGATCTTCGAATCCGTTGCTTCAAAAGTTGTACTATGTTTAACTCGTAAAGCACTTTGATTGACTCAAATATCCACTTGTGTCCTTTATCGTATTTATGGTCTGAGTGCTGCAATCTTAATGATATGCTTTGTAGAATCAGGTTGTCAATGAGTCTGCTTTGAGGAAGGCTTTACGTCTTTGTTGCCACATTCATATTAAAGCTCAAGGCATGGTATTATTGAATTATAGCATTCTTGGTTTTGGTTCTTTTTGGTGCTGATTATAGCCTCAACTTCTCGTATCAAAAGACAATCTTTCTCTTGTTATGCTTTGTATTTTGATTCCAATTTTCAATTGAACAAATCGCTCTCCGTTGTAGCACTGGCAATTCCAACTAGACCAAAATGAACATGCTATTTAGGTTATCACATAACACTTGCAAAAGAATAGTTTTGGCATTCAATGGCCAGCACGGTAAAGAGGATGGTTTTCATAAAAGATATAAGCTCTTGTCAAGAAAACGAAAACAAAGAGAAGCTATATAACAGTTGCATTAAATTGTGTCATACAGTTGGGGATCTTGAGTTTACAAACATTAGACTTCTGAACCCCAGGTATATAGAATATTTGACTGTATTTTTCTTTTTCCACGCAAAAGGATTCATTCATACATGTCACAAGTTCCCATTATGAGCCTTTTGCTATTATTTCTCAGCATGAGATTTTGGGAACAGAAAAAAGAAACTGTACAAGCAACTTCCATAGGAGAAGCTCTTTGTAACGTTACCTAGACAATAACTAGTTGAGAAACAGAGCTAAAGTACTGAAGCTCTTTAAGAAAATACAGAATGCTTTTTTGGTATCCAAAGACTCCTCAGATATGAATCAAGTAGGGAAAATGAACTCTCTAAACCCTCTTAAATTCATGCATTTTTGTGTTTGCTGTTTGCTAGTGGGGTTGTTGGATCTGTTAGTTGTTTGTCCTATGCATTGGTGATTTTTTTTGTTGACTAATTATTTTTCTGAATCTAATGCTAATTACCACTTGATTTGAGATTTTCGTCATATTTAATTACTCTTGAATTAGCCTAAATATAGAGCTGATTAGAACATATGATTCTGACCTAGCCCGACCAGGATTGAGGCGTAGTCGATTGATTGACTGCAGATTACTTTGTAAGGGTGTGTGTGTTAATTTTACAGTTAAAATTATGATGGCTTAGTGAAAGTTTAGCTTTTTGTTTCTGTTTACAATATTCCCAATCTTGTAATCCCTAATTGAAAATTACTAATCACCTCTCTGTTGTAGGTAGATCACTAGCAAGCAGCCGGAGACTAGCTCTGCGAAGACTAAGTTTATGGTTTTCGTTGGTCTAGCACCACTTACACTCCCTGACTTTTTTGACCTTATGCTAGTTCTTCCATTTTTGTATTAAACGATGAATAATGATGATTTGTTCTACAAAGTCTATACTCAAAAGGATGAATTTTGTACTTGAAAAGACAAGAAACATAGTCAGTAATTTTGCAACTAATTGCAGTTTATTCAGAGGGTGAGTTGAATGCTTGATAACAGAGATAAACTGAAAGAAGCTATTTTTTGATAAGTTAAAATCAAACAAGTTTGCGACAGTGTTTGTTAATCAAACGAGTTTCTTTCATTCAAGGCCTTCTTGCATTCTAAAGAAAACATGGCAAACTACAAACTACAAGTACTACAATGCAAGCATAAGTGCTTGTAGTAAAAATGATCCCATTCTGGTGGGTAGTCTTGGTGGTTGAATGCTATATGCTATATTAATATTTTGTATTAGTGCTTCTCTGATTAATATCCTTTCACGGTTTAGCTGGTAACCCCTGATAAAAAAAATCCCTAGTGAAAGATGCATCGAGCATTCTTCATATTACTTATTAGGATCTTGTTAACTAATCTACTGCCAAGTTGTTCTTGTTGTTGCATTCACAGATGTACTACAGTAATAAGCTGAACCAATCACCTTGATTCTTCTAAATACTGAGTGATACCTATCATACTGTGAGAATCTGCATTTAACTTTTATACTTGCTGCATCTGAATCTTGGAAGTGGATGACTTGATAAAATGATACTTGTTTAGTGACAGAATACCTGAAAACATCATCCTCCTTCACTAAGCACACATATGTTGAAAGATGCATTATATTGTTCTCTGCTTCTTTATTAGACTGCAACATAATCTTTCCTTAGTGTCAAAAGTAAGTTGTTTTGCAATTGTGAAAAGCCTATCTGGGATTTGGCTATAATTCATTTGCCTTTTGCCTTATGGCGACTCTTTTAGGAGAAATAAACTGCTTGTAGGTATAATTTTTTGATGCAAATCTTAAGTTTTTGTTCAAATAGAAGGCCGGTTACAGCAAATGTGTTTTTCTTGCTTACTAAAGCCAGTTCCCCTTGTCCATTTGGGTGGACATTCTATCTGTTTAAAAATATCTGCATTGCCTCATGGGTAAATTCAATATTAACAATTTTTTGTCAGGTAAAGCTCAAGTGAGAGACCAATTATAGTAGAATTATAAAAAGGTAGCTACGGACTGTTAGAAGCTCCTAAACTATAGTTATCTTTGTAAGTTATCCATATTAAAAACTGACCTTACCGAATCAATATTTATGTTTTCTTTACTGAAATCATACATTTTGGTATGAAACTATAATCGCATAATCAACTGCCTGATATAATAATTAGACTAAACTGTTAGATTTTTTATTTTATAAAAAGTACCAAAATGTTATTTCTGCAAGAGCACTCGACAGTTAACCACCTCTTTCTAAATATATATATATATATATATATATATATATATATATATATAAACAGGAAGGTTTGGAATATGATTCCTGCTGCACATTACAAAGGATGCTAAAGTATACAAACTTAATTGTTCAACGAAATCAATTATAGATACCAATTTCAATCTAATATAGTATAAATCTTCATACGCCTTTTCAAAAAAAGACACTACCAGAAAATCTCTATTTTTCCATGCTTTTCTGGATTTCTCATCAAAAACAAACTGCTTGTAGGAAGTTTTGAAAAATGATTTTTGTTCAAATAGAAGGCCGGTTACAGCAAATGTGTTTTTCTTGTTGACTATATCCCATTGAATGTGGGTGGGAAAAATTACAAAAAAAAAAAAAAAAAAAAAAACTAGTGTTCTCACATGAAAAAATTAGAAAATTAAAAAGGAATCAATATTTATGTTTCAATGGGAATCTACGTTTTTTCCATCTGAATAATTAGGTTAGATTTTTTATTTTATAAAAAGTACCAAAAATTTCCCGAATCGAACCAAATATATATATATATATAAAGCGAGAACTATGCACATTACAAAGGATGCTAAAGTATAAAATTAATTGTTTTGTAGCACAAATTTCAATCTAATATAGTATAAATCTTCATACGCCTTTTCAAAAAAAGACACTACTAGAAAAACCTTTGTTTCTAGTAGTGAGAGTGGTTTATCATGTGATTATGATAAACATAATGAGTATGTTGCTTCTGTTAATTCCCATTGTAGGATATTATAAAGGAAAAAAATATTTTCATTCTACGCTATTGTAACTTTTAGGTATTTAATTCTATCAAATTTTATCGGTTGTGATAGCCGTTAGCTGACGCTTATAAAAAATCAAAAATTAACCGACCCGTACGAAAACCAAAGAGAAATCGAGATGATTGGGACGGTTTCAAAAGGTCTACTTTTGATTCTACCCCATAGAGTAACCGAAAATTGATATGGGACAAACTTTTAAAAATAACCGATTGAACCAAACCATTGACACCCTAAAAGCAATGGACCAATTAGTTGGATTCCACCAAAAAAAAAAATGTGGCAACATATTCTCGATTAAGGATCTCTCCAATTTTAGCGCTACTTATATAGCGCTGGTTGAGATCGTTCAAAGGCTACTGTCTCAGAGCAAATTAATCTCTGGAAGCAGGCAAATTGGGGGGCCTAAGATATGAAGCTTTTCGACTTTACTTGAAATGATAAGCAAATTATCTTCAGCAAATGGCGCACCAGAAGAATATTTTGTTCTGCAACTATTATCTCACCTTCAGGAAATTCCTAGATATCATTTATACATACGATTGACTTACCCCACCGGGTATTTACATGAAATCAACTCAACTACCATGATTAAACGATTTATTATAAGGAAAATATGCATTAATTAACAATGATTAAGAGATAAAGGTGTATGTTCATTCATATGATGTAAACACCTCTCCTGGTTTATATCTAGTTTGTTTTTATCATAAGACGTCGTCAAGGACTTCATGTTTAAAGGAATGCTTTCTGATTTCTTTTTTTTTTTTTTTTTCCTCTTCCTTACTCTCGTGCGTGTGTTTGGTGAGGGCATATGTTCTTCCTTTGTCAGTTAAGAATAAACTGATGTTCCAAGTCTTCTGTGGCTAACAATTAATACATAGGAACGCATGCTTGCTATTTAATCTAATATATATCAATTTAAAACAGAAACTGGTTTGAAACTGAAATTGAATAAGAATGCACAATCCATAATTAGATTTGTAGATATACCTGCTAGCAGTGTTTACAGCTAACTTCTTGAAAAAACTATTGAGTAGAAACTAGACATAAGTTCTATCTTCAAACTAGTAAAGACTTTAATGAGATAATGTTCTCAACGAAACTGCTAGCAAATCTTAATACGATACGAGGCCTCGTGTTGTTGTTATTATGCTCAACAAAACTGCTAACAAATGTTATGCAACAAGGCCTTGAGGAGGAGGAGAGCAGAGATGCAGGGGCACTGATTACACTTGTTGTTGCTAAAACATGTGCTTCCTTTGTCTTGTCATTAATTCTTTCTGCTCCAAGCAAGGCAACCGCAACATCAATAAACATCGGCCTTGTCATCTCAAGAGGAATAAGAATCTTGTTAGCGTCATCGTACCCAAAAAGACCTAGACCACCAGGACCGGCAATATAATGGCAATACATAGCCAATTTTCCCCAAAAGGCAGTTTGCATGATACTTGGCCTCTTGAAACTAGCTTGTGGTGGGGGTGAAATATACCCAAACTTCTCTTCGCCGAAGTTGAAGTAGGCCACATAAGTGAACCAAATCAAATAAATAACCCCATTGAGGAAAATACATTCCTTAGAAAAAAGATATGAGTTATCAGTATAATTTAACAAATCTATTTTTCTCCAAGAGGAGTTGGTTACTCCTAGCGTTAGAATTTTGGCTTCCTTTGCTCCTTGATGAGGAAACAAAAGAAGCAATTTGTAGTTTCCAGTCACCTGATCAAACCCTAGAAGCAACTTAGGATTAAATGGGTGCTTGTATCGCTTAATTTTTATTTCCAGATTCACGGAGGGTGGCAAAGCTTTTATCTTCCTAGTGGTGACATTGTATAAATAAACTTGAGCATCTTTATAGCTATACAAGCAAACAAGGCCATTGCAATGATTTGAGCAAATAGTCATCTCTCCATCGCAGCAAAAATAATAAAGCTGTAACAATAATCCTTCTGATTCACTTATATACCTATCATAGTACTGCTTTTTAGGATATGTTTGGAGTTGAAACAAAAGTCGGGTGGCTGAGGGGCGGGTTTGAGAACGAACATAGTGTGAACGGACAAAGTTGGGATGTTGTAAAAGAGTATTCCAAGCTTTACAAACACACTTGAATTGCATGAGAGGCTTGGGTGGAAGATATGTTAAGATCTCCGATACTATGTCAGCATAGATACTTTCATGCGTCTCCATAACTCTGCGGAGAATGGGTGAAAGCGAGGAAACGAAATCAACTAACTGGTATTATTAGGTCTTATAGCCCGTAAACTTAAATATATATAAAAAATTAATCTATTTATATTATATTAAAAGCACGAAGAGAGTCATTTACTATTTTTCTCAAATTAATATACATAAATATTAATAATATATATCAATTACTTTTCTAATATGTAAGACTTTAAAATCAATTAGATTTATGTTTGTTAAATATTTCCTTATTTAAACTATTCTTAATCTATTTTATTACTTCTAAAGAGTATCTATTTGAATAGGAATCAATTTTATATATATTTTGAATAAACAAATATATAGTACGCTAATGCATCTAACAAGTTGTACCTTTTCTCGCTTATGTTTAATGACCTTTCCTAAAATTTCTTACCTTTTTCCATGCAATTAATAATAGAAGAATATCCTTATATGGAGATTTTATGAACACGTTATTATTGATGATATAACTTCTCCCATTTTTTCTCTTCCTTTTTATTTCAGCTACAATTATTCATCCTCTTGTATAATCTTTGCCTCTTTTGCACTACTTCTGAATCTATATGATTAGAAATTTTCCGCAATATGAAGGCATATGCAATTCAAGAATTCTCTATTCCCTTTTTTTTTTAGATGAAAGCTTCAACGGGCATGGAGGTGTATCAATGGAAAATCATAGTGCTTGGACTTTTCATTAGAATATTTTTTTACAGTAGCTCTAGTTCATCTCAAATCAGCATGATCGAGAAGTGCAACCTAAAACGTAGTAAGCTATAAAAATTTCTCACTATCTTTGTCTGTCTCAATACCTTTTTTGGTTAATGTTTCATATTTTTAATAATTTATTAGAAGTAAGTTGTAATTTGTAGGGTAAGATGTTGTTATGATGGTTGCTTTATCATACTTTCTCTTCAACTTCTGAAGTACAAAACAACATTAGTTGTTTAAGTATAGAAGTAGGAGTAGCTCATAAAATACTTGTTATTCTTCTTGGACTTTAATTAAAAGTTGACTATATTATGTATCAAATATGTTGTCCAATATCCAATACTGCCATAGGTAAGTATTCGATTTGGTTATTTCGATGGTAAGTGGGATGGCTAAATTTTCTTATTTCAGTCAAGAATTGACCTAGGATTCTGCTTTTGTCGTTCGAATTTAGATATGATTATCTAGGATTTTTGCATAATTCTTTCAATTGGTCGTTAGTATATTGAGCTCGTTGTTTGATTAGAGGCCCCTTTTTGTTTTGCATTATTGGTGCACAAAGTGTAAAGAATGATTCTGTTGCTTTCATAAATTTTTGTGAAGAGAAGAACCTTGAGGGGTGAGTTTTGCTTTATGTTTTTTTTTTTTTTTTTTTTTTTTAGTGTAACTCTTTCCTACACAGAGTAGGATTCTGAGAAAAGTTACACCAATACACAAACATGGCTGCTTAATTGCCGTTATGCACTATATATTGCACTTGTAGTCACTACTTAATTTCATGGCATAGTAACACCAATCACAATCACGTTTCCCACCTATTGTGGATTAATTGTTGTATTGCATTGTTTATAAGTTTTTAATCAATTGTTGTTACATGCACGGCATATCGGTCCTCCTTGAGGTAATTTTTTTTCTTAATCACATAAATTCTCTCTTAAAATCAAAATTAATTCCATGTATGCATCTCAATATCTAGTGCTTCACGAAGGCCTTAGTAAACTGTCGTTTGTCTTTTTTACCCTTTAAAAATATATCCACACTAGACAAAATAGTAATTTAACTATTTTTGTAATATTTAGAATTTTGAAATCAATTAAAAGTTTAATTATTAAATCTTTCCTTATTTAAATTATGTAGGAAGTCCTAATAATTTAATTTCAAAATTCATTAAGAGTTACCTTAATCTTCTAGATTGGGGAATAACTATAAATACAAGACTTTGTTCTAAATATGGGTTGGAAAGGAGTATATGCCTCCTTAAAAGTATTTTATAATTTTATAAAAGGAGTCTAAATGATTTCTAAAATATTTTCTTTTTTGAGAAAGTAAAACGAAAACTAACACTAAATTAAATTACTAGAAAGGAAAAACAAAGGGAAAAAAAATAGTTTTGCATCTAGGCACTTTGAAATATTGGGAATAACTTTTTCCCATTAAAAGGCTGTTGAAAGGATTGTGTAGTAAGACACATTCAATGACTTCAAACATTTATTGTCACGCCCAGAACCATGGCACAGCGTAACACGGTACTTCGATACTGTTTGCGTCGCATGTGACCGAGCGAACCACATGGCTTGCTGACTCAACATGGGCATGACCTGATGCGGAATAAACTATGGATATGCATAATTTTTAGTAAAGCATGGGACCATAAATCGTAAGTCTAAAAATATCATAATATCATAACGCGAAATAGTCTGAATACACATGATAATAATGAGCCAAAATGGCTAGACGACTCTGAGTACGTATCTAACATAACATAACTGACCAGTCTATTAAATCTCTGACATGAATCTGACTACTAAACTGTTTACCGAGACAAGGCCCCCGGCGTACCTAAACTGCATGACCGAAATCAACATAAGTAAAGCTAAAACCCCAAAATAGAATGGGGCTCACCAAAAGCTGATACGTGCTAAGCCCTAACGTGCTGATCCGTCGTCCTGTAAATCTGCAAATATATGGGACGTCAGTACACTTGAATTGTACTGGTATGTAAAGGAACTGAATGAAATAAACATGACACATGAAATAATAGAACTGAAACTGAAACTGTAAACTGAACATGAGCATGAGTATCATCTGACATGAATATGTATGTATATCATGAGTAAAATAGTTTAAGTGTGTAAAGATATATGTGGGAGAGCATTAGTATAACCGACATGTAACCACCACGTAAGAACGTGGCGTCTGATCTCTGCCCGACCAACTAAGCCATCTTGTACCTTGCTGGGGTACAAGACATGAACATGAATGGATCCAATAACCCCAATGGGTAAACATGAAGGTATCATCTTAACTGGGCGGAGCGATCCTTATCCTACATTGACATACATAGTTTCAGGCTATCTGAACCTTCTCGGTAATCCGTGCAACTCCCAAAACATGAACATAGATATAGTTGTTTTAGTAGCCCATGAATTATATAACTTGCTTGTAAACATGATTCTTGATTGTATTACAACATGAAGATAATATGTAATATAACTTGTACGAAACATGGAGACATGTAGGATTTTCATGAAAATAAGCATAGTAGTTCATATCTTGCATGTAAGAACCCATGGAATGCAAAGTATTGGTTTTCATGGATTACAGACAGATTCTCAATAACCAGAATAAAATATTAAGAACACAATAAACAAGTAATTTTACAAACATGGTATATCATGGTACATGAGCTTAGGGTTATCATAAACATGTCTAGAACCCTAGTTTTTGGTGAACTTTCTTATAATCATGGAAGAATGCGGCGTGAGGAAGAATAATAATGTTCCCACACGTAGATAGAAACCCTACATTCCTGTAAACACTCTAAAACTTGTAATAGAATTTCAAAAGCTTGAACTTTGAACCTTGAGATGAGTTTTCTTGAAAACCCTAGGCTAGGAATGATAAACCCTTGTTAGACTACATGAATATATGTTAGAATTGATTTGGAAGGGCTTGGAATGACTTACCTTGATGTTTTGGATTGATGGGAGAAGAAAACTTTCGTGCTAAGGCTTGGGAATTGTGAAAACTGATTTTCTAGAATGAAGTGTCGTATTTATACTGTTTGTTGTCGGGGAGGATTGATGGTGCACTTGACGGTCCGTCGATTCGACCGTACTGTTAGTAGTCTGAGAAACTCCAGAGAGTTTGCAAAACGAGGTTCCTAGGGACGGTGCATTTTGACGGGCCGTCGATTCTGGCCGTCGAATGCCACCTGTAGAACTGAGTCTGGTTTTTCGACTTAAACTACCCCTTTTTGGCTTCCGGGATCCTTGAGTCATAGACGCGGCTTAGTTTAAAAGTACGAGGTGTTACATTTATTATCAATTTGTTCGTTATATGTAAAAGAATTTAAATTTTAATGAAATAAGCTTATGCATGTATTCCTACTGATGAATGATGAAGGGTTTTAGCAATATTGATGAATTTTTTGTCTTTCGTTAAAAGACTCTATGATAGACAAAACTGTTATTTACTATTTTCCTCAAATTATTGTCTAATTATTTTTATAATATTCACCTATTTTCGAGTCTTTTTTGGCTTTGGAAACCTGCCGTTATTTTGGAGTCCTCTTTTCTTTGGTAAATATTTTTGTTAAAGTTAAAAAAAACTCACCATTATTTTTGGCAAACTAATAACTGCCCGGAGTCTCTTTTCCCTAATATTTAGTGATACATTTAATTTTATCCTTAAATTTAGGTTTTCTTCCCATACCTTTTAACTTTAGGAGTCCTTTTTTCTTTCTTACCCTTATTGTCGTTACTTCTTTTCAGCAAGAAGATAAATGTTTGGTTCTTTCTTTAAGTAAATAAAATAACTTCATATTGAATAAAAATTGTAATATCAAAGAGTTTACTTAGAGTTATAATATGACTCAAAATTAATCAAGAATTTGTCCATTAGGATTTAATAAATCACCAGCACTACATATGGCAACTATACCTATTCGGTAACGGATCCCTAATAAAGTAATGAATCTATATTCTGTAAAAATAAAAAGGTTTTGCTTATTATGGTTTTTACATAAAATTTGTATCAATTGTTGTTTGATATCATGATTTCTGCTTGCCTCTGTCTTTTTCTCATGTGTAGTAGACTTTTTATGCATTTGATAAAGAACAACTTACAAGGAAGAGAAATATAAAAGAACGGAAAAATAAGGACAATGAGACAAGAGGAGATTTCTTCAATTACAGACATTTAACTTAAATTGAAAGGAAAATTTTACCTTATCAATATTTTACCTTACATGTAATGTAATGAATCATAAGAAATTGAATCCATTGAAGGAAAAAAAAATTATAGCAATATATAATTTCGGTCTGTCCCTGATTATTATAAGTGAATATTTTCAACAAAGCTTATCATTAAGTATAAGAAATCAATTGATATGAGAATTTTCAAGTAAAAAGGAACACAACTATCAACAAGAATTATCGGATGAGCATATTAAATCGACTTACCAACAATAAATAAAAGAATTTAGCTACGAGCAATTTAATAACTGATTAATGACGAAGCTTGTAGCTAAGTCCAATTTTTTCTGAAACATTTGTTGTCAAATGAGGTATGTGTTTTGTCATGCGCAAAGCGGGTACACTAAACTAGTATATACATAAACCACTAGATATAATTGACATAATTCATAGTATATAGATTTATTTAGCAAAATGAAGCCTAAAAGAATTGACATTCCATAGCTATTTATGTATCCAGCCGGCACAAAAGAAGGGGAAGAAAATAGTTTTAATATCATTTAAAAGCCGACCAACATTAATCAAGATTTTCAAGGTTTAGCCACAGAACTCCATTACTTATACCAGGCAACGACACTCAGATGCCTTCTCAAACCTTCTTTTTTCTTTTCAAGTAATGCTTAATTTCAACATAAAGCATTCACAGTTCAAAACACATTGGTCATACCCATGGCAGTACAAAACAAATCAAATTCATGCTTGAAATTTTAATTTCCAGGGAGCTCCAACAACATCTATTCGGTTTGAGATTGAACGGCTTGAGATTTCGGTTTAAGGCATCATTTGATCATTGAGCTTCAATGGGGTCATTGTAAAATTCCAGCGAGTCCCGCAGCGAGCACACTTCCATAGGAGAAGCTCTTTGTTGAGAAACAAACCTAAACTGAAGCTCTTTTAGAGGATTAAATTTGTTTGGAACAAAATACAGAATGCTTTTTTGGTATCCAAAGACTCCTCAGATATAAATCAAGTAGGGAAAATGAACCGTTTAAATGCACAAAATTGACTTTATCAATGCTTAAAAGGCACAAATACCAGGCCATGAGGTTCTCATAAAATAAATAGACATTTACACATAAACAGACAATAACATGATATGATATTTACCTAAACATGTCCATACAGCTTCACTCCTCAGCACCAAAAGGCGGCAAACTGGAAAGCTAAACAAGAAACTAGGAGGCGCCAAAGGGGGGAAAGGAAGCAGAAAATGGATCACACACGAAAAAAGAGAATGGTTAGCAACATCGAAAATGTCTGAAGTAGAATATACTCTTAAAACAAGTATCACTCTGTTTTGTTAGCCTTTATATTTATGCTATGTAATTACATAAGACGCCTTCTTAAGTTTCGAGTTGTGCGGACTAATAAACCAACTCCTACTCCAACTCCTACACAAATGCCAAGGCCAATCCCAACACCAACTCTGACCCCAGCGTTGAACCAGGACATTTCCCCGTCTTCACCATCCATAAGTTCTGTTCCTCTCCAGTACATGTTGTTGTAGTCTTCTTCACTTTCTGGTTTGTAATTTCTGTATTCTGTTGCCTGTTAACACAAAACGAACTTCAGAAGCTGTGCAGTTTCCATAAGTAATCACGCATCTGAGAAGCTATCGGATTCATTTAATTAATTGAATTGAACTTAATTTGTGGTTCAAAACAAATAAGTACTAAGAATTCATAAATCATAGCACTTGTAAAGTTCATCATGCAAGATAGATAGCACGTGAAGAATTCCCACAGAATTAAGTGGATGGGAATATTTACACATGGATACTAGATCGACAGCCTTAGCTTTTGCAGCTGACACTTCAATATTGACCAACTGAAAGACAGTTGGCAGGAAGTTGTCTCGAAAGATCTGCAAGACTTTGGCTAGAGATAGGGCACAATGGGAGAAAAAGGTCCATATAGGTGATAGCTATTAGTCGAGAATAAGTTTTAGACTTGTTAGAGAACTTCTAAAATCAATATTATAACTGTTGTTATTTATATATATTTAACTTATTTTTCACTTTTATTTTATTTAGTATGATCACGATATGAGATGAGCTTAAATGAAGAAGTGAGGAGTTGGGGTCAAGGTGTAGTTGTTGTATTCCGTCTGAATTTTTGTTTCAGTATATCTACGCATTCAGAGCACCAACAAAAAATCCACTAATTCAAGGAGATTATAAGGGAAGAATCATTCTAATTAGCTCAAAATAGACACCAGAATGGTTACTCTTGATGAGCTGAAAAGGAATGCAATTAGAGGAAGATGGCTGCCCATCCAGTTGCTATACCCCCATGCACGCCAGCTTCTAGAAAGATAGGGACAGCTTTTTTTTTAATCAGTAAACAAAATCTAGAAGGATAGAGACAATGCAATAGGAAAGAATGAGAAATCAATTTAACAATTACTTAAAAGTATGAACTGCCCATACCCTCTGACATGTTTAGGATAAGATTCTTTTTGTAGGTTGTGACAAATAAATATGTTTCATGGTTTGAAACATTATGAAGCTAGATACAAATGTAAAGTAACCATAAGGAGTTGTCAGGGTCATGTTATCATTTATTAATCCCCACTCTGTCAGTAAAATATAGCATGAAATCTCAGTCCATTAAAGGAAATACCATTAAAGCAGTTACTTCTTGATGAATCACCAACAGGGAAAAGAGACAAACCTTTCAGGGCTTACACATATAAGAACTTTTGAAAGACAATCCGCACAAGTGAAATTGTGTATGGGAAAATTGTAGAAATTATGAAGTCACTATAGCTGGTAATTTGTGCAGCTCTAACTATTTGGAAACTTTCAGAGATAACATGACCTAATGTCGACTTAAAAAGTTTCTTTTCCCACTTTCAACTTTTCCAGCTTCAAATCCAGAGGCGGATCCAGGATTTAAATTTTATGGGTTCAATATTAAGTTTTTTAGCATTGAACCCATTATATTTTTAAAGTGAGGGGTTCATATCTACTATTTATTGCAATTTTAATAATTTTTTTCACATAAATTTAGGCTCCGCACAGAAAGTTTGGGGCTCAGTTGAACCCCTACCTTGTAGGCTAGATACGCCTCTATTCAAATCCAGCTTGAATCAAAAAGCAAGATGTATAAGAGGAAGAAGGATCACAAGCATTTCTAGGCTTCTCAAATAAATATCAGAAAGACACCGAATAAACTGAAGGCAATCAGTGTTGATCAACTCATTCCACGTATTGGTTGATTTAGTAAAGGGTTTGGTTGTAAGCATATGCCATATCAGCAATTTTACATAGTTAACATTTCGATTACAATGACCACTAAAGAGAATTCAAGAACATCAACTGATAATACAACAATAAACATACCCCCTTTGTTTCAATTTGTATGTCTTACTTTCCTTTTTGGTCTCTGGTTCAAAAAGAATGCCTCTTTTCTAATTTGGCAACTCTTTAATTTCGAAATCCCACATGGCATGTTTAAGACCACAAGATTTAAAGGGCATTTTGGTACATTACACACATCTTTAGTTTAACACCACAAGACCCAAAAGTCTTCTTTATTTTCTTAAATTTCGTGTGGAGTCAAACTAAGACAAACAAATTGAAACGGAGGGAGTAAGAAACAAGGTTAGAGGAACAAATAATACCTGCAGATCATGTCCAGACAAGACTTCTTTATGCTGTTCAGCTGTTTCATGCTCCGGAATGGAGTCTAACATACCCTTCCGATGATGCTTCTTCCTGTAATTTAGCTGCAAAGTCTTAGTTAAGATGATCGGTGTCCCACAGAAGCAACCGGTAACATAGACTTCAACTGTCGGCAACAATGATTCAGTTTTTAGAAAGCCTGTGCCAGCTGTCATAACTGATTCACAATTCATGCTCCATCTCCTCAGACAGTTCTTAGACTCCCCGGAAAAACCGTTGATGTCGGACATCTCTAAAACCCCAGAGAGGACAAGATCGTCTTTATGCAAAACCTCAAAGTTCACATTCCCTGTCAATCTTATGCTATCCGTGCTCACAAATGTAGCTTCTTCTGCTTTCTTATCAACACGGTCTCTTCGAAGAAGGCAAGAAGCTCCTTCCGAATACATGGAACATCTTTTACCGTTTACTTCAAGCACCGTATCGGGGCTTAGAGGGATATGGTTAAGAGTAAGACTTTCTGGGGTCGAATCATCGACCATAAAATTGCTGATTCTGATGTAGAAAACTCTAATATCAAACCAAGATAACGATAATTTCCCACAAGATTGGTAAGAAGGGTGCCTTATAATTTGGAGACCAGGATCAGCTGGTTTTCCATTGCTTAGAAAATCACGAGAATTCTCCATGTATCTTAGCTTATCCCTCACTAGAATCCTTCACCATTACTGATATAAGAACCCGATAGAACCGTAAATCCCTAGTCCACACGGTGCCCTTTAGGAGTATCTGAATCTTGATGGCAATAAAACGTCATCAAGTTTCTAATCAGATAACCAAATAAAACAAGAATTGAAACCGAAAGCATAAATGGACATGAAGGTTTTGCCAGATACCAAACAAAACCAGAGTTCCAGGAACAGAATGCCTTAATACAAGGAAGAGAAAAGACAAAATTCAATAATGAAAAGGCTATGTAAAGGAAACTAAACTACCTTACAAAAGGGTGGATGGAGAAAAAAAAGACTACCCAACAAAAAGGATTAAAAGATAATTTAATCCAAGAAAGCTACAAAACCAAAGATGGATGAGATCACCTAAGAAGAAACATAAAGATTCACAAAAAGAGGCTTCATATGACTTGGTCATTCACACAAATTAGCTTTACCAAAAATTGCATCAAAACAACATTGTCCACAAAATTATCTTTAATCTTGTAAAAGAAAAGGTGAAAACACAAAATAATCAAAATTAAAAACCACCCCACCTGTAGTTTCCACAGTTGGAAGTCTAAAAGGTGATCAAGATTGAATCTTTTTTCTACGTTTCACCAAAAACAATCAGCAGATTGGAATTAAAGTACCACTTTTTTTTTTTGGTTTCTTATAAAAATATGCCAACAAATTGCAGGCTATCAAGAATAAATACAAATCTCAGAAGCTGCCAATCAACACCTCCAACACACTTCCATAGCCAAGAAATAAAATAGATTAAAACAAAAGGCTAATAAAGACAAAGGCTGAAATCTTTTCTACATAATAATAAACTTACAAAGTGGAAATATTTCATCCACAAACTCACCTTCCAAATTGCAAATTATCTGTCAAATCACTTTCAAAACTCCAATGAAAGAGGAAGTTCCTTTTGATTGCCTTCTCTAAATCTTGAGGCCTAAAATTAAGTATAGTGATACTTCTTTTTGGAGTGTTTCTTTCAATCAAATCAGATTTTTCCAATTGTCTTTCTTTTTCTGTGGGTGTGCATTTATGTATATAATATGTATATAATGTATATATGTCTCTTTGGGTGTGTGTATATAGACTTAAAATCAGACAAGGTTTAATATTTCTACAAAAAGATCCAATGTTTTTGTTCTGGATCTTTGGAGAATTTTAAAGAAAGTACATAGCCTTTAATATTAAGGTTGTTGCAATAGATATACACATAAAAAATAAAGAAAATTTATAAGCAAGAAAATATCTTGATGGTGATTCAAGGGGGATGACTCAGATATGGTAATTGGTTTATATTTGAACCTTATCTAAAATCGGAATTATTAATATTATTTCCAGACTAACGAGGTCGGCATATTTAATTTAATTGAAAGTGATGTTTAGGTTTGAAGATTTTATTATGCTTAAGAATGCAGCTTTGACCAACTTTGAACCTAAACCGCATCTATCATAGTGTTTATCAGTGAATTGAATAAATAAACTGAGCTTAATCTAAAGTTGTACAGTAATTAAATAGATTACCCCGGATACGGAGCAGTATAGTTATTATTTTATGTTAATATATATTTCTAACTCATTTTTTTACTTAATTATAATAAATTCATATAATTTAATACACGTACAAACGATTCAGGTAATCATGCAAGTTTTCTTGACAAATACTGAAATAATTCGCTTAGACCACATTTCACTTACTACTTATGCTGGAATTATAATCTGGAATTATAATTGAAGGGTAATTTTATGCGATAGCTAATATTGAAGAGAGTTATTGCAGTTGGGACGCTTTTTTTCTCTCTCAAAGTCAATTTTCTCGCTAGTTAATCAAATTCGTGGAACCACTAATAATCACGAATTAATACACCATGGTGAATACATATTCGGATTATGTACACGCCACATGTATGTCACACGATTTCGTCCAATGCATTGCACCAATAACCACGAGCCCGAAACTTTTTTAACCCAAAAAATAACTTTTGGAACCAAATTAGGCTTCACGCACAGAATCTGTGCGTGAAAGGACTAAACTGTAACTTTTTCAGTTTGGTTCTGTGCGAAAAGGGGGTACTTTTTTTTTCTTCTTTTTTTAAGCTATCAAAATCACATTTTTTTCCTTACTTTGGACAAAGATTAGTCATGTTTCAAAATCTAGAAATATCAATATTTTATATAGAACTTAATATATTTTTTTGCGCACAATAACGTCGACTCATTACATCAAGTATACCTAAATGTTTGGATCGTCGTTTTAGGGGTTGTAAAGTGCCCCGAAGTAAGTTTTGTTTACTTGGAAACTTGTCATCTTTAGATCTAAGTGTCATATTTTATAGGATTTTGATTTAAGTGTTTTGAAATAAAAATATTATATTCAAAAATAATTCATCCAATACGAGAGGTTCAACCAAGGTATAATATATCTCATTCAATGCTACCACCAAGGTTTGATCCTATGTTGTTGGCATAAAAAAGAAGTAAGTAAAAAAGAGAGGCTAAACCACCAAGCCAAATTGGTGAATGCTACAAAGTAGACACTTTTTATTTTTTATAATGTTCACTAATGCTATCTAACTCGTTTTTATAAATTGAATTTCGAACCTCGAAATTGACATTCAAAACATTATTACCACGAGATTTCCATCTTGAAATCTACTTTTTATCATCAGATTTTCACAAGCAAGAATGAAAATTGTGCACCAATTTGGGGGAAAATTCAAATTGAATGGAATAATGGGCATTTTTTAGAAAATCGGCCTGGCTAAACCGCCTGCTGCATTTGACCGGCTAGATCTCGAAAAAATAACCTGGGTAAAAAAAAAAATCGCGTAAATCGGACATCCGAGCGCAAAGTTATGACCATTTAAATTTTCAACAATTTACAACTAGTTTTCTACCTATGCTCTTGTCCTTATTTTTTATTTACGTGAGTGAAGAGGCATATGTATACTTGATGTAATGAGCCGATATTATTGTACGCTAAAAAAAATATTAAGTTCTATATAAAATATTTATATTCCGACGTTTTGAAACTTGACTAATCTTCGGTCAAAGTACGAAAAAAAAACTGAAAGATAACAAGTTTCCAAACTTACTTTGAGGCACTTTACAACCCCTAAAACGACGATCCAAACATATATGTATACTTGATGTAATGAGCCGACATTATTTTACGCTAAAAAAATATGAAGTTCTATATAAAATATTTATATTCCGGTGTGATTAATAAAAAAAAAAATTATGCGGTGATTAATAATGAATGAATTGTCATACATGAAATACTTATTTTAAGAATATATGTTTTTAGCTTAAATTTCAATTTTGATAACATGCATGTTCTTATTTCGCATTTATTTCATATAAAATAATACACAAAATCACATAACACTTAATACATGTAGCATTTAATATCGCCAACCAAATGCTACATTAGTTAGTGATAGTTAGTTTTTCTTGTGTATTCAATCAAATACCATATTATCTTATATGAAAATTCATTGCCACACCCAAACGATCCCTTATTTCCGGGGGTAGCCTTTGGGTAAAGCGAAGCTTGAGCTTTAGGCCCTAAACTTTTGGAGGCCCCACTTTACACCACAATAATTATATAAGGTTTTGTTTTTTTCCCAAAAAAAAAAAAAAAAAGTGCTAAAAAATTTTACTTAAAAAGGAGTGTAACTTTTGTAATTTGATTTGACATGACGGGGGTTTAAAATAAGTCTATGTAAAACAAAGAATTTATGAAGTGAATTGAAAATAATCATTAATTTTTCTCTTGTCCTTTTTAATGAAAGTAAGACTTTTCCTCTCTTTTTATATTTTCTTTTTTCCTTTAAGTTTCAAAAAATTTCTCTTTAGCAATATTATTCTTGAAACGAGCAAGAGCAAAAGTGTGTGGCAAAAGAAATTATTAATATGTATTTTCTTGGATATCAAGCATTGTTGAAAGTTTATAAAGCAATAAGTTCTTATTCTGAGATCAAGTTACTCTAATCAGGTTCTGTTTCTTCATTTTCTATAGTATTATTTTTTCAACAAAAGTTTATTATGCTTGATATTTCTATTACATAGGCATATATTGTTCTTTTATTATTATTAAATTTTAAATATTTCAACTAAAAAATACTTTAATCGATATACTCAATCAAATAAAAAGACTCGATTCTTTTTCAAATGCCTATATTGCCTATAAAATAATGGCAACAGTTCATGTAACAGTTGTCACAGTGGAAAGAAGTTTTTCAAAACTAAAAAGATAAAATTTTATGTAAGATCAACCATGTCTTAAGAGAGATTGAATGGTTTAGGTATATTATCAATTGAATAAAAAATACTAGATAAAATCGATTATAAGACGATTGAACATAGTTTGCATCTCAAAAAGCTCAAAAAAAAAAAAAACTTATATATTATATAACTTTTTCTTTAAATAAAAATATTAATGCCTCTCCTCGAAGTTTCGCTTTAGGCCACCAATAGTATTGAGCCGCCCCTGCTTATTTCCATGCTTTAGTAATGTAGCGATTTACATAGATCATCATAAAAGAAAATTACATCATGGTTTTATCCGAGCTTTAAGGTTGACAGCTCACAGTTTTGTCCAATTGCTCATGTAATTAAACATGACCGGTATTTACGTTTCGTTAATAACTTTTATTATCCTTAATCAAGAGACTAGCTTTGGTCTATTTAGAATTTTGTTACTCCATTGTTAGTTAAATGGACACCATCATCAGCTATTGTAACATATGTGCTTGTTTGTAAAGTCAAAGCACTTAATTTCAATGTAGAGGAAAAAATGTGATTCTCAACATATTTGTGGAAGACGTGGAGTTTATGAATTAAACATGGCAGTATTTACGTTGCGTTATTTACTTTTATTATCCTTAATAGACTTTTATTATCCTTAACCAAGAGACTAACTTTGGTCTGTTTTTAGCACTTAATTTTGGAAAAAATGTGATTCTCCATATGTGTTATGAATTAAATGGACATCCTTAACAAGAGACTATTGTCTATTTAACATATGTTAGCTTCAACTATTGTAACATATGTGCTTGTTTGTAAAGTGAAAGCACTTAATTTCAACGTAGAGGAAAAATGTGGTTCTCAACATATTTGTGGAAGACGTGGAGTTTATGAATTAAACATGGCCAGTATTTACGTTGCGTTAATAACTTTTATTATCCTTAACCAAGAGACTAACTTTGATCTATTTAGAATTTTGTTACTCCGTCAGTCCGTTGTTAGTTAAATGGACACCGTCATCATCTATTGTAACATATGTGCTTGTTTGTAAAGTCAAAGCACTTAATTTCAATGTAGAGGAAAAAATGTGGTTCTCAACATATTGTGGAAGACGTGGAGTTTATGAATTAAACATGGCAAGTATTTACGTTGCGTTAATAACTTTTATTATCCTTAACCAAGAGACTAACTTTGGTCTACTTAGAATTTTGTTACTCCATTGTTAGTTAAATGGACACCATCATCAGCTATTGTAACATACGTGCTTCTTTGTAAGGTCAAAGCACTAAATTTCAACGTAGAGTAAAAAATGGGAAAAAATCAGCCGGGAGCCCACTCTGCAGAGAAAAAGGTTGGGCTTTGTTGTCCAACTTTCGAGCTAATGTATAAACTGATCCAATAGTTGCCTCTGCATATTGTCCATAGAAATTGCACCAGTAACCTATTTACTGTCTTTATAAAGTATTTAACTTATAGCTAGTATTGACAAATTTCGATAGTGGGCCTACGTTATGGTGATAGAGGCGGTGGTGGTTGGATTTGGTGTCAAAATCGGAGGAGGAAGTTGTTGCAATTTTTTTTTGTTTCTATTTTAATTAACTAAATAATTTTTTTACTCACAATATCTATTGTTTAATAATTATTTTGGGAGTATGTGCCACATGTCTTCATTTCATTCGCCACTTTGACGAGTTCGTTTCACACACCTTCCATATTTGGATTCAGAAAAATGCCTAATTGGAACAAAATTCGGGTAGTCTAAGTGCTCGAAGGAACAAGGGGCACTTGAGGTATTCAAGTGAAAGAAATGGACGAGCGGGTGTGTCGATGGGTTTGGCCTAAAGTATTTAACTTATAGCTAGTATTGACAAATTTCAAGCCTACGCCTAGAGGTGTCAAAATGGTTGAAAAATAACATTAAATTTAGAACTTTTAATTGAAGCGGGCCAGCCCTTTAAGTTTTTCGTCTTCTGAAATAACATTTTCTAAGTGATTCTTGGTACAATTTGAACATGAAACTTTTGCAATATGAAATAGAATCTTCTACCACCCATTCTTGTGCAAATCCATCTCATAGAAGAAAAAATTCAAGAGAACAAATATAAATTATTATTTTTAATCACTAATTCAGATCATGTTTCAAAGAAATTAAACATAATATAAATTTTAAGACTAAAAATTATTACTCCTGTTTCTAATTACTACTTAGTAGTAAGTACATTCTTTTTTCTCATTACTTTTTATCTTTTTATTTAATTTACTTATATTTTTTAAAAAATTAATTAATTTAGTATTCTTTTAAGCCTCGAAATTTTGGCCACCCCTAACCCTTGAGACAAAAGAGGTAAAAAATTTGGGCTTTTGAGCCTCGGCTTATATGGGCCAAAGAAATCTTAGCCCAACCCTACTTAGATAAAGGGTTGGGTTGGGCCGGCCTCGCGGGCCAAACCCATATTGACAGCTCTACCTACGCCAATGCTTCTTTTTTGCTAAATATTAAAAAGGAAAATTTACAGCCCATAACTACCTCTAAGACTTATTTATTAGTAATAGCTACTTTTTTTTAATTATTTTTGGTAACTTAATTATTTATCAAATTACCATGCATAACTTGTTTTTATAACTACAGTGTATTTCTCTAAAAATAAGGTACCTCTCTCCCACTTACCCACAATCTTTTTTTTTCAAATATTTTTTTCTCACCTATCAAATCTATTTTCTCTCTCACTCCTCTTTCTCTCACCTACCAAATTTATTTTCTCCCTCACCCCTCTTTCTCTCTCTGTTCCATCACCTACCCTAGATCGCATTTTCTCTTACAAATCAGAAGAATCCTACAATAGTAGCAGCAACCATGGTCGACGAAAAAAATAACTCTAACTTGGCCATGTTCTTAATCTCCTCACGTGTCTTCCCAGCTATCTTTCACCTCATGCCATTCATAGAAGCATCTCGGCAAATATTTGTGAGGTCGTCTCCACTATATCCCTCTGTTTTACGAGCTACTTCTTCAATGTCCACATCTGCAACTACCTGATGTCACAGGAAGACATTTGCAATTTGTTAAAAGAAAGATTCATTCAACCAAATAGATAAACTAACTACAATTCCTTCAAAACTTCAGAAGCATATTTACCAAAATCCATTTACAAAATAGGATCCAATTAAAAAGACACCAATTTCATAAATCGAGAGACGTACGTCTTTATAACATTGATGCTTTGATACATTGGAGAAAAAAGTATGCTTGTATCGAATTCAAAAGAACAAGAAAAAGAACACTAATGATGAGAGTTGTGGAGCTTCATGCCCACCAAGTGTTTGATAAAATGTTTCAGTATAATTCAGTAGATTTCTATGTAATGACAAATAGTATATTTATTTTTCAGTATATTATTTCGCTGTATTTCAATGTATTTATCTTTTTTTTAGTGTAAATATAGTGAATGTTCCAAATATAGAGCCTATTTTTACTACACTTTGTTTTCACGACTTTTGTATTTCGCTGTATTTCAATATATTTCTGCATTTTGTATTTCTAATTTATGAAACAGTTTCTGATATATTTCATTATATTCCATTGTATATACGCACACTACAACTTTATATTTCTTAAACAATCAACCATATTTTATTATATTTCAGTGTATATTTTTCTGTATTTGGAAGTTTTTAGATCTTTAGTGGTTTTTGAATTCAAAATTTTTTTATTGTGATAAAAGTTGAGAGAGATTCGTAAGCTTTTATGGAAGAACAACCGTTATGCGTGGTTTATGGGAAGTTTTAAATTGAATTCCATAATTATTATTTTTTTTAAAAAAAATTGTTCCATAAATAGGGCCTGATTTTACTCTTCAGTGATTTGTGTGAAATATGGTTGATTTAATTTGACTTACTATTTAAAAAGGAAAAGAATATTATGTTCCAAAAATATAGCCTATTTTTTCTCTCAAATTTTTTTTTTTTAAAATATGTTCCAAAAATAGAGCCTAAATTTACTCTAACGTGTTTCGTATTTCTCCGTACGTATTTCAAAAAATGTTGTATTTCAACCGAAAAAAAAATGCGGGATACAAGCCTATTAAAAAAGATAGCTATTTGTGTAAGATTCCCTATTAAAAACCACGCATGCATCACAGTTTTGTATATTTTTTGTTTAGTGGCAAGACCAATTGGCGTTGGTTCAACAATAATTGAAATCATCTTCAGTCATGGTTCAAACTTGGGAAGGTCAACTTTGAAGTAGAAAAATTCAAGAGATTATATGGACCGAGTTAACATTGCGTCTATAATCACATTTTATGCCTTTCATATTGACGATCAAAGTTTAATTTGACAAAGAGAGAAGCAAAGTGTGTAAGTTATGGAAAGTAGCAAAATGCCAAACCGACAAATCATTGTTGAGTGATAAAAGCTTAAACTATAATAATTATATATGTTGTATATAGATATTGATTTATTTCTATTTTCAATTGCTATAAATAAAAATCCTGTAAAATATATTCATTTATTATAAACGCTGAACATATAAAAGTCAAATTTCACCACGAATTGTAGTAATAACCAAGAAAGCAAAATTTTTGTGGATAGTATCCGAGTTACATTCATTGCATCCAAGAGCATTTGTACACAAATTTCACAACTCTGATAAGATAAATTCATAAACTCCACGTCTTCCACAAATATGTTGAGAACCACATTTTTTCTTCTACGTTGAAATTAAGTGCTTTAACTTTACAAACAAGCACCTATGTTACGATAGCTGATGGTGGTGTTTAACTAACAATGGAGAAACAAAATTCTAAATAGACGAAAGTTAGTCTCTTGGTTAAGGATAATAAAAGTTATTAACGCAACGCAAATACCGGCCATGTTTAATTATATGAGCAATTGGACAAAACTATGGGTTTTCAACCTTAAAGCTCGGATAAAACCATGATCTATGTAATTTTTTTTATTTTTTATGATGATCTATGTAAATCACTACATTACTAAAGCATGGAAATAAGCAAGGGCGGCTCAACACTATTGGTGGCCTAAAGCGAAACTTCAATGAGAGGCATTAATATTGTTATTTAAAGAAAAAGTTATATAATATATAGTTTTTTTTTTTTTTTTTTTTTTAAATCTTTTTGAGATGCAAAGCTATGTATAATCCTCTTATAATCATTTTTTTCTAATAATTCTTTTTCAATAGATAATATAGCTAATCCATTCAATCTCTCTTGAGACATAGTTGATCTTACGTGAGATTTTACCTTTTTAGTTTTGAAAATCTTCTTTCCGCTGCGGCGACTGTTACATGAACTGTTACTATTATTTTGTAGGCAATATAGGCATTTGAAAAAGTCTTCTTATTTGATTGAGTATATCAATTAAAGTATTTTCTAGTTGAAATATTTAAATTTTAATAATAATAAAAGAACAATATATGCCTATGTAATAGAAATATCAAGCATAATAAACTTTTGTTGAAAAAAGAATACTAAAGAAAATGAAGAAACAAAACCTGATTCGAGTAACTTGATCTCAAAATAAGAACTTATTGCTTTATAAACTTTCAATAATGCTTGATATCCAAGAAAATACATATCAATAATTTCTTTTGCCACACTTTTTCTATTGCTTGTTTCAATAATAATATTGCTAAAGAGAAATTTTTTGAAGCTTGAAGGAACAAAGAAAATATAAAAAGAGAGGAAGTTTAATAGCCTGTTCGGCCTAGCTTATTTTTCTCCAAAAGTACTTATTTTTTTTCAAAAAGTGAGGTGTTTGGCCAAGTTTTTGAGAGAAAATAAGTACTTTTGGGGAGTAACAGAAACAGTTTTTCAAAAGCTAAAAAAATAGTTTTTCCCCAGAAGCACTTTTTTGAAATGCACTTTTGAGAAAAATACACTTAAAAGCACTTTGGGCCAAACGTTAATTGCTGCTCAAAAGTGCTTTTTAAATTTAACTGGCCAAACACAAACAACTTTTCACAAAAAGTATTTTTTTAAAAAGCACTTTTCAAAAAAATACTTTTTAAAATAAATTAATTTTAGAAGCTTGACCAAACAGGCTATAAGTTGATGTTTAGGAAAATGAGTGAGTTTTGCATAGCCCATAAAAGAAAATGAAAAGTCTTACTCTCATTAAAAAGGTAAAAAGAAAAATTAATGATTACTTTTTCAATTCACTTCATAAATTCTTAAGTCCCCATTATGTCAAATTAAAGTACAAAAGATATACTCCTTTTTTAGTAAAAATTTGTAGTACTTTTTTAAAAAAAAAAAAAAAAAAAACCTTATATATTTATTGTGGTATAAAGTGGGGCCTCCAAAAGTTGAGGGCTTAAAGCCCAAGCTTCAGCGGCTTTACCCAAAGGCCACCCCTGAAAATAAGGGATCGTTTGGTTGTGACAATGAATTTTCATATAAGATAATATGGTATTTGATTGATTACACAAGAAAAACTAACTATCACTAACTAATGTAGCATTTGGTTGGCGATATTAAATGCTACATGTATTAAGTGTTATGTGATTTTGTGTATTATTTTATACAAAACAAATGCGAAAATAAGAACATGCATATTATCAAAATTGAAATTTAAACTAAAAAAATATATTCTTAAAATAAGTATTTCATGTATGGCAATTCATTCATTATTAATCACCGCATAAATTTTTTTTTGTTAATCACTACATAAATAGCTTGTTACGACTTCACCAATTGAAGACTCTACCGAAGTATGCTCCAATAAGGCCATCAAAGGCTTTGTGGCATTAGTGTGCCACAGAAATCATAGATGATTATTTGTCCAATGCATCGGACGAAATCGTGTGACGTACATATGGTGTGTATAGAGTCCGAGTATGTATTCATCATGGCATATTAATTCGTGATTATTAGTGGTTCCACGAATTTGATTAACTAGCGAGAAAATTGACTTTGAGAGAGAAAAGAAGTGTCCCAACTGCAATAACTCTCTTCAATATTAGCTATCGCATAAAATTATCCTTCAATTATAATTCCAGCATAACTAGTAAGTGAAATGTGGTCTAAGCGAATTATTCCAGTATTTGTCAAGAAAACTTGCATGATTACCCGAATCGCTTATACGTGTATTAAATTATATTAATTTATTGTAATTAAGTAATAAATGAGTTAGAAATATATATATATTAACATAAAATAATAACTATCTTTGCGCCTTATAAGGAACTAGTAAATTTTCCTTTAAGCCCATAGTTTTGAAAATTTTCCTTTAAGCCCATAGTTTTGTCCAATTGCTCATATAATTAAACATGGCCGGTATTTACGTTGCGTTAATAACTTTTATTATCCTTAACCAAGAGACTAACTTTCGTCTATTTAGAATTTTGTTACTCCATTGTTAGTTAAACACCACCATCAGCTATTGTAACATAGGTGCTTGTTTGTAAAGTCAAAGCACTTAATTTCAACGTAGAGGAAAAAATGTGGTTCTCAACATATTTGTGGAAGACGTGGAGTTTATGAATTTATCTTATCAGCATTGTGAATTTTTTGTACAAATGCTCTTGGATGCAATGAATGTAACTCGGACACCATCCACACAAATTTTGCTTTCTTGGATGTTACTACAATTCGCGGTGACATTTAACTTTTATATGTTCAGCGTTTACAATAAATGAATACATTTTACGGCATTTTTGTTTGTACCAATCGAAAAAAGAAATTAATCAATATATATACAACATATATAATTATTATAGTTTAAGCTTTTATCACTCAACAATGATTTGTAGGTTTGGCATTTTTCTATTTTCCATAACTTACAAACTTTGCTTCTCGCTTTGTCAAATTAAACTTTTGATCGTCAATATGAAAGACATAAAATGTGATTATAGACGCAATGTTAACTCGGTCCATATATTCTCTTGAATTTTTCTATTTCAAAGTTGACCTTCCCAAGTTTGAACCATGACTGAAGATGATTTCAATTATTGTTGAACCAAAGCCAATTGGTCTTGCCACTAAACAAAAAACATGCAAAACTGCGATGCATGCGTGGTTTTTAATATTTAGCAAAAAAGAAGCATTGGCGTAGGCCTGAAATTTGTCAATACTAGCTATAAGTTAAATACTTTATAAAGAGAGTAAATAGGTTACTGGGTGCAATTTATATGGACAAAATATGCAGAGACAACTATTGGATCAGTTTATTGGACATTAGCTCGAAAGTTGGACAACAAAGCCCAACCTTTTTCTTTGCAAAGTGGGCTCCTGGCTGATGGACTAAATAGATCATCTTCCAAATCTGTTTCCACAGTGGGCTAAACTATATTGGGCCCTTATGACTAAATTTGAATTGTGGACGAGAAATATCTTTGGATCGCGTTTGGGGAGAGGGGGTGGTTGGGGGGGGGGGGGGGGGCCTCCTAACAAAGGTCTGTTTTCCATCTCGTATTCGGGGGACTTGAATCCGATATCTCTGATTAAGGAAGAAGAAGTACGGATTTATCACTCTAAGACAACCTTTGTTCACATTTGAGTTAATAGGCACTCATCCACTATTTTCCTTAGATGCTCTCATATTTAGTCAAAATTTGATGGCTAATAAGTTTTACTTTAAGTTTCGTAAATACGATTCTTCATTACGTATGGTGAATAAAAGAAATTTACAAGTTACATGAGCCTTGTCCGTGCAAATTGTCTTTTAACCGATTAACTGACAATCAAAAAGAAAGAGAACAAAATGTACACCGTTTGCTTCCTTGTGAGAAAATAAACAAATGATAGGAATATATGTATATATGATTTTCATCAAAAACGCTAACCAAAATATTAATAATAATTTGGATTCGACTAAGTATGAGAAATTTCTAATTAAAAAAAAGTTAATTTTACTATACGAATATATCTCTATATATTTTAACATAAATTGAAGGAGTATTTACTACTCCATCACAAGTTTTAATGATAACAGAAGGACTAATTTCCACGCGAGACATGGAAATACTTGTTGTCCTTTTTTTTTTTTTTTTTCCTTTGTTAATTGATATGGATATGAAAATATCTTGTGGAGGGTGATTTCGAACGAAATGCGTGACTCCAATTTTGACCGGCGTGGACTTTGTGAAGTCTGTTTTCTTACATTATTTTATTGTTTAGCTAATCCAAATTCCAAGGATCAAATTCTCATTGGTCATTTGCATTGCCTATCCCATCACTCAAATCTTCTGCGGGCCCAAAACTTCAAATAACCATTTTCTTTGACTAAAGATATTGGAGTAATAGTTTAATCGTAAAAACCTGCCTATAGTATAATAAATACATTAAAAAAAAAAAAAAAAAATCACAGATGCCTATGTTGAATCTTCCTACTCTGATTACCGTAACCTCTTTTGGAATGGAGCACTAACGTTTTAAAATTTTAGATTGACAAATTTCGTAAAATTAAACTGCTACAAACCAGAGGCGTCTGTAGCATAGTATGTAGGGGTTTAATTGAACCCTTAATTTTCGACACTGAGTATAAATTTATATGTAAAAACCTATTAAAATTGTAATAAATAATATATATGAACCCTAACTTTAAAAATTTAATGGGTTCAATGCTAAAAATGTTAAGTTTTGAACCCATAGAGTTTAAATCTTGGATCCGCCTCTGCTACAAACTGATAAAACTTCAGTAACATAGATATGATGAGTATATTGCTAGTAGTTTTTAGAGTTTGCAAACTCATTGTGTTGATTTTATTTGAAGTGTTTGTTTGAGAGTTGCTGTAAAAAAATATTTTCAAATTTTCTTCAAAAACTCTAAAAACTAGTTTCTGCGGATTTGAATAACCGAGACCACAAATTTTTTTAAGAAAGTTATATAGGAGTAGCAATTTTTTCCCAAAAAAAAAAAAAAAAAAAAAAAAAACATGTTACACAAATACTTTCGGACCAAAAACTCAACCACGAATTTGCAAACTCGAAAACAACAACAAAAACAAATAAAATTGTAATCATGATTCATGTCTTTTCCTCTAATTATTATTCGCTATTGGTTTTGCTTTATTCTCCCACTTGCTTAATGGCACTATTTTAAATTAAGAAAAAATCTTTTTGTCCCACTGAAATTTCACGTGTATGCATAAACTAAAAATAGCTCCTCTCTCGAGACTCAACTTGGCACTAAATGCTACGGCCACCTAATGAAGCAAGCAAGGAATACGCACAGACCTGTACAGAAATGAATTATTGGTGAAATTCTTTCTACGAGAGAGTTTATACTTTCAATACGATGTGATAGTAACGCTTTTGGCAACTTACATAAATAATTACTTCAGTTTGTAGGCTTCTAATCAATTATAGCTATTTTTTTTAATAATTATTGTCCGTAGCTAGTTTTTGAGTATTTTCACATGTTTTTCAGTGTATCTAAATATATCATTTCAAAATACAGTTAGCCAAATACAGTTATATTTTTATCTATTTCGCATGTATTCAGTGTATTCAACTACACAGTCAAACAAATACATATCTGTACATATAACAGTCAAACAACACATACAGTCAAATTCATATGTATATAGATTGGTCAATCAACATACCAATAAATACATTATTTTACACTTAAATCCGGTCAAATCTTCGATGAAAATATAAAATACAATCGAATCTAGTACAAAATTTCGGATGAAAATTCAAAATATACTGTATTTAAAAATGGAGAATACAATCAAATCCAATGAGATCTCCGGCAAAAACACAAAATACACCTTAGATTTCTGACAAAATACAAAATACACTATATGTATACAACAATTTTCCGGCATGAAAGGTAGTGGAGGAGAAAGAGGGGGCTCCTCTTTCCGACATGAAAAGCAGTGTTGGAGGAAGAAGTTTCCTGCCAGATGGATACACTCAGATCTGAGATATGAACAAGGAGAAGAAATCATGGATTCCAGCATTTCCGTCAAATCCAGATCCGTCGTCGCCTCCGATCTTCCTCCTCCATTGTTTTCGCTGTGGGTAATGGGTTGATCGTAACTTTCTTGATTTCATATCTGAATCTGACGGTGGGTGGCAACGGTTTTAAGGGTTGAGGGAAAAGAGGAGAGAGAAAGGGTGGGGAGGGGGGGAGGGGTAGGGGTGTTGAGGAAAAAAATTGATACAGTGAAATAACTTTATGTATTTGGTATAGCTATGATGGGTAAATTGAAAATTATTGTATATATGAAAAGTAATTAAATTAAAAGGTAGTTATGATCAATAAATAACGCTTAGAGTTAGCTAAGGTAAGTAAATTTTCCTTTACAGTATTACTACATTTTATACTTAAGTTTTAGCTATTCCTTTACAGTATTACTACATTTTATACTTAAGTTTTAGCTATCAATACGAGACTTTATTCCACACTTAATAATTTCAACACTAAACCAAGTTCCATATGTATATTACTAATGGACTAATTCGGAGATTAATTGTATGTCACTCATATCATTTGAATATTTATTACCATCTAAGCCCACCCACTTCTTTTGTGTATGCGTCTCCAAGCTATCAATGTAGTATCTACAAAATGGCTCGTATATGAGCAAATGTAGTAAGCTAGATCCCATGCCATCACGCAGCAATCTCCATATTCGTCTCGCTAAATCATCGGCTTTGATATCAATTATTGAGCTAAAATTATTCAAAAATCTACTCATAACATGTTGAGATATTGTCCACATAATTATTCTCAAAAGACATCACACACTTACATTGTTATATATATATATTTTTTCTTTTCAACTATCAATATGAAATTATATTTACACGTTCAAACATAACTCCGTAAGTACCTCTTCATTTTATTGTCTCATTTGGATATCCATAGATTTTTTCAACTATCAATATGAAATTATATTTACACGTCCAAACATAACTCCGTAAGTACCTCTTCATTTTATTGTCTCATTTGGATATTCCATAGATTAGACAAAATATACTTAGTTTTTGTAAATTTTTAAAAAACCATATAAATGCTCTAGATAATACATACGATGGGGTTTAAAAAGACATATCTTCAACATAACCATTTGAGTTTTTTTTTTTTTTTTGTTCCAAAAAGAAAAAAAATCAAGTTCTTTATGGTGTGATTTTGCACTTGGCCTTAAATTCAGAGGAGCAAATGAACTGTGCTTTTTATCCATCGATGATACCATATTTTACCCAAATCTTTTTATTCACAACTCACAAGAAAAAAAAAAAAAAAAAAAAGATTAAAAACCAAATAACCCAAAGGCGACAGAAATGGTCAGACTGTGACACTGAGACTCTTAGACTCCTACAGATCACTAACAAAATACCCCACTCCCTCAGCACTTATCATGTGTTTGAAATTATTGATTAAATTATTGATTAGTACATGTAATTTGGATTTACGTCGTAAAAAGCACATCATGGGGTTTTAGTGCGTCATTTAAAAAAAAAAATTTCCATTCAGAAAACTCTAATTAAAAGTGAAAGACTTTTTATCATTTCAAAGCGCCCTTTTGCTATTTTTCGCATATATACACTCTCAAGGTAAAAAGAAAAAACATTAGATCATATCACTTAAAAAATATACTCAAAATAACTGATAACTACGGGTAATAAGTAGAATTGATAACATGAAAATAAGACATACATTGCAAGTTTGCAACTATTAATAATGTAAAACTTTGTTAATCATATTAGTATTATAAGTTAAAAAAATAAACCGTAGCCCACAGTCTCTCACACTGCCTCCATTTTAGTTTTGACCAAAGTTCAAACTAACCATGGTTAGTAAGATAGTTTTAAGGTTGATCAGTTTGGGAAGTCAAACAACTCTTTTTTCGACTACGATTTTCTCCAACTCTTTTTATATATTGTTAATTATTAATTATCTTTTATAATACTTTTTATGTACATTTCAAATATGTAAATTTTATTATAAAAATATTAGAAGAATCTACGTTTAAAATCTCTTTTCCTTGACCCTTGTACCCCTTATTTGTCTCACTTCTTTTTCTTCCTCTTTGTTTCCACCTTGCTAAACAGCTGTCCAGCCAATTGTAATTTGCACCGTTTTGTACATATAGTATATACTATACTATAGTTTCTTTTCTAATGGTACTATTGTTTTCCATGTTGGCAGCAAGAGGGGAAAAAGAAAGTTGAATGAATAGATAAGTCAAGAAAAAATTTAAAAAAAGAAAAAAAGAAAAAAAAAAAAAGGAAGATTTGCTTGGTAGCTTATAATATTTCATATACATGTATAATTGACTTTGTTTTTTCTGTTCAACTCAAGTCTCTCTCTGACTCTCTCTGTGGTTTTGTATGAAAAAATGAAAGGTTTTGCTTTTGAGCGGATTGGTTAATAGCGCCAAAAGAGCTACATATGAGTTGTTTCTTATGATTATTGGCTCTAGCATCTCAGAAAAAAGGTAAGTTATTTATTACTTTACTTTTTCTTTTTTGTCATCTTTGCTATGGATATGTTGTGTCTTCATTTTTTTCCTATAGATATATGCAAAACAGAGAAGCAGACACCTTAAATATTTGATTTTTCTTTTTGGGTATTTTTCAAGGTTGGATTTTCTTATCATGTACTCTTAAGGGTATATAGATATATGCAAAAGAGAGCACCAGAAACTTTAAAGATTGGATTTTTATTTTGTGGGTAGTTTTCAAGATTGGATTTTTAAGGGTATATATGCAAAAAGTGAGCACCAGAAACATTAAAGATTAGATTTTTATTTCTTGGGTAATCTTTAAAGACTGGATTTGTATTTTGTGGGTAGTTTTCAAGATTGGATTTTAAAGTGTATATATGCAAAAGAGAGCACTAGAAACATTAAAGATTAAATTTTTATTTCTGGGTAATTTTCAAGATTGTATTTTTATGATACTATAAGCTTTTTAAATGACTAAATTAGCTTAATGTGTCAAAAAAGATTGATGGGAAAGAAGAAAGTTGTGAAGAAGACAAAGGAGTTATCAGTAGCAATAGCAGAATCATCAGCAATGAGTGGAGATTCCCAACAACAACAAATTACTCCTAGGAAAAGAGGAAGACCAAGAAAAATTATTGTAAAAGATGAAGAAGAAGTTTCTGGAGAATTAAAGAAACTCAAAACAAGTGAAGTTGAAGAAGAATCAGAAAATAAACAAGGAGAAAAGAAGAAAGAAAAACAAGAAGAATTTGAAGAGGAAAAAAATTTACAGCCACAAAAGGAGCAACCTACAAGGAGTAGAGCTAGAAGAAAAAGCAAACCAAGAAAGAGCTGCTAAATTAATTTGAAGAATCTCCTTTTTATTGTAGGTAATTTCTGAAACTAAGTATGAAAGATGAACAAGTTAATTTCATCTACTACTGGTTTTTATTCCTTTCCTAGTTTCCTAGCGCTGTTAGTTCTTTTTTTTTTTTTTTTTTTTTTCCTGTTTTGTTTTGGTCTTAGTATGTCCATTTTAATTTTGAGAAACATTTAGTTAGGAAGGAATTGGTTAGCTTTACACACTGGATTTAATTGTGATATGACCTGTAATGACTTTTGTGTAAGCGTGAACTCAATTCAACTAAGTTGGATCAACTCTGTGGAGACAAATTCATGCAGCATGCACTTGGACTAAAATGTATATAACTGTGTATAATTTATGTATACCAATTAAGAAAAGTAAACAGTAAATTTGACCCGTTATTTGTATTAATATCCCCGAAAAGAAATAAAAGAAGTTGCATGATCAGAGTTGTAGGAGTTTTTTTCCCTTAATTTTGTTGGAGTTTAATTTCTATATACCGTCAATGCTAAAAGAAGCTTTACAATGGGATAAGTAAGCTGGAGATGAAACATATAGTCTGTTATAAGTTATAACAAATTAAAATAGATTCATTGCACAATTTTCTTTACCATCAATTGTGTAAATTAAATAATTTTGGTGTATTACAAGTAGCTTGCACTCTAGTACTTATTTTGCTGCTTCTTAATCTCTAGAGGGTGCTCAATAACAAGTTCCCTTTAACTATTTGCTTTTGCTAAAGAGCAAATTGAGGTGATATATTGTCAAAAAGTTTGTGGCTGGGGATGTCCTTTTCGTTTTGGTAGACGTGTGGCATTTTTCTTCTCTGCATGCTGCAGTGATAAGCTCATCATTTGTGTCTTATGAAGGGACCAACCAGCTTTTCTTTTTGACTTAAGTAAAATTATTCACACTGCAGTAGGCAAATAAACGCAGAGATGTGTTTTATGTATAAACTCGTACAGTTGTACCACTAATCCCTCGGTCTCATAATGCAATATGAAATTTATTAAATTACTCTTCTCTAATAAAAATAAATTATTTTTTCCTTTTGAGTAGAGCATGCACAAGTAATAATCTTTTTGATATTGAGAATTCAACAATATCAAGTTATTATGTGGCTTTTTCAATCATCATTTAGATGTTACCTTGGCTTGTAGGTTTTTATCTAAGGGTAGAATTGAAAAAAATTGTCAATTTATGTCTTGATTTCCTAAGGTGACACTTATTAAGGGACAAATTTTTTTGATTAAGATGACGCTTATTATGGGACGGAGGAAATATTACTTAGCCATTGCTTAAGTTGTGACTGTCATAGTAAAATCTTTTGGTTGAATCTAAGCATTCAAAAGGAGGGTAGTTAGATAATGCTCTCTCCGTCCCATAATAAGTCACTTTTACCAACATAAAAAATTGTCCCATAACAAGCGTCACCTTAACAAATTAAGACATAAATTGGTTAGTTTTTTTCAACTCTATCCTTAGACAAAAATTGACAACTTAAAAATAACATCTAAGATGATTGGAAAAGCCACATATTAACTTGATATTATTGGATTCTCATTGTCAAAAGGATTACTATTTGTGCATGCTCTAATCAAGAGGAAAAAGTAATTTATTTTTATTACGTAGGGGTAATTTAGTAAACTAGGCGTAATTTAGTAAACTTCACATTGCATTATTAGTTTCGTAATATGCGTGTTTTTGGCTAAGGTAATGCTTATAATGGAACGGAGAAAGTAGATGATTGCGGTGGAGTTAGTACTTAAGTTACAAATCCACGTGAACTCAATAGCTTTTGTTTAGATTTTGCATATATATTAAGAAAACCATCAAATATCCATAAATATGAAATATTAACTTAAGGTTATTATAGAACCGATAAATCTTAAATCCTTCATCCGTCTTTGATGTCAAAAATTATGATTATAATGCATCTCATATACTTTTTCTTGCATTTTCAATTGATGTAAATAAGCTGTCCCATTTATTTCTTTACATGATTTGTTTTTCTACATAAATTGTTTTTAATGAGAGAGCGTTTCAATTTCCAGCAAAGACTAGTTAGAATATTATTGCTTTTGTATACTAAACCAAAAAGAGTATATTTCGCTAAATTTGATCAAACAGCTTATATTTTTGTGAATCGGTACTGATTTCTTCCTTTATTCCAATTTATATTACATACAATTATTACTCTTGTAGACAAAGGTTCTGTACGTGCACTTAAGTAATTGATCCCACTTTGGAGCATTTCCAAAGGTGCACTGACAGCTATTGAGAGAATGTTAAAAATTAAAAATAAAATAAAAAAAAGAACCTCCGAGTCCGATATTCGCATTGAATCTCAATTAATTCGGATTCACGTTATATAAAATTCTTTAGAGGAGAACGTTCCCTACTAATGTTTCTCTACATCCAATGTTTGAACTCAAAATAAGGGGGAAGGATCCTGTCCAACCCACCACAAACTTTGATGTTCACTTTCCCCAGAGTACCCTTTTCATTCAGAAAATTTTTAAGGTACATTATTCTCCCTCCTAAATGTCTATAAAACTATAAATTCAGTTTCTCTTGTACACGAGTAGAACTTGACAATTAAATTTAGTGCATTTTGAAATGATTAAATTTGGGGTATATTGAGTTACATGAACAATGACAATTCACATAACCGATGCCAACTTGCTTGGAATACATGAACAATGACAATTCACATAACCAATGCCAACTTGCTTGGAATTGAAACAGAGTAGTAGTTGTGCTTCTTGTTGAGATGAGTAAATTTAGTAAAATTGTAGGACTGTTGCACACTTATCGAAACATGGTGTTCATCCTGTAATGGTCCTACATTACTAATACAGAGTAATGGAGTATAACAGCTGAAAGAAAAGTCTCAGCCACAATTTCATATCAGTGAACTTCTGCAACTATATTGGTTCCATCAATTGTCTGCTGCAAGATATCCCTATGATGATTGATTCGATCAATTCCAAGTTCAACCCACTGGAAGTTATTTCCTCAATACCCAAAGATAAAGTTACTCAAGCTGGCATATTTATGGAGAAATGCAACTTGTACAGGAAAATGAAGGAAACCAAAATTTAACTCGATGAAACAAAACTGTAGGCCATCCTGTGGTGACAAAAATTGCTTCACTTTTAAGAACCATTTTCCTTACGAGATGATCCGTGGCGTCGCTCTTTTTTATAACGCAATTGCTCTGGATCAAACCCGCCTTCATCAGCTCCATAGACGGCCCAAGATGGTGTAGGTGCCATGTAATCCTTACTGGTGAAGGGTCTTCCAGAAGCTACCTGTAGCACCATAGGGTTTAAAAAACATTGATTACAATAACAGAAATGGGAACTATGTACTAATAGCCTGTTTGGCAAGCTTCTAGGAAGCCAAAAGTGCTTATTTTAGAAAGTCGAGGTGTTTGGCCGAACTTTTAGGGAAAAAGTAAGTGCTTTCAATAGTAGCAGAAGCTAAAAAAAAGTAGCTTTTCTCCCGAAGCACTGTTATGATATTAGCAAAAAAGTGTGTTTCAAATTGATAAGCCAAACACAAATTGCTACTCTCCAAAAGTGTTTTTCCGAAAAGCACTTTTCAAATAAGCAAATCTTGGAAGCTTGGCCAAACAGGCTAACAAGAGACGTAACGAACCAGGTCATGGAACTTCTCGTAGTCAATCCACGTGAACCATTGACCATCAATTTTAAACTTATCGACTTTAGCCAGAATAACACAGCAAGAATGCACATGCTCACAAGCAACTTCATACTCTCCATTGCTCTTTTTAGCTAAGGCCTCAGAGAATTCCCTCACATCAGCATGCCAAGGGACATTCTCCATTGTCAACTTTGATGTAGCCGACCTGTGTAAAACAACTCCTTATTACTTAATTCTCATGCACTGAGTTTTGAAATCAAATCAACCGAGCAGAAGAGGGGAGAAAAGAAAAAATGTAAAGGAGAATGACAAAATGCCCCCCTTATGTATGAGGGTAAGTTCAAAATAGTCCCTTAAGTATGTACTTAAGGGTTTTGGACTTTTGGTCCTTTAAATTTGCCAAAATTAACACTTTTAGTCTCCGACAAATATTCATCGAACTCTTTCCTCATCAACAAAAACTATGAAAAAAAAAAAAGGGAAACTAGCGGGAACTCACATTTAGAGGTACAATTTTTGTAGTTTCTGCTATTTTTAATTTATTTCTAGAGTCTGGTGTTCTATAATATTCTGCTATGGCTTCTTCACTTCTGTTATTTCTTTTCCGACTTGCTTTAAAATGCTTTTCCTTGAGCTGAGGGTCTATCGAAAACAACCTCTCTACTTTTGAAATGCTTTTCCTTGAGCCAAGGGTCTATCGGAAACAACCTCTCTACCTCCCAAGGTAGGGCTAAGGTCTGCGTACACTCTACCCTCCCCAGACCCCACTTGTGGGATTACATTGGTTATGTTGTTGTATTTCTAGAGTCTGGTGGTGCAGCTTTTTGAGCCTTGAGCACTTTTTTCTTGATTTAAAAAAAAAAAAAAAAACCATCTTTTTCGTATCTGGTGTAGTTTTTGTCGTTTTTATATTTTAGGATTTGATGGGACTTTCTTGGTGTTTATACTTAAATAATTTTTTCCTACTGTTTCTATCAAATCTAATACTAGACAGAGTTTGGTAAATATCATATGGAGACTAAAAGTGTTGAATTTTGGCAACTTAAAGGCCCAAAACCATTAAATGCATACATAAGGGACTATTTTGAACCTGCCCTCAAACACAAGGGACTATTTTTATCATTTTTTCAATAGTAAAGCAAGAGGGAAAAACTTACGATCCACAATAAGTGACACCTTTGATTTCAACAAAATCAGGTTTTCCAATGCTGAACAGGCTAGAATATGCATCCACCTCTTCTGCATTCCACCCTTTAACAAGTGTCAAACGATAGACAGTTCTTTGCTCCTTCTCCTTGAGAGCTTTCAAGGAATCCTAACGAAATCAAAATAACAGAAACCAATAATAAGCCAGTCAGAATTGTAGCATACAAATATGAAAAAACCCGAGAAACTACGGCAAATTTCGATTTTGTTTCCCGTGGCAGCCAAATCTTTTTAAGCACTGGGTATGTTGTTGATGTAAAAGTAAGCATTTTAAACTTCCACTCACTGTTATATCACAAAATCCAGTTTGATTACATAACTTATTGGATATTCATTCTTTAGTTTAAACTAAAGAATGAATATCCAATAAGTTATGTAATCAAACTGGATTTTTAGTTTAAATCTGATAAATATTTCTATATTCATGACACTTACAAGAAATCGCTCCCAGAAGTCTCCAAATAGTGGTCTATCAATTGCTTTTAAGCTGTCCTTTGTACCAGCATCTACGCTGACATACAACTGTACATTTAAAGATGAATTGAGATTTAGAAATGGAATTTATATGTTGACATACTCAAAAGATTGACAAAGAGACAAGAATAAAGCCCTAGCAGACCTGTGTGATTGGTCTCAATAACTTAATCTTGTCAGGAAACTGCGCATTAGTTACAAGAAAAGTCGAAATCCGCCTCTTGTGCAGCTCATCTATAAGTGAATTTATTTCTGGATACATAATAGGCTCACCAACCAGTGACAAGGCGCAATGCCTAGGAGAAAGACCCTCAGACAAACGCTCAGCTTTAACACCTGCACGAGTAGGATATTTTGGTCAATAACTATGACGTTGTGAACAGAAAGTTGATAATACTAGTATTAATTTTGGATGGCTGATATTTTCAGCCTATTTCGTATTTGGAGGGCCAAACAAGCAAAAAGGTGGAAGGACATTGGTTTTCATAAAGAAAACGTACATATATAAGTAGAACCAGCAATAAGCAGTATCATTTTTACCATTTTTATTTGGAAATCGGAAGGCCCTTGAATCAAAATAAAACACAACTCAACCGAGGTACATTTTCTTGAATGGAGAAAAGAAAACAAAATGACCTAACAGAATCACGTTCAATAAAATCACCAAATGACTTCACCTAGGCACATTATTTCTCATGTGGCTTTGCTCAACTTCCATACAACTTCACAGAAAAACATATAGGTGCATGTGTACTAGAAAACAAACCTGGAACGCCTTTCATCTGCTTTATCATTTTTGTATGCAAATCTATAGCTGTGTTCACAATCTCAATAGGGTCATCCATCTTCCATGTCCAGCTCTTGCCCACAGGGTTTGTGTGATGTCTCCAACAAAAAACACATTTGTTGGCACATGCTAAACTAGGAGTGGCCTCCATGCACCTATGCAGTGAAAAAATGCAAATCCAGCTTTAGAATCAGCATACAAGGCTAGGAAGTCATAAATACGGAGCCTACTAAATGATGCACAAGAGGTCAGTGCACTAGGACCAGGGGTAGCAAAATTAGCACATGAAAACATGACTCGCCCAATCCCACGTTTGGGCCCATTTTAGCCCAACTCGTTTAGCCCATCTAATGATTGGGTTGATATGTAGCCCAAATTGACCAATGAGAAACCTTGTCAAAATATTTTCAAAAAGACATTTTTTTTTTGTTTGATATGTTATACATAGCCATAATAATTTTTTTTTTTTTTTTTTTTTTTTTTTTGTATTAGGTACTGAAAAGATTATAAAAGAACAAATATAGAAATTAAAACTTAGTAAGAATTAGGCGGGTTGGGTTATGACCCGCTTTTAAGCCTACTTTAGCCCAACCTATAGCAGCCCTGACCAGCCCATTTATTAATTCATCCCATTTTGACCCACCTAAGTTTAGCCCAACCATCCCATTTGACACCCCTAGTCTAGGACCTTTTCTTTTGTTAGCTCCATGATCTCTTAATTAGGCAGCCCTGTTTAAGACAATTAAAAATGCCGTTTCATTTTCTGGTTGTTCATTGTGTAAAATTGAAGGTTTCCTCAGTGGAATAATTTGATGCCAAATGCATGAAAGCAACTTACATGCTTTATATGGAAAATTAGTTTGCTATCCTACTCCTACTCCTTATCAAATGCCTCTAAAACACCCTTTTCTGGGATATATAAATGCAAATATAATTGCAGACTATTTTATTATTCACTGCATACTTCATCAACTCTAAGAATTCTAGCACTCTAAAAAGCTTTACAATAAAGCTGGAACTTGCACACAGAGGGGATATTGTTGGAAACTCAAATGCAATCATGTCAACCAAGGATCAAAACAAACACATAACTCATAGACAGACTGCAATAGTAAAAATGTAAAAACTATAACGATCACCTATACCGGGAAAAAAAAATAAAAAATTAAACAATCACCTGTGAGACTCAATGCCATAAAATGAGTGCTTATAGCAACCACCACGCCCTCTAAGTTGTGATTTTGTCCATCTACAAAGTTTCACACCGCTATGCGAACCAATTATTTTATATCCCTGCAATTTCATCACCAAATAAACTACCTTAACATAAATCCAACTAACTAATTCGACAACAAACAGAAGTTAGTTATTCAACCACAATACCTGTTTCTCCAAACTCGCCCTAATAACCGGCGTTACCATTGCTTTCTTCTCTCCGTTCACAACTCCACCATTCGACTTCCCATTAACTAACTTATTATCTCCAACTCCTCCTTTCTTTCTCGAAGGCCCTTTACCCGCAATATCCTCAAGATCAACAATCCCCGACTCCTTCTCATTTTCCTCAAACTCATCGTCATCATCATCATATTCCTCGTCATCATCTCCCTCGCTTGCTACTTCATCTTCACTACCATCATCACCAACAACCCCATTCCCAATATACCCCCCATTTTCACCCAAATTACTCAAAACTCCAACAACCCTTTTACTCCACTTACCAAACACTTCATCCAAATTACCCTCATCAACATCACCTTCACACAAACCTAAAACCTCAACCCCACCAAGTTTCCTCAACTTCCTCGAAAAATCACGCGCCACGGCATTAAACGTTTCGCCATAAGATCCACTCCCAACACCAAAGATTGCAAATTTACACTTACTAAGCAATAAAGAACCAACCCTAAAATCATCAGCACTCTCATTTAACCAATCAACAAAAAAGCCAGCATTTTTAGGTGGTTTCCCATCATCCCAAGTTGAAGCAATAATCAACACAAAACTTTCTTTATGTAAATCTTCAGGTTCGTAATCTTTTGGGTCAACAAGATCAAAGTCAAACCCATTGAGTTTTAACAAAGTGTGTAGTTTTTGTGCTAGGGTTTTAGAAGTGTTGGTTTGGGATATAAAGAAGAGTTTGCCTTTTGGGGTTTTAAGATTAGGGTTTTGGTTTTTTTTAGGGTTTAAGCGTTTGATGACGTGGCGGCGTGATTTGTAGAAGAAGTAGACTGTGGTAGCGGAGAGGAGCGTGAGGATAGCGAGGCGCGTGGGGTAAGAAGATAGTGATAGGGGCATGTTTGGCTATTTTTTAGGTTTTGTTAAAGAGAGGATGATGATGATGGTTGTTGTGTTTGTAGGTAGCTTTCATCTCAGTGTATCAATGGCGGCAAATGCTTCCTTTTTCTTTTTCTTTGTTTGCTGAATAACGTCTTGTTTGGATGGAGGTTACATAGGATTATACTAAATAAATACTACAGTACTATATGTGGAGTTATTATTAAAAAATGGAAGTAAAAGATAATAAGAGAATTAAAAGTATGCTCTGACATGTTTAGATCTCTATCAAATATTTAGCAAATTTCGTCTGTTAGATTTGACAGAAGGTCCGAGAAAAAGATTCAATCAAAGTTACTAGAGAAGTTTAATCAAATCTTAAAATTTACTATAACACAAAATACCATACTACACACTAAATAAAATAATAGACATTGAACCTAAAACTTGCACCAGAGTTCAGGAAAAAAAAAAACTGCAAAATTTGTATTTTCAAGGTAGGTTCCTGTTTGCTAGCTATTGTACCGTGGACAGATTATTTAGTGCACACTCAAAGTACTCCATCCTTCTATAAGTGTTATGTTAGCTAAAAATACACATCTTAAGAAACCAATAATATAATGTGAAGTTTATCAAATTATCCTATATAATAAAAATAAATTACTTTTACCTCTTGATTAGTACATACACAAGAAGTAAATCTTTTAATATTGGGAGTCCAACAATACCAAATTACTATGTGACTTTTTCAATTATCATTTATATGTTACTTTATTGTCCAAGAGTAGAATTGGAAAAAGTAGCTAATTTATGTCTTGATTACACTTACTATGAGATAAAATTTTTGACTAAATTGACACTTACTATTGTACGGAGAGAGTATAATGGTTGCGGATTTCATGTTTCAAAAGAAGAAAGACCCGTTAAATCTTTTTTTTAACTGTACTTTCCGTCAAATCTAACCGATAAAGTTAGTTAAATATTTAACGGAGATCAAAAGCATTAATTTTTGACAATATTATAGGTCGAAACTGCTCAAAATATATTCAAGGGAGTATTTTGAATTATATATACCCAAACCTAAGGACCAGTTTTGTTAGTTTCACCATTTTTGTGGAACTTGAAGCTTTGGCACCGAACCCATAATAAAGCCTTACCGCCGCCTTCTTCCCCAAAATTTCCTCCAAAGCCCTCCTCTCACTTGTCGTCTATAAAATAAAACCCCTCAAAGTAAAAAAACATTCAAAATAGTCCGAAAGAAAAGTAGAAACCTACTAGAACGCAACTCGGTAAGGGCTTTCAAATCTCGGTCCACTGTTCTCTTCATTTTAGTGCTTTATTTTTCAGTTTTTAGCTTCTTGTTGTAGCGTTCCGTCACATAAGAATTCAAATTTTGCGACAGTGGGTATTTTAAATATAATGGGTACTCGGCTGATTTTGTTAGTAGTGATTGGAGGAAAAATCAGTAAAATCACGTACTAATAGAAAATGTCCATGACCCATAAATCTTTGCCGTAAAAAATAGTGTCTTGATCATGCTATGTGATATATTTGGCATAATAGAAGAAATAACACTTTCTTTTGTATCTTGCAGTTTTCGTCTAATTTGATGGAGCTAGAGGATAGCATTTTAAATTTCTCTGATGACGACGAGAGCTTCGACGACGAAGAAGATGTTAAAATGAATGATATTGAGGAAGGAGAATTGGTTGACAAGATTTCCAAGACTGGATTAGAGGAAACTAGTGCTGGTGCATCTGCCAGCTCCATAAATCCTGTTTCGGGCAAAAAAAATCAGAGGCGCAGGAAGAACAAGAAGAAGAAGAAGAACAAACGTAAAGGAGGTTCTTCGGGTCCAAAGGTCACAGACATTAACAGGTTTGTTACACTAATCATAGTCATTGTACCTTTTAATGGAGAAAAAAGGTCTGCGTCGCATATTATGATTATTCCATACTGATATAATTACTGTGCATGGCCCAGGGGCATACCGTTGGATATAATTAGGACTTGCAAAACACCATCCAATTCTACCCGTTAGATATGGGTTGGATAACCAACTTCTTAAAAATGGATCAAATATGAGTATTATGCACTAAAACAATGGATATCCACATGGATAATATGGATGTCCATATTATCAATGCACATTTGTCTGCATTATTTTTCATGAGTTCTTGCTTTCTGGGGTCTCAGTTTATGTTGGCTTTTAGCTTGTCTTGTCACCTGACTATTCTTGAAGCCATGGGCATTATGGGTATCCATATTGTCCGTCACCCATTTTTTTATCCGTGTTAAATATGGGCGGGTTAGATAGTTTATCTGTTTTTGTTTAAGACGTTTTGACCCGCCTGTTTTCCACTCCTAGATATAATTGACAAGATGATTGCCTTTGAGTAATCAAAGGAAGATAATTGTCGTGGATACCAAATGACTGATGCATAGGTTTATTTGCTTTATTAGTCTAGCTATGTGTCCCAGTTAACATTCCTTCCTTTGCTTTAGGAACTAATCTCATGGATTTTATATTGCTATTAACCACTTTGCTGTGGTTGTGTCAGAGAGTAGCCCTTTGGTCAAAGTTGCTTCAGTTTGTATACCCTTGTCTGTTACACGAATTTGCATCTTTGCATCTTTTCTATTTGTTGTATATGTGTATCAGGCTTTGACTTTTCGCTCTCTTTGAATCTGTTGCTGTAGATTTGTTTTGGATGTCGGTAAACGCTTGAAAGAGAGGAAATCTTATCTCATTTGGACTGCAGTTGGTCTTCTTGGCGTATCTGCTTTGAGTGATCTTGTCAAAGAGGTATGGCTTTTCTTCTATATGTGCTTTTGTCATCTCTCCTGATGGTTTTACTGATAAGCTTAATTTTCATTTAGAAAATAGTGTTAACATAACTTCACCAAACTGCCCCCTTCCGCCCCTAAAAAAATAGTTCATCTCTTTGTCACTAAGACCCGCAAACTTAGACATATAAGAAATCCCAGACTTAAACATTGATACATTTGAAATGCCCTTGCTATTGATATTGACCAGTGCACTCAACCGTAGTACATGTGAAAGAGAAAGAGGGGAAGAAATTGCATGCTTGTACGAGTGAATTTGTGAAAGATAGGGAGAATTGGCAAGGTGAAGCTAAGAGAACCAGGAGAGGATGGGTAAGGAGGAAACTGATTTGGCACCCATGTTTCATATGTCCATCAATGAAAATGCCTCATACAATTTATGTTGGTTATGTGACACCAATAATGAAATACTTCTCATTGGACCTATAGCCTGTAAAAGATTTAAAATGTCACCATTCAAATTTCTTTGCCAGTCGAAGGTGCACTTTTAATTACGAAAACTATGATTAGTTATGTTACTGAATGTTCAATCTTCAACGATGTGTTTAATTGAACTTAAATGGTAGTGTATTGCTAGTATACGGTTTTGCTAGGTTGATGTGCAATTCCCTGGGGGTTCTCATGGTTATTAGGGTTTCTGAGTCGTTTACTGCATAGTTTTTTGTTAGCTGGAAAAGTTGGGCCATAATATTTCTAAGATTCTGGAAGAGGCAGAGCTTCTGAGTTTTATGATTGGAAATGAAAATCTTGCTCTGGAGCCCTATTTGGCTATGCCGTTTTACACGAGTGCAAGATAAATGGGTTAAGTTTTCCCTTTGATTAATAACCCTAACGAAGATGATACTTACCTATCCAAGAAAAAAGGGACCTTTGGTTAATGTAGGAAAGCCTGTATGTCTTAATTTTAATGATTCTTTGGCTACGTACAATATGCTTTAGGTCATCATATCCCTTTTCCGGCATATCTAGTGTGAAATCAAAGAGAAAAGTTACAAATTTCAATTCACTTTCCACGGGAGTTCCCATCTTTCCGTCCTTCTCCTCGAGGAGGATCTTTCTTGTTGGAACCATTTTTATACAGTAAAATTTACAGGTGGATGCAATTCAGACATGTGGTGGCCAGAAGACTGCTGATGGCAGGCGTCACCGAACAGGTGGTGGAATATTGTGGAGCATCCTTAAAGTACGAGATCCAAATGCATACAAAGAGATAATGAAGAAAGGGAAGGAGTTTGAGGTGAGTCATGATTCTTTGCGCTCTATTTAGTTCATACTTATCCCCTGTGCCTGTGGCGATTTAATTGCCCAACCTGGATACTAGGTGGTCACCATAATGTTCATGAATTCCATTATCAGGACCCCGGTAAGCATGAATATTTTCGACGATGCTGAAGGTTTTTGTGCTATCTCAAACAAAAGAAAACTAAAGCAGGCAACGTTAAAGAAAGGAAAGAACCTTTAGTAAAGGCCTTATGGAGGTTTTTAGGGTTTTTAAATTTTATTTGGTAAGTTTAGGATATGTGTGGATCGTTTATATATAGTTTATTATGACTGCACTCTACAGCATTCATTGCAAGTGAAATATAATGCAATTACCAATGTATCTCTTCTCATTGCTTCATTGAAATGCTCTTAAAATTCACACTGCATATTTGGATATGTTAGTAATTTTTAGAAATTTTCGTTTTGAATTTTAAGTGATTATTTATTGTGGGTAACTTCCTCGAGATTAAAATGCACATCATTGGTTCAATCCTCCAGCCCTTGGGTGGCCATGGTAATTTTTAGTTGCAAGGACAATTATTATCTCACCTATCAAAAATATCCATCTCTATTTGCTATTTATCATATGGCTAGTGATCTTTGCAGCATACTATGCTGTGTTTTTAAAACAATTGCATTCATAATTTTAACTGTTGATCTGCTAGTTGCTTATTGTCCTTTGTGTGTCCCTATATTCCAGTGCTCACTAAGAGCGTAATTTTGCAGAAGCAGTTTAAGCAGGAGGCTAAGCTCAAGCAAGAACCGCCCCAAAATAAAGAAGCTTCTTTTGAGAGCTCCAGTCAGACAATGGGAGATAAGATTACAGCCAATTCTTCAGATGTTTTGCTGCAACAAGTTCCTGTTGAGCAGTCGAATAGTGGAGCCAAACGTGCACCTGTTCATGAAAGAATAAGGATGCCTGTCACATATGATGATATATTTGAAGGAATTGATGAAGGGAAGGATTCAAAGGATCCGTTGGCTCCTGAAAAAAGCTCATATGATGTGGTGGGATGAGGTGATCCGCAACATGTATAAAGTTGATGCTAATTGCAAATGACGATCAGCTTATAGGGATTTGAGAATTGAATATCAACTTGATTTTTGATAAAGCCTCATAGTACGGGTTTTCAAGTTGAATTTCGCTTATGAACTTCTAGATAGCGTGTGCATTCTCTTCCCTTTCATTTTGTTCATCTTCATCCGAGTAAATACATATGTTTGCAGTGGCCAAAAGTTTTTCTAGATCTAATTAAAATTCTGCAATTTTTTCAGGAGAGAAGAGAAGAAAATCGTATAGCTTGCTAGCACTGAGGGTGGTTGTGTTTTTTGTCTGTAAATTCTCTTGAATGAAACTTGCCAAATTATGAAGTATTGCCTGTTGCCCAGGACTAAAACTTAAAAAGGTTGTAAGGGTGAAAACTTTAAACCTTTTTAATCTTTATCCTCCATTCTCCATTGTTGAACGTTTGGAAACTCATCTGCCGTTTTACAAGTTTTTTCTCAGCTGGGTTTCTCTTGAATATACTCGTATTCACTTTAAGTCTGTGTTTGGTTGCTATCCATTTTAATTCTCGATCTACCAAACTCGTGACAGAAAAAGAGGAAGAAAGGTTTCTAATTTAGCCAAATAACACAATAAGATGACCTTCAATTTCAATCCTATAAAAATAAATGAGTTAAAAACTTGTGAAACCAACAATAATGAAAAGGATTTAAGTTACATATAAGTGTCGACAGTTTAATTAACGTTTACACGATTAGTGCTATTTAACCTACTATAGCAAGCAAACTTACCATAAACTGTAGGTTACAAATGAATGCTTGTTCAGTAGAATTACTTGCCTTTCAGTCTTTCACCAGATTGCGTAAATACTTTTTACATCGTTATCATTCGTTAGTACATAGAACTTGAACTCTTAACAAAGAAGAAAAATTAATTTTCTGCCTGAAGGACTAACTAATACTATACATAATCTCCGGATCAACCATCAATTGTTCCTCGTGAATCTAGGGGTTCAGGACAGAGAGATGGCTAAACTCAACACGATGATGCTAAATTTATATAAAGTAGAAAATGGATACTTCAGCATAGATGTCCCAAAATGTCATTTTCCATTTTTTTCGAGATCAATCATTCATTAACAATGCAACAAAAGAAGTAACGAAACCACATCATAATATAAGGTTCACATGATCCTATAACAACAGACCAAAGGCTGGATAAAAAAAGAATTCAATTTATGCACAGACGTATGAGTCAATCAATGGTAAGAGCAAAAGTATCACTCACGCATTTCTTGTTAGAAAATACTTCCTTTTCAGCAACGATCCAACAATGAATATTAAGTTTTGATATACATTTCCAAACCCACTCTCTCAAACTCACAACCCACCACGGCGTCTATATTCTGGATCCACCACTATTTCTTTTTCAATATATGAAGAGGGAGGCCAAGAAATTGGTACAAGTCAAATAGTTGGCAACAATGGCACTGGTGTTACTCGAAGTATAAACAATATCGAATAGAACAGCAGATCTCGCAAGAAAATGACTTGGAAGCCCGGATATATATGTGGTATCTTTCTATGCTTTATTCAATTAATCAAATGACTTGCCTCTAAGGATTCATCAAGGTCTCCACATGGACTTTTGTGCACAAAGGATGCCTTCCTTATCTTTCGTGAAAGTCATTCGTATCTCCCAATGCAAGCTTCTCAATATTTTCTCTAGTGGATCGAGTATTTCGACCTTGTCACGTATAATTCCCCAGCCACCAGGCCGCAATATACGGTCCATCTCAACCACAATCACAATAGGATGCTTGCACCTGTAATGAATGATCATGAAAACAAACCACTTAAGCTCTAAAGAAAATTTTGAAGTCTGGAAATGGAAAGGTACAATTTATTCCCACTTCTTTTGACTTCAGATGGAGAAGTCATTTTAAACGCTTTAAATGTTTATTGACCATTATCATACGCGTGAGACATTAATTATGACGACTAGGGACAAAATAGTCCATAAGCGTTGGGGGTTTAATCTAAACATCAAGAAGCAAGTCAACTTTAATATTGCAACAAAAGTTCGACGGAGTAAACAAAATAGTGTTTTGGTGAACATTATAAGCAATTATGTCAAATATAACCATGCTTGCCTAGGCCATTAAAAATCATTTTCACAGTTTAATCTGAAATGAACTACAGTGAACCACATTGATGTCTCAATATTACAGTTAAATGAAAAATTACTTGAGCACTAGGATTGGTGAAACGAGAAGGATCCGTAAAAATTTACGAGGGGAATACTGAACCAAGTGAACAAATAAAGGTCATGCTAACCTGTTCTTAAGCCTCGAGAAGAGATGATCTGCGTGTAGAAGGTCATATGATCTTGGATAAGTACCAAAAGCCTCGCACCAATCGTGGTACACGCCAACAAGTCCTCGTTCAAAGACTATCGGAAGGGTGTTTGGTGCATGTTCAGGAACAACATTCATCACCCACACCTTGTGCTGTGCAAGAGCTGCTGCAAATCTGTGTATATTTCTCTCAGTTGTTAGCGTCCTTGTTGTGGCACTAGAATGCGGTACAATATTACAAGGGAAAATATTAATTTTAGACCCACATTTATTGGTAAATTCTGATTTTGGTCCTTGTGATATATGACTCAACACATCTGACCTTTAATCAATTAAAGTGTGTGCTTTTGGTCCCTTTAGTAGGAAATCTGTTATATTTTGACTACTTTTAGAAGTATATTACCCTCAAATACAGAGTAACAATACAAGTTCAAGATAATACATAGATAATTAAACAGTGGAACGTTCTGAAAATTTGTGAATATTCATAAGCAAAGGGATCTAACGTGTAATCAAAAATCTCAAGGACTAAAAGTAGAATTTATCAATAATTGACGGACCAACAGAACTATTAACCCATATTACTATCAAAAGAAGAGGAAGAACCAATAACATATTAATGGAGTTTAAGTTTTTCTGCCTCTTTCATAAGATGAACCAAGATAGGGACTTACCCTCCATTGATGGCTTTCATATCCATTACATTCCGAATGTTGGACCAATCAATACCCAAGCCAACTAGATAAGAATTGTTAACAATAGCTTTCCAGTGTTCACTATCCGCAATCAATTTCTCTCTACTGTTCATCCAGTCGGGAAAAGTTTCAAGTCTCTTTGGCCATTCTTCAGGCCATTCGGTTCCTCGTTGTTCTATGGATTCAGGAAGCGTATGCAAGCAAGATTTAATTGACACGTGCCTGTTCCGAATAAATCAATGAGCGTTGAGAGTATTAAGAAAGAAAAGCAGGAATAATTGCTTGCATAAATGGTGTTCATATTAACAGAAGCATGACATTTTTTTTTGATAATCGAGAAATCACCAATTGATGAGAGACAAGTATGACAAAACAAGCTTTTCCAACTCACCAGGAAGCATCTGGGTTCTCGTTTGCTTGGCATAGAGGTGGAACTTTTTTCCTTCTCAATCGATATATGTCATTTGCTTGTGGTTTTTGGTATAACTTAATCCTGATATCACTGATTTCATCAGTTTTATCAGCAAGGATATTCCAACAAATTGATGCTGTCAGTGTGGACATAGCTGGAGAAGAAGGTTAATGTTATGAGCATGAATACTCTACAAAAATGCTTTCGTAAATACATGCTGAAAAGAAAAAAGTAAAGCACGCAAAATTGAAAATCTTAAAATGATGGCTCGTTTTTCAAGTTTCACACAGCAGAAAGACTTTATAACAATGCAAAACAATTTCAAGCTACACGCCAGAAATGATCCACCCATCCAAATTGAGAGTTTCTTTGGTGAAAGTAACATGAATTAGTAGCAAATCTTTTGGGAGTGATATGAGAATGTCAGGAAGTCCTCATTAGCAAGAACAAGAAGTTTGTAATTGAATGTGAAATCAGGAGGGAGGATTTCATAATAAGTATCCCGTGACAGTGGAGATAAGGTCCGGTAAAGGCATTGTCATCATTCAGGAAGGAAAATACTCATTAGACTAAAACATGCAAAAGTGTAACTAAAAGCCTTTTTCATCCCAAAAAAAGAAAAAGAAAAAAAAGAAAAAAAAAAGAAAAAGAAAAAGAAAAACAGAAGTCGTTTTCCTTAACATAAGTAGAGGACAAACCTTCTTCAACTTCAATGCTAGTGCGCTTAGAAGACAAAATAAAATAACCTCCAGGCCTCAAAATTCTGTTCATTTCTATAAGATGCTTTCCCCCTGAAAGTAAAACTAAATTAAACCTCCTGATATTACAGAAACAAGAAAAAGAAAATCTCTAGCAATAACTTAACACTAACCGTTAGAATGCCAAGATGCATGACAATCACCACAGTGAATAGCATCAAAGACGCCACTAGGAAAGGGAAGCCTCCGAGTTCCGAATGGGGTAACTGCTGCTGGAAAACCACGCTCAAGTGCAACTTGTGCTAGGTCCACAAGGTCATCTTTTAATCCTAGAGTAAGTGTTAACACGTCTTTTTCAAGTAGAGAAGCCCCAAAGCTTGAATCTTTACATCCAATATCCAGCACTACACGGATGTTCTTCCCCCATTCAATGTCTGGTGCCATCTACCAATCTCCAATATCAATTCAAACACAAGGACAGATTTTGCAATTAACATTAAACTGACAACTAAATAAGTATAAATAATCATACTACATTAGCAATATACTCTCAAACTAGCCAGTCATACAACTAGTTTTCGAATCAGCAACTTCAGTAAGAGAAACATAATTGACAAAAATTTAACAGAAAACGGCCAAAATTGCCCCTGTACTTTCCGCCGAGGGGCACTTTTGCCTTCCGTTAATAGTTGGGCTGTTTTTGCCCGTGCCATTACCAAAAAGGTGACATTTTTTTCCCTTTCAGCTAACAAAATCTTTATTTTTTATTTTTTTTTAAAAAAAAACAAAAATTCATACGGAGAAGGGCAAAATTGTTTTATCCGCATGTTTAGGGGCAATTTTGGCCCTTTTCAGTTATCTCATCCTACTCATGTTTTCTTTCTATTTTCTTTTTCTTTTCTCTTTCTTCTTTTGAAATCTTTCTTTCAGCTAGACAATGTTGGCACTGTCATTTGTATGTATTTTTGTTGTACAAGATAATCATTAGACCTTTGAGCACCAAGACTATGAATTAACTAAAGGAACTCACCTCTTCTATGAAATCTAGATAGTGTTGAATTCCACCTTTGGGTATAGATTGGTTCATTGGAAAAGTGAGATATTCTCCAGACTCCACCACCCAGCTCCCTTTCTTAACAAATGCTGCTAGTTTCGGGTGTGCCACATTCTTATAAAGTATCTGTAAACATTATGAAACTTAATACAAGAAACAAGAATTAAGCTGTATTTAATGAAAATGGGCACTAATTCTCATACCTTTGACTTACTCTCAGGCCAGCTTACTGGAGTCTCATAACCATCAGGAGGAAGAGGAACAAGACACATTTGAGGTGCTCTAGGACAACTTCTTTCGTGATGCCGAAAATTATGCAACTTCCCACTAGCACTTTCAAAGTCAATGCAAGGAATGTAATTGTGCTTGCTTCTAGTACTACACAAATTCCAAGTATAATGTGCTTTTGGATCAAATATTGGTCCTAAATACTTCTTTTTCTTCCCATTATCTCTAGATTTCTCATCCTCATCCACTTGATCCAACTCCTCAGAATTAGCTAATTCACCATTACTTTCCCCTTCCTCTTTACCATCTCCTTCTCCTTCTTCTTTATTGCTTTCTATTTCCTCTTTCTCATTCTCTTTACCATCAACTCCTTCTTTATTACTTTCTATTTCCTCTTTCTCATTTTCTTTACCATCTACTCCTTCTCCTTCTTGTTTATCACTTTCTGTTTTTTCTTTCTCATTCTCTTTACCCTCAACTACTTTTTTCTCTTCTTCTTGTTTATCATTTTCTATTTTCTCTTCCTCAGAATCAGATCCTTCCAATTCTTGATCCAATATTTCTTCAACTTTTTTAGGTAACTTCAGATCCTCACCTTTTCTCTTCCTAGCAGCTCCAACTTTCTCATTTTTGTGCTTTGATGGCAAAGATCCATCAACCCTTTTCTTTTTTTTCTCAACTGAATTTGATCTATGTTTCAATTTCTTATTATGGGCTTGTTCTTTCTTGGTTGAAGGACTTAAAGAACTGACCTTTTTCTTATTTGCAGATGAAATGGGTTCTCTAATATCATCAAAAGTGTCTCTTTGATAAGCAACTGAGTAAGAAGAAGATGAAAATACAGACCAAATGAATACAAAACAAAGACCTAAGATTACTACAAAGGTTAACTTTACACTAAGTCCATAAGATTGATATGAACCTTTTACCTTGCGACCAAATCTTGTTAAAGCTGTGTTTTGCTTCCTCATTTGAACTCAAAGAAGAATCTCAAACATACCCAGAATTACAAAGGAAAAAAAAAAAAAAAAAGGAACAATCTTTTTGTTGACTCAAAACAAAATCATGGCAGTTGAAGAGAGAAATGAGAGAGTGAAGTGATGTTCTAACTAAAAGAAACTAGCAAGTGTGAAGTAAATTAAAAGCCAAGATTCATTAGTAGATTTAAATGATGTTCTGTTTAGTACTCCCTCCGGATTAAAAAAAATCCACTTACCCATTTACACACTCCTTAAAAAAATATTAACTCCTAAATTTAATCACTAAATTATCCCTAATTAAAATATTGATCATACAACTTAATCAAAATAAATAATTCAAAGGGATCAAATAGGAAAATATCCCTAATTATAATCAACCAATATTTATCGAATTTGAATGAATAATTTTAGAAAATAATGGAATTTCCATATTAATCGAGTATTTCTTCTTTTTAATATTTGGAAAATATTTTTTGGCGATTCTAATTTTTTAATATTATTTGTTTTAAGGACTAATGTCTATTTTGGAGTTACTTTCTTTTTTCTCTTTTGTAATTCTTTCTATTTGATTTTTGTCTTTTCTTGATTTCTAAAGTGATTTCTTTTTTTATCCAAAAAAAAAAATTTAAAGTTTTTGACTTTTTTTGATCGGGAGGGAATAGTATTTAAGAAGAGGAGCAGTCACCATCTTGGTAAAAGGATGAGTTTAAGTTTAAACATAGAGATTACCCTAATTTGGAATGTAATTAATGTTTAACATGTTGAGTAAAGATGGTCTTTATCTGGGGTTTGTTATTTGGTTTAGTAATTAAGGATTGTCATTTATACTAATTAAAGAAAAAGATTTTTTTGGATTTTAAAGTTAAAAAGAGAGGGAGCAACAGGGGGAGAGGAGTTTTATTAGTTTGTCGGAGTCCCATATGTGACAACTTGCTATTAAATCGAGAGTGTCGTGTTAGGAATATTTTGGGATTTATGTACTCTCCAAGTTACATTGGGCTTAGGCATAATTAGGCTCCAACTGATGAACTTTAGTACATCAACTGACATTCTAAATAGAACTGACTAATCCTAAGTCAAAGGGCCGAGAAACACAACGCCAATATTCTTGAACAACTTGGAGCTGGGCTTCTTTTCGCACTATTACAGATATCAAAATTGGATTCAATTGTCAACTATCTATATCGTTCAAACCGAATTTGTTACCGAAATGAGTCATGATTTTCGACCTTTATTTGGATTAGCCATATTATCTAAGTTTGATCTTGCTTGCTGAGAGGTCTACTATGAGATTAAAAAAAATATTGAGAAAATAATAAGATCTTTCTTATATCCCTTTTAGCCAATTGGAAAATAAAATGGTGAGATAATCAAAATAATTATGTATTTATAAAATATCCTCTTAATTTATGCTATTTCGTCATATCCAGAATGTTATATGGTTTCAAGGATAAATTGGATAGGTCACTTCCCAATTTCTGACGTTTTTGAAGCTCAAGTCGTGGTCAAAGTATTAATTTAATAAGATTTGGGTTGTGTTAAATTGAGTATTTCATTTATATCTCTATATTATTGCGAAATTTTATGCGAACCAAATTTTCTGTTATAAAGATCAAGAAAGAGGAAACAAGCTTTTTGGGATTCAAGAGGTAGGCATTTGCCAGTTGCATTCTTTTTATCTATTATAAAGTAGTTAGGCATTTGTCAATCATGTCTTAACAAATTTTATTTCTTTTTTTATAAAGAAAGAAATATGCCTCAACTGATATAGTTTGGCTGAGGTGTTTCCATTAAATGAAAAAAATAAAAGAAAATTGTAAGGGCCTAATAACACTACAAGGAATTTAACTTCTTATCGAGTTCATCAAATGACACACACACAGGGAAACTGATTAGATTCCAGTAATTGAACTTTGTATGTCTCAAACTCTAGCATTACAAGCCACCATTAAATTTGTAGCCTATTCCTCTGTATATAGGACTATACTATCTACCTGAATTCGCGCTCTACGGGACCAGTCTAATCTAAGTTAATATAATCATACAAAAATACTGGAATAAGGATATGCTAGAATAGAGAAACTATACATGTAACATGTTGCTATACTTGAGGTAGCTATTACGAAATATTTGAAGATAGCTGATTCAACAGTCAGAAGGTCTATTGGAGCAGCTCTGTTGTGGAATTCTGCTCAGCTGAAAAATCTTGTGAAGAATTCATGTTCACCTTTATCCTGAAATGATTAAGTTGATAATCATAATCCCATCAGACACATATTGTCAATTCAGTCTCATAAAGGATGCAATTAGGAATGGAAAACGGGCAGGGCGGATCGGATATGGGCGGGTGGAAAACGGGTTAAACAAAAACAGATAAAATATCCGATCCAACCATATTTAGCACAATTAAGAAATGATTTAGCCGATGCCCCATCAGGAATAGTCAAGTGAGAACACAAGCTAAAAGTCAAAATAAGCTTAGACTCTCAGAAAGCAAGAACTCCTGGAAAATAACAAGCAGACAAATGGGTGTTGATCATCGGGATATCCATTTTTTAGTGGATAATATCCATATCTGATCCCTTTTTAGAAAGTTGGTTATCCAACCCATATCTAGTGGGTCAGATTAGATGGTCACTTGTTTCTTAAACCATTTAACCAGCCCTACATGCAATCTATAAAGATTGAACTTTGAGAAGTAGCATAGAACTAGTTCTTTAACAAAAAGATTTACATGTCAATGCTAAACCAAATGGAAGAGTACGAAACTGGCACTGCCAGACAAACAATACCTGTTATGAATGTTGACGTATTCATCGGTTTCATCCAATATCTCCTCCTGGTGTAAGGAATACCAGCAAAGATAAGCAAAATAAGAAAGTAAAATACTGAGAGAGGTTCTGCCAGAATCTTTAAGAATGTTATGGAAGTGCATAACCATGTAAGAAAGTTCACATGTGTATAAGGAAAACAATGCCACAAAAAGAACAACAATATTATTAATGGAAGTCGGAATCTTGTGCACCTGAAGAAGCTCCTCAATGACATCTTCCATGGTAATAACACCAACAACTTCTTGATTGGGAGGGATCTCTGGTATTCCAGTGTTCTCCAAATCCAATATACAAAATGAGCAACCTTTGTGTTTCTTCTTAAAAGCAGGAGTAGGGGGAGGAGTTTTCTTCCCAACTTGGTCGTCATCCACCTTATGTAATGCACTCTTAATATCATGCAAATCAGCATCTGCGATTATCAGTTCATACAACAGTTAAAGTTGGCAAATCATAAATTCATCAATTTAATAGAAAACTATCAAGTTAATCACCAAGGAGATATCTATTTGCTTCATTTTCTGAGATAGAGGCAATTACAGGATATGAAGGACTTGGAAGGAGTTGATTAGAAGCACATTTAGCACAAAATGAATTAAATGTTAAATTGGATATTTCAAGGTTTCGGACCTTTATCATTGACTGTGCCATCTTTTGTCTCGTTCAGATCTTTATATACAACAGCAATGTGGCTATGGCCCTTCTGAAACTCATTCAACATGTCATACAGAGGCATGTTTTCAGAAACCCTGAAAAAATACCAACGCTGCACAATTAGCTTAAGAATAAACATTGTGTGCGTAGTTAATTGATTGGTAATAAACATATACATTTAGGAAAGGGAAGAACCGCTGCACTTATCCTTACCTTGGAATTTTTCTTAACAACATTTTCCTCAGGGGAACTGAATCTTCTTCTGAGTGAACTGCCAAAAGATTTTTAACCTGCCCGTGAAATATTTGAAGACAGGTACAGAGAACATCGAACCTAATATCAGTAAGTTACACACACAATAATGAAATCCACAAGAAGGTAAAAATTGATTTCTGCATGCAAGAGATATAATTACCAAAATTAGTCCAATAATATTTGTCGGATTTCTGTAGTAAACAGGAACTCTGCTATGCCCCATTGTCATTATAGCATTTAATGTTTCCCTGCATGAGAGAGAAGGAGAGAGATGTGTTATTAGAACATAAAAAGTTCGTGAAAGCTTGAAATCAGATTGAGCAGCAAGTTATAAACCCACAAGTTAAGTGTTCCGTCCAGATCAAGAGAAAAAGCCTTTGATATTGGAGTCATTGCATCTTTTGCTTTTTTTTCTGTCAACTCAAGTGCTCCAGCAATTATTGTTGTTTCATCATGTGTCAAATCTCCTCCTTTTCCAGCCTGTCATAGCAATAAGAAGCAAACAAGCTGAGGCATAGTAAAAGGAACAAACAAATTTGAAAAAGAGGTTCAGCTATAGCACCTAATCTTGGTGAGATGAACTTGTTCGTGTAAGCGACATAGATTAGCAACAAAAACTGAGAACTAGTGACTACTGATTACCTCATTGCCATGGAAATCCATAAACGTTTTTAGCTCAGCTCTTCGTAGAAGGGCCGCGTGCCCCTTACCTAACATCCAATCCAAGACCTAGCAGCAAAACCAAGGATGAAGTTAAGATCCCTTTTCTTTATCAAGCAAATTCAAAATTAAAAGTTTTCAATGAAGCTATAAGATCCTTAACAACAGAAAGTAGCACGGAGAAATTCTCTCAGTTTGCTGCATGAGGTTTGGCCTTTCTTTTCAATGCTAAAGATGACTGTCCATATATCTTAACAAATAAAATGACGGATATTCTACATATCCAATTATTAGCATGAAAAGTTTCTCACTTACAGTAACAATTAAAAATAAATAGAGAGAGATAGGGAATGGAGTAACTCTGATATTATAACTATAACCAAGTAACTCTGATACTAAAACATGGAAACTTAACAACTCTACATGATTAAATTATCGGATGTGATTGTTGCAGTTTATACCTTACTAATTGGATAAGCAATGGGGAAGAATAACCAGAGAAGAAGCTGAACAAAGGGTGCTACAGTGGCTCCAACTGTCAATCCGTAGCGAGTACAGATTGCTTGAGGAATTATCTGCAATCGTAAAAGCAACGATGCCAAGTTAATACAAGGGACGAACAAATGCCATAGTTTAAAAGGTGAAAGATCAAGTTGATGAATAGAATAGAGTAGACCACCTCTCCGAACATGAGAATCAGTGTCACAGATACCAGTATTGCTGCCCATGAAGGTACAAGCTTGTCCAAGAATATAGGAAGAGACTATAAAGGAAAAGGATGAAAGTCATAAATAATTCGGCACGGGTAATAAAGGATAACTATTAAGTAACGTTACACAAACCTCCATTGCTAATGAGTTGCCGATCAAGAGTGTGCAAAGCAAAAGGTGTTGGTTTTTTACCACTGGAAGTATTTTAGCTGTAAAAGAAAGGAAGAATTTAAAAAAAAAAAAAAAAAAAAGGATCCAAGCAGACATACATACAACTCATAAGCCCTATTCTGATATCGGTGATTATTGCTTCAATTGTAGAATCATGATACGAGAAGTGGATTAACTTTTCTATTTGTCCATTCCAGGTATGTCAAGAATCATGAAACTCTTTTTCTCACTCCTTCAACTATTCAATTACCTTCGTTCGGGTACATAATCGATCCATCATTTCTTTACTTTAGGTTTCCACAGTTTGCATTGCGGTTCAACCACATCAAGGTTATTGCTAGACAATTAATTCAGTTTCAAAGGACAAATTCGACAAATTCACTCTTTTGTTTTTGATTTATAGAGACCTTGCACAAATCAAGGTTCAACCTTTTGCAGAGTTTCTATGGAAAAATATGCTTGGGATAGGCAATTCTATACATTTATTTGATCATATAGTAAAGTTTACAACTTTATACCAAATTTACAAAGGTAGCAGGTAGATACTAGCCAATTAAAACAACAGACCATCAAATATAGCTCTACAAATGAAGTATCAAGAATAAAGGATAAGACATCACACTTACATGAAAAAACAAACAGACATATTGCTCTTTATCGAGAAATCAAGAAGCTATACAGGGGTTTTCTCGGGCCTATTCATATGGTACCTAACGTAATTCTATGATACCCGTGAGATTTCGGGGTTCTCCGGTTCAGCTAGGTCCATAGTTCCGGAATTTACACGCGAATCAAGGATGACTTGTGGCTAGGGGTGAAAGGCCAACCGAGATCAGATATAGCCGGTTTTGTGCGAAATCTATTTCAATAGAGCGTATGATGTCGATGGCCCGAGGTAGAGCACTCAATGGGCTAGGGTGGCCTCATTTCGCCAGATAAATAAAAACCCAAATCAACCTACTTTAGCACTTTAAAACCCCAAATCAGCATTCTTTAACATTTTCTTCATAATTAAGTATAGATAGCTAGATAGAGAACTCCAAGAATTGGTCATATAGAAAAACTTTACAACTTTATGGCAAAGTTACAAAGGTAGCAGGTAGATATCAGCCAATCAAAACTACTATGAAGTAAATAGCAAGAATAAAGGATAAGACATCAAACTTCCATGAAAACAAGCAGACAGATAAACAAAAACCCAAATCAACAAACTTTTAACACTATCTAATAAAACCCCAAATTAGCAATCTTTAACACTTTCTTCATAAAATATAGATAGATAGATAGATAGAAAAGAGAGAATTTACAGGCATGAATACGATCTTGTGGACGACCAGATTTACTGAGAACTTCAAGGTCTACAAGTCCAAGTGACATAAGACCAAGTGTAAGCCCAGCCATTAAACCAGCAAACAAAACCAATCCTATCACTACCAAAATAAACACAAAAAATTCTGTTCCACAACAAGGCACATCAGCTCCCATTTTTTTTTTCTTTCTTTTTTCCAAGTTCAAAGAAAGTTTGAAAACTTGGATAAAAGATTTGATTTTGTAATTAAACCTCAATTTGTTTGATCAAGAACCCAAAAATGGTCCAAACTACCTAACTTTAGAAAGTTATTTATAGTGATTTTTTTTATTTTTTATTTTTTATCTTTATGTAATCTTTGTTTGTGTGAGCTGTTTTTTTCCATTCAAGAATTTTTTTTTGTCTTTTTCTTATCCCCACATCCCATATACCTCTGTTTATACTGGTCCCTTTTAAATCAAGCTATTGTATTGATGGAAAAAAAAAGAAAGATTGCATGTACAATGTGATGGAAAGCACTTTGTTTCTTCCGACTGCTAAAAAGAATTTTTGTTTGCTTATTTTTGTAACGGTAGAATTACGTTAAACACTTGTTAGAATGTTTAGTGCTCGTTAGCCATGGATAGTTTTTATTTTATTTTTTTCAAAATTTTATCTAGTAAAACTGTTTGGACATAGAATTGTTATAACTTTAATTTTGAAATTTTTCGGAATTAGTAAAACTCCAAAAAGTTATTTTTCACAATTTTCACTTCAGGTCACTCACAAAAATTCAAAAACAATTTTAGTTTATATTAACGTTTTAACACAAATTATAGCCCTAGGCACCTCTGCCTAGTGGATTTGCTTTAAAAAAAATATAACTTCGATTTCCAAATATGATTTTCAACTTGAAAACACATACTCCTATTTTTTTTTCTTTCAAATTTCACATTTTGATGTCCAAAAATAGATGTTGCGACTTATCATAGTTAAGTGATTTGATAAAGTGAATATAAACATTAATTAATCATGATTAAGTGATAGTCATGTATTTATTGACTTGTGAATACCTTGTATACATAAGTTTTTATAACGGAGGTACTGGCATAATTAATATTTTTTATGTTAGTAAGCATATTTGGAGGGCGGGGTGAATGAAATTACTTTGTCCTTAAATATAAACTCTCGTATTCAAATTTATCCTTAAGTGGGAATATTGTGTGTCAGTAAGCACGAAATACGTGATTAGTTAAAATATAGATTCCCGCTGCACTTGTTATTTGTGACGACCTCAAATCTCAATTATGAATACATACTGGCTAGTAGCTTCATTACATTTTTATGGTATTCTATTGCTTTTTTTTTTTTTGTTTTGTTTGACACTTTCCTGTTTTTGAAATTTTTTAATCATGATTCTTTATAGCATCAAATGCTACGTACATACTACTATATGTTTAGTAAGAAGTGTATATTAAGAGTGAAGTAAAGTGAAATATATTGAGTTTACTATTATTGGCATGCTCACATAAGAGTTGATGTAACATGTTGTAAATCACTAAATATTAAATGTTGTTTAGCTTGACTTTCCTTTAACTTTGTAAAGTGAATAATTTAACTAGAAGAGTGAAAGGTAAAATGGCTCGATAAGCAGTAGCGGATCCAGGATTTTCATAGGGGTGTTCGAAAACCGCTGAGCTAGCCTTTTCTATGTTGTTGAGGGTGTTCAAAACATATATATATCTACATAAACTCAGAAAATTTACCCTATATATATAGTGGGTGAACACCCTGGCCTACCTTTAAATCCGCTCCTGTTGATAAGTCGGCGGGGAGAGGCTAAAATGAAAATAGGCGTGTCATGAAATAACGTAAAGTTGTCCGGAAAGCTATTGACTAATGATCTAAAAATCAAATATGTTCGATTTTTCAAGATAACATTTACTTTCTTCCGTATTTTCATACTATCAAGAAAAGTATCAATATAGACCATTATTTTGATTTTGATATATACAATATTTCCTTAATATTTACTAAGATCCAAAATGCATTTTAATTACCAATTCTTTATTTAGACAATTTGACCAAAATAAAATAAAAAATGCAAAAAGTTGTTTCTCTTAATGGATTACCTGCAGTTCCACTTGTAACAGAAGCACATTCCTTTTCATCATTTTAAAATAAATAAATGCAAAATTTCTTTTACCCCAGTAGTTAATTTCACGAGAAACCCGATAAAGAATCCGTCTATCTACAAAATACTCCAGAAGTATTTCTAAAGGTTGCAGTTGTAAACACAGTCATTAGATATAGGTTTCTAGAATAATTTACTAATTTTATTTAAGTGAAGGTAAATTCAAGTCTCATTTTAGCTACTCAGTCCCCAATAAAAATGTTACATTATTTAATTACTTATTTCTGATTTTTTGTCCTGTACAATACAAAATACAAGAAGTTAAAGAAGATTCAGCAAATAAGCATTTTAATATCGAGTTTCTTTATTCTTTTTTGAAATAAATAAATAAAGCTGCTTATTTGTTTTTTTCTTTTTTGGCTGATTCGTTTTTTACTTAGTTTCGGGTGTGTTTAAATCAGTTTTCGTTCATTCATCACGTTTTAAATCACACACACAAAAAAGGACAAACAATCCAATCAGCTGTTACGCTCTTTCCAGTATACGATACCAACTTCTTTACATTTCATGTGTCCTTCTCAAATATAATCTACCCAATAATTAACAACTGGATTCTTCTCCATAAATACTTACCCAGACGTTTACACCAAATCAATTCAACTCACCGTAAGAAAGTGATTTAATGAAGTAAAACCATAACTTAATTAATCATGATTAAGGGCTAGAAATTTATATACAAACACATGTAAGACATTGATACATTAATTAGTTTGGTGTAAACATTTGGGTAAGTTTTATTGATCTTCTTCCTCGTAATGGAGTGCTGGTCACAACTCACGATCAATGTTTTAAAAGAAATGTTTATTTTAGAACTTGCTTCATGGGACTACGGGGGCCTAACATTTTATGGGCTATTGATTCGTACATATGTGATGTTATTCATATAGATGAGATTTTGCTAATGATTCGTATAAATATGATGTTATTCATGTAGATAAGATTTTGCCTCGTACACCTCTTATCTCTTAAATTGTATATTCGTATGTCATGTATGTATATACCAAGAATTCTCCATACGCTCTTTACGCCTAGAATTGTCAACTTTCTATGTTACAAAATTGTCTTATACTCTCCGTTTTAATTTATTTGACATTGACTCAACACGACGATTAAGAGAAAAAGGAGAACTTTTGAAATTTGAAGTCTTAAATATGCAACAAGTAAATGACTATAAGATTTTTTATGCTTGTGGTCTGAAACCGTCATAACATTTGTGTGGCTATAAAAACTTCTAATTAAGAAAATATAGAAATACATTCAAGGGTGTGGTCTAATGATCAATGAAGTGGGTTGAAAGAAATGAGGTCTCAAGTTCAAATAAAATGGAACGGTGTAATTAGGACATTGGTGGCTGAGAATGTAAATATATACTGTATGTATTTTATTATACTAATGCTTAAACTTTTTCTCCGTTTTTTTTGAACTATACTATCGTATTTTTTACTCCATGTGTTTTTTTTTTTTTTTTGGGTGTGTGTGTTTACAAGCGAATGCAGTTATAATTTATAAAGATGAGGTTATGAAAGGAGTGCATATCATGCCAATGCAAATGTTAACTTATCATAAGGCGCACATGATATTGAGAAAAAGACCAGAATTCATAAGGTTCCAAGAACCTTATCCAATTCAAATATCCAACACCCAACAATGGAGCTATCTCACCGTGTACAAAAACAGAGAGCCTATCAAAGACACATAAAAAAGGCGACAAATGAGTACTTGATCATTAGTTACTATTAAAAGATTGGACCACAAGTTCTCTATCAATAGACCACATGTGGTGGATAATTCGTCATTGATGGTACCGTCGAGTGTCGGATAAAATCCTACATCAGAAGTTGATTAAGGAAAAAAAAAAGTTATATATATGATTTAAGGATACTCATAATAATATGATGCCTTTCCTTGAAAACCAAGCAAGCTTAGACCAATTGACAATATCAAACTATGTTAAAAGCATCTTTGGTTGTCTTAACTAGACAATTGCTGTCAAAGCCGATGGCTCAATGGAATGAGTTCAGAATAACGGAGTTTACACATAGTTTGGAGGCACATAGAAGAAAAACCTCTCAAGCTTCTAGATAAGTCTACAAATCTTGGTGATTGGTTATGGTCTACTTAGTTAAAAGGGGTTGATTGTAGTGATACTCTTAATGATGTAAAAACCTAAAGGTTTTTAGAAAAAATCGTACCAACTTGATCCAAAGAAGATAATACCACACTGTGTTAATACTATCTTTGGGTTGTCTCAATCCAACACGTGGGATCCATTTTATGCTTCTTTTTGAATTAAAAAAAAATTGCTAACTTGTTAAAAGAGGGGGAAATGAATCAAAAGGTAGTAAGCAAAGGGATGAAAATTGATGGTAGTCGTGGCCTGCTTCATTATCATTACCTTCCTTTACTTAACACAGAAAATAGCTGGATACGATTGAGCAACTTTTCTGAGACATTGGTTGTGTGTGGCTGTCTTTCCTTATCCCTAATAACAATCTCTTTTCCTTTCAACAGTACACATTATGTTTCTATCATATATTGCATGGCTTATCCCTTTAGTTCTTCCCTTCTATCAGTCACTAAATATCAGCAAAATAATGTCTAATCAAGAAAATGGTAGCTTGCCAGAGTTTATACTACCTGATTCTTTGTACACTGAAACCATCAGAGAAGTTCATTTATCTGTAGAGCAGGATTGGGATTCTTTGCGACAATCAGCATGTCAAACTGCAGCAGGAAGGGCACTGTGGAAACATGTGATCCATGATCCACTAGCAGAGTTACTTGCAGGGGAGACACACCTGAAGAAATTGTATGAGAAAATTAAGAAAGACATCCTCAATAATGCTAGAGAGGTTTCTGGAGTAATCATTGCTGTTAGGACACTATGGTTTGATAAAAGAATTGAAGCAGCTCTTACTTCTTTTGATGGTGGAGGAGCACAAGTTGTCATTCTTGGAGCAGGTATGTGATGTTTCAACATGATCTCTTGTCCTGTATATACCCGGTGACATTAAAACAGATGTATACTTCTTGCAACTCAATGGCAACTGCCTAGTTTATCTTTTAGTAATTAGTAGCCAGTGGCGGAGACATGCTTTAGTAAGGAGTGTCATTCGACACTGCTTCACAACATCAAATGGGGGCAGGAAGTAAAGGCTTAAAATAATCGCAGCCCTAAACCCAAATAATCTTACAAATCCAATTGTAACAATGTACTGATACAGCTTATGCAAAATCATGTGAGTGCCACAGTTAGTCCGAACTGATCAAATGTCACTCACCCCATTCTGGGGCCCAACTTGTTTGAGACTGAGGCGTAGTTGTTGTTGCTGCTGGTTTTTGCAAAAGTTTTCATCCTCCTTGATCCATAGACCAACTAAACATTAATAAGATGCAACATATTCCAGCTCTAAATTCCCAAAATACTAGCCATCAGCTGACATCACGCTAATCTTATCCAATGATATATAGCCTTTCATTTTAGTACAGTGTTTTCATTTAGGAGTAACTATGACCATGTTTAGATAAAAGAATTCTAGAAAAAACCAGTGACAACTAGGAAATTTGACACATTCATTAAAATATGATAAACACGGATTGTCCACCACAGGAGGGTCTGCATATTTCACCTAGCATTTTCATTGCTCGCCCCTCGGAAGCCATTCGATTCCCTTTATCAGAAATGTTCCAATGCAAACCAATGATGTCTGTTCCTTTTCTGCAGGTATGGATACAAGGGCATACCGCTTGAGTTGCTTGAAAGACAGTAACATTTTTGAGGTTGATTTCCGTGAGGTCTTGCATATGAAAACCACTATTCTAGAGGCAGCAACAGAAACAACAGATGAACGAAAGCACCAAATGATGATGGCAAAATCATTGAACAGAGTGGCAGCTGACTTGAGAAAAAAGGACTGGCTTGAAAAGCTTCAAGAATCAGGCTTAAAGCTAAACAAGAAAACAGTGTGGGTATTAGAGGGCATTCTATACTATCTCTCTCACTCAAATGCAATGGAAGTGCTGAAGATTATCGCAAATAACTGTACCTCTGTTCATACAGTACTCTTAGCGGACTTCATGAACAAGCAATCAACTACAATGTCCAGCTCAAATTTCCATTTCTATAGCGACTATCCTGATCAGTTATTACCATCACTAGGATTTTCTGATGTCAAACTTTCTCAAATTGGTGACCCAGATGCACATTTCGGGTTATTGCATGACCCACAAAACTTGTTCAACAAGTTGCGCAACTTGCCCAGGTCACTTCAAACTCACCCAGATGATGGAACACCATGTTGTAGGTTGTATTTGCTTCAGGCTTCTGGTGAACCACCAAACCAGACTATTTTGTGAATATTATAAGAATGGGTCACCAGTTAAGTCTAACTTGCTGTTATAGCTTAAAAGCACTGCTCATTGATTGACTGTCATCTTACCGCATTAGTTATAATGGTGACAGTGTCAATTAAACTATGGCTAGTACACTTTTCATCATGTTTCCAGCCCCTTCATTCGCCTCCAACTTCTAACTTTTGCAAGAGTTTAAAAGAGACAACACAGCACTATTTTACCTACTCTTAACGCTTATTAGATTTTCTACCAATCACACAGAAAGTTTGTTCTATTTCCGGAAAGAGAAATCTATTTAAAAGGAATTCATGCTGATTGCCTAGCTTCGGATACTTTCAAGGCTCACAAAACAAAAAGAATCCAAGCGACTAGGATCACACATGAAAGTGGAAAGAGATTCATGCAGTTTGCAGTTGCATAAACATTTGCATATTTACTAACAAAGACAGGTTCACTCACTCTTTTTTTGCCTACCAATGATAGAGGAAGACTTATCTCAAACCCGAAACCCCTACAATTGTTTTCACTTAAAGAGACTGATTTGAGCCTGTAAGTTCTAGACTTTGATGAATGGGGATGCGGAGATATGACTACTAGAAATGTAATACTAAAGAGATAACTAAAACCTGCTACCTGAAAGCACCTATTAAAGAAAAGGGATTCGATTAAAGAAACTCATATAGGAATTATCCCAGACCTTACTCCTTCACATGATTCTAAGGTTTGACCGCATCCTTGAAACAAGCAATTGGCTAGATTGAAACTTTAGGTATAAAACATAAAATAAAAATATCCTCTGTGTGGCATGCTATGTTGCTTGCATCCTTTGGAAATGTAGATGAGCCGGTGTCGGATCTTCCAAAAATGCACAACGGCATTTTTGGATGATCCAAGCAACATGTTATGAGCAAATGGTGACTAAGAAACAGTGTAGTTTCATAAAAGTGAGCTATTGGCTACATGAAAAGCACCTTCTTTTTATTGTATGAAACTTAGCGGTTACTGTCATACTAGAATCCTTTATTATTGCAATATACTTTTTTTTTTTTTTTTTTTGATAAAGATTATTATTTCTATATACTTAAAAGTTGAAGCGCCTAATTCTATGGCCAGTAGCCAGTTAGCGACTCCAATTCTTTGTAATATTGCTAGAAGTTCTTTGTATCATCCTGTTAGCGGTGCCAGGCTACATGCCTTAGTAAATACAGTTGAAAAGAAACTCATCCATGAAGCAAGTAAGCATAAGAAGAGTAAAATCTCTAAAGTGTGGCTATTGTCAAGTATGACAAGAACTATGCATAACTCTTGGCGTAAACCCCACATACACATAACTAGTGTCTACAGATTTTACTTCTGAAACCACCAAGCAGACTCTGACATTGAAATATTATTTAAGAGCCCAAAACAGAAGAAGATAAAAAAAAAAAAAAAAGAGAGAGCATCAAACAGAACTGAAAGGATGAGTCCACCGGATAGGCATAATCCAATCTTTCAGTACTTACAGCTTGGCAGGCATAGCATGCCTTAAGTTCTGATTGTGTCTTCCTCTCCTTAACTTTGTAAGAACCACCTTCGCTATTCACGTTGGATATCTACTCACTAAAAGATCAATGCAGCTCCGATAACTATCATATCACTGTAGTGAAGCTTTGAGCAAATTTGGCAAGAAATTTAATAGTCTAAAATAATGGTTCTAATAACAAATGTCGGACATTTTTGCCCAAACAACCAATAAACAAACATGAATTATTATTACTTGGCCAGCTTGTGCTCTATTGCTTTTTAATATTTAAGAGTTCAGTAATCACGGAAGGGGAGAAATCATAGAGGTATATAGTGACAGGAAGTCTTGGACATAAGTTTGACTTTCTACAATGAGCAGCTATGTGCTCCATGGATGTAGAGAGAAAATTTTGAAGAACCTGTGAGAAAAAGTTGTTGATCCCATTAAATACCTAAGATTTCTTTCTTTCCATACAATACACATAAGCTCCAGGGAGAAACCTTACAAGCTCTATTTTTAGTTTTTTATTGCCATCGTAGAGAAAGGGACTGCCACAAAGCCATTTTCAAATAGACTATCTAGTTGTATCATGAGGCAAGAACTAATATGAACTCAGAGTCCACTATATGAAGTCAAGTGAGCAGAATATCTTAGAGCATCTCTCAGTATCATGAGGCAAGAACAAACTAGAAGTTAGAATGTTAACTGTAAACTTGATGCAGGTTATGTAACTTGTTGATCAAAGAGCATCAAACTTGTAACACCATCAAATCTTCACATAGAAAAGCAGAGCAAAGTGTCGGTTTTATGCGTCAGGATTCACTTGTTCGTAAATTCAATGAATATGGAGACAGGTCTACTCACTATAACTAATAGCGACTGAATTAAAGTGCAATTAACAGGATAAAATCAAAACAATGAAAGAATAAAATTATACATTAAATGGATGATACAACCTATTGCAGTTTTTCTTTTTGCCCTCCCAAAAGTAAAGGATAGAAGCTCAAATTGGCAAATGCAGAATTCATCCTGTTTCTTCTTTGACTTGAAAAAGGATTATCAAACTTCAAGGCATTCCTTGATGCCTTGCTCAAAGTTGTCCAGACTGGTTACTGTATCCATGAGAGCATTTGCAACCTTTTGTCTGTAAAAAGAAAAAGCATGTCCTCATAAGTGATAAGACGGGGGATGAATCAAGCATGAAATATCTAACTTATTACTATCATGTTTGTCAGTCATATAAAATGGAAAATTTTACTTAAAAGAAATCAACACAAGTTTTGAGAAGAGCACAAAGAGAAATTGTTGCAAATCACTAGTTATACCTATTAGAAGCAACGTGCACATCAATGTCATTTGCCATGTCACTGAGAGAAGCAAAAGACCTGCACCAATGAAATACAGAAAGTATTGTGTCACAAAATTTCTGTCAAATCTCTCTAACACACACATGCATAGACGTCATGGTGATAATTCAAAACTGACTTTTAACGTCTACAGAGCACATTTAATGTCGCAAACAGGCAGTAAATGTACACAGTTTCCATAGCCTTGTAGAAACTAAATCAGTAACTAGTAAGGATAGTTCCATGGTAGCACATAATATGTAATTTCCCGATCCAGACTTTTTAGCCGCCAGCAGGTACTAAAAGTAAGATAAGCTGCTTCCAGATGTGGCACAAAACCAAGCCACTATCACAAAAACATATTCTACGACATCTGCTGATAAACAGCTAATACAACTTCCACCGTAAAATGCACAGAGATCAACCCACTTCTTGAAGTGTTTATTGCTCGACATACAAGATAAATTGATCACAATAAGTTTATAGGTCACCTTATGAGATCAATAAGCTTGGTTTCAGCTGCTAACTTTATGGGGTCCTTGTCAGCAAGCAAAGAAGAAGCATTTTTCACAACCAACTGGAAAGTGCAGACCTGAGAATTACGAATGTTTCATGTGAGTCACGAAGAACATACAACCCATATAATAAAGGTCAAAATACATGAACTAAGGGATAGAGTAAACCAATTATCACTCTTTTTTGCACAATTATTTACTTTGTTTCTATGGCTTTTTGTCTCCCTATCTTCCACGTCACTCTAAAAAATTGCATTACCACAGAACACAATCTAGATTAGAGACTTAGTACGTTTCTTTTTCATGTAATAGAAATTATTAACATGTCTGCACCGCTAACGCACTTCAACCAATCAACCACAGCTCAATCCCAAAGTAGTCTCAATCGGGCATATGAATCATCTGTATTGTTACGGGCTGCCTTCATTGTGCCTTAGCGCCCGTAACCCCGCGCGCCCCGAGCGGGCCAAACGAGTGCCAGCCCGCGCGAGCGATGCCAGCCGCACAGGCAGTGCCGGCCACGAGGCCAGTGTCAGCCGTGCGGGCGACGTGCACCAACATGGGTTCTGACGGACGGGAGTCCACAATCATCTTAGATGTGTTCCATTGCATATCCTAAGAGTAGCAAGGAAGTTTAACAAGGATCCGGGGTGAGCCCACGGGTCGTCGACGCACGAGCGGCCCTGTGCGAGCCTGAGTGTCAGTCCCGAGCGTTTCCGAGCTATGGATGGAATCTTGGGATTTCGGGTGAACACACCATTCCTAGGATGTTATTGAATGTGCTTACAAGTTTGGCGTCACTTGAACATCATTTACCTAAGGGCTTGACTTAGCCAAGGAGCGATGTCGGTGTCAAAGCTCCACGAGGCCATATCTCGTTCCACGAGCATGGGGATGAGATGAAACTTCATGGAGGAGTGAAGGAAGTCAAGAGAAAGAGTTAGGAGCAGACGGCGCCTCGTTTGGAGTTCGAATCGTTGAGAAAGGCAGAGTGTGATTCTCGGGGAATCGTGTCCCGGTGCTAAAACTTGGGCTTTTCTTTTTAAAGAAAACGTATATAAGGGGTACGGTGTCTCGGCTCGACGGCCTCCCGTGCGTGCCACCGTGGCCGCGCGAGTGAGCAACCATGGGGCCGACCTCGAGGCTGCCTAGCATCCCCAAAGGGTCCCAGGTACCCCGTATGGTTCTGTGACTATGGGCGGCGCTCGACACGAGCCGGCGTTGGGCGCTAACGGGCGGAGGCTTGACGTATGGACCGACCATGCCCGCGGAGCTATCGCGAGAATGAGAAAACCTCGGTGTCGATTGAACACTCGAGGCACCCTGCGAGAGCCTCGTGTGTTGACTTGTGAGCTTGGCTCGAGGTTCGACCCTAGCGAGCAAGGGTCGGGTTGGCCTAGACGCGCGTGCGGCCGTGGGGGCGACGTTGCACCGTGCGAGATGGGTGTGTCTCGAGGGCTACATTTAGCAAAGAAAACTCGTCCCCGCCAGAGCGTACTACGAAGGACCACGCAATGACACGGGCCGAGGATTCGGGGTTGCCTGCTCGGGCGTCGCGGCGGCCGTGCGCGAGGTGCACGGGCGAGCTCGTGTCAAGCTTGGATTGGACGTGCGCGCACCGGCCTCGGCCGAACGAGGGGCGCCGTGTCCCTGCCAACCCCGGTGTGTGCGGCAAAGACCCGGCCTGTGAAGCGTGCCACGGGGGCATACGAAGCAAGGCAAGGCCGAAGGCCTTGACATCGACCCAGCTGACAGCTGTTTGGTTGAGCCTCGAACCATGGGCGAAGGTAGGTGCCATGAGTCCTGGGACTATCATTAGGCTGGCTCGTAATCCGCCTGGACTACGGGCGCCGCACGGGCCATTAGTGTACCGCTGACACTATGAAGGAGGTGGCCCGTGACAGCATGCATGCAACTCAATTCAGTTCCATAATTAGATCATTTGTCATCGTTGGATCATTTTCACATTATCCATCAACCTTCCACATCCTTTTTAATTAATAATTCGGTACCTACGATGCTTTTCAAAACTTTCAATGCGCAAAGTCAAAATAAGTACTGGCTGATTAAATTTGATTAAGAAGTCCATCAAAATCAACAAGAAACTAGTAAATTTTTATTTCAATCAAAAGTCAAAGTAGAGGTCAAACCTCAACTCCTGTGCTTGACTGAAACTGAACGAAGGAACTCCTCTCTTGAGGCACACAATCCCTTGCAGCAGATTTCAATAAGCTCTGAAATTCTTCAAGTTCCTTTTCACCAAAATCAGATTCAGCTTTCGCTGTCAAATACAAAGCAATTAATTCAAGGGAAGTTACGAATATGTACAGTTCGGCCATCTAGCATCTAGTTTACCAAACATGGCCGTAGTACACGCTGCCTATACACTTCAGTTGTATAGGTAGAGCCAGCGGCGGAGCCACATAGGGGCGAGGGAACCCCCTTCGCGGAAAAAAAACACTGTTTATACATGATTAAAATTATTTTTACGTATATATAATATATGTTGAACCCCCTGTAGCTTCTTCGTATGTTTACTTTTTTATATTTTGAACTCCCTCAGTGAAAATTCTGGCTCAGCCACTAGGTAGAGCGCATAGGTTTGTATAAGTATGTATATTATATGTGTAGGTATGTACTCCCTCCGTCCCAATTTAAGTGTCTTACTTTCCTTTTTGGTTTGTCCCAAAAAGAGTACCTCTTTCTATGTTTAGTAAGTTGACAATTCAAACATCACACATGGCAAGTCTAAAACCACAAAATTCAAGAGACATTTAATACATTACACACATCTTTAATTTATGACCACAAGATTTAAAAATCTCCTTTTATTCCTTTAACTTTTTGCCTAGTCAAACTAAGACACTTAAATTGGGACAGGGGAAGTATATTATATGTATAGAATGTTTATTATATGTATATATGTATGTACAATATATGTACATTTAGTATACTTTATACATTACCTATGGACTTGTATACATATTTCATAAACTAGATGGCCGAATCGTATTTGGCTGTAAATTTTTCCTTAATTCAATTCATCAGTCGCAGGAATACAAAGAAAAAAAGGGAAACTTACATACAGATACCCTTCGGCCATCTAGTTTACCAAACATGGCCAAAGTATACACTACCTATACACTTTGACTGTATAGGTATGTATACTATATGTATAGGGATGTACATTTATGTATATTATATGTATAGGTAAGTGTAAGTATGTATATCATGTGTATAGTATAAGTATATTTGGTATACTTTTTACATTACCTACACAGTCTGTACATAATTTGTAAACTAGATGGCCAAATGGTATTTGACTGTAATTTTTCCTTAACTCAACTCATCAATCGAAGAAATACAAATAAAAAAAAAAGAGGCAATTTTCAAATAAACAGAAATTTAGTAGTTACTAAGTAAGAGATAAGCAGAGCGAAGGATGTTTCTAGAAGCATCGATTGGAGCCAAAAGGTACTTAGCAGTCTTCTTCTTTTGATCTCTTAGCCATTCTTTTGGTCCTGCTGAGAAACCAAACAATTCAGTTACCAATTAGGCTTAATTCATTTTTTTACACATAAATTAGTGAGTTAATGGTCTAAAACACACTTGTATCGCTTTAACTATCAGGTGCTTGAGTTTTTTACGGAAACTATCACCAACTATTCGTCAAAACACACCTCAACTATTAGTTATTTACTTTTCTGAGGTGTGTTTTTGACGTCCGTGATAGTTCAGGTAGGATCCTACCTGATAATTCAGGCAGGAAACTCACGAAAAAGTGATACAGGTATAATTTTGTCTATCATCTCTAAATTAATTGTAGTTGAAGAAATGAAGAAGAAACTCGAGACAATTAAGTAGTACATATGCCGAAGGAGAGAGCGGAGTTAGGGAAAGTGAGAGGAGCAGCAATTATGAGTGAAAGCCAAACGACACCGTTTCTACGACTGAATAACTTCGTTTCCACCAGCGGCGGCCGTAACAACGGCGGCGGAGGGACTGTGGTGGTGATGGTGGAGGAAGGGATAAGGGAGATACTCATGGTGGTTGAAACGCAACGGTAATCATTCAGTTTGTCCTTTTGATCATTATAAGTTCCGAAAAGGGCCAAATATACCCCTGTACCACTCGAAAAGGGCTCAATGCACCTTCGTTATATTTCGGGTCTAAATATACCTCTACTGTTATACTATTCGTTCAAATATATTTATCCCCGTTAAGTTTGCCCAAAGTGAATATCAAATGACATTTGATGAGGTGGATGTCACGTGCCCCTAATTCATTTTACTACTCCCATCTATTTGTTCTTCCCAACTAAAATTTATTTTCCCTCCACCATCATTACGCTGCTATGATCATTCTCACGGATTTAGTACATTTGTTTTACCGCCATCACTGTAATAACGAGGAGAATATTTGACCCTTTTACTAGAAGATTGGAAAATACGTAATTAAATAAATCATGGGCAATTTGTAATCATTACGGTGCTATGTGCTGAGTGGGTGGGCCTCATCTACTCCCACTTATATGGAGGTCTGATGAATCATAATAATTCATAATCTCACTTATTTATAGAACGTTTGTATTTATTAGTCTGTCCAATTTTAATTTTTTAGTGTTTTTTTTTTCTTCAATTTTACCATCATTGAATGGGTTCGAGTATATTTGATTGATTAAAATTTATAATCATGTCTTAACTTATCTTCAAATGTTATTCATTTTATAATTTCTATAAGATGACAATCTATCCACTTTCACAATTAATAGTTGCCACGTAAGTCATTGTCCACCATTATCAACTATCACCGCTAGCACTGTCTACCATTCTTAACTATCAACATCCACCATGTCTCGACCGCTATGACCACAAACCAACAATTACCACAAGGCACTAGTCATTATTTGCCAATCAATTTCACTAACCATCATTAACACAACAGTTATCAATCACTACCAAATATTTTATCTCCTTAAACATCTGCAACCCAGAGATCGGGGATTCCACCCCTATGTCTAATGTGAAGAAGCTTTCATCTTCTTACCACATGAATATTTTAATGTGTCCATCGACGTCTGATCTTGAGATGTAGATCATTCAATGAACATTAGCATGACGTACTCCTCCAATAGTTTGAAACCAAACTCCTCAAAACGACTGATGAGGTGATTCGAATAAAATCCAATGTAGATCTTTCAATTTTAAGAACCGTTATACCCTATTTAAAACTAGTTAAAATGGATTAGAAAATTTAGGTAATTCCAAGGTTTAAATAAAGTTAGAGCATCGCCACCTAATTATTTAGAGGTGAATTAGGACACATAAATTAATTAACGTTAAACTCTATTTTAAAGTTTATTAAGCCAATTAGATTCTAGATAAATGTTCAACCTGTTCGTACATACTTTAATGATGACTTATATATTTTGCAGGTACATAAATAAAAGAAGGACGAAAGAAGTAATTGGACAAATACGAAGGGCTCCAAAGTAAACCCTATTCAAAGATAGGGATCAAGTAATAAACAAAAGAAAAGAGATCATGGGAATCAACCAGTGAAAGGAAAGAAAATATTCTTTCCCGTACCAACGGGCAAATCTATTCAGGGAGTTGAGTACCAAGCATCCTCAAATCAAGGAAGTCAAGATCGTGGAAGCATTAAACAAGGAAATAACGATTACAAGTCAAGATACTAATTGATACAACACATCTCTACAAGGGAAGCAATCAAGGCAAACTGAAGTCGAGTTTTCAACAAGGAAATAAAGATTCCAAGTCAAAGTATTGATTGCTGTAATACATCTCTTCGAGGAAAACAATCAATTCGCAACAACTCTATCTTTATTCTTGAAAATAAGATCAATCAATTCCTATCTCCAAGGATCAATTCCTATATCCAAGGATCAATACTCTTGGGTTGCCATCTCTGGAAAATAGCCTAAGCACTGATTTTTCAAGGTTATATAAGGATGCTCAAATCAACAAGAAGAGACATACTTTCGCTTCAACTTCTCAAAGCTCTTTGCTTTGCTTTTCATAAGCATTGTAATACTGAGTGTGATATAGTGTAAACAAAAAAGAGAGGAGAGATATAGTATAGGTGGTAAGGCATTGTATTAAAAGATTAAGAGTGTTTGAGTGGAGACGTACGAGCTCCATTCAAACAATCATTGTACCGAACATACTTTTAAAAGAGCTGCAGAGATCACCCTTGCAACCCAAGAAACTGAAGTAGGATTCACATTGAATCCGAACCAGTATAAAACATCATGTGGTATTTTTAGTTTCTGCACTTATACTGTTAACGAGGCGACTGATGACTTAATACAATCGACTAGCTAAGCAAAAATTTGAAATTCACTCCCCCCTCCACACCCCACTCCTGCACTTTCACAACCAATTCTAAAGGAAGGTACTAGGCCTCCTATAAGATTAGTATTAAAACGATTAATTGGCTGGACTTAAGTTAATTAACTAGGCTAAGTGTAAGTGTAAAACTAATTCATGAGTCAAGTGAGAAAATAACTTATAAACTATTATCTTTTTTTTAAAATAGAAAAAGTTATACGAGAGAATGAAAACCCAAAGCTGCCTTGTACCAAAATTATCTTAACATAGAATGGGTTAAAGTCATTACATGTTGAAGCTGATAACGTTTCTAATCCTAATTTGGCTTAGCTTCATCAATGGAAGAAAGAAGATGAAAGAAATAGCATATGAAGCTAGCCTTTTCCTCATTCAAAATATGAAATTTACGTTTGCAAACAAAGCAAATGCAAGGTATACTCCCTCCAGCTCATACACGTGACACAATCAGAGATACTAATAGAGAGATTTGAACCCAACCATTCACTTTGTACAGCTCATTATAACGGAAATGTAATTAATTACATTTCCATTTACTTAGTTAGGCAATAGGAAAGTTACACGTGCAGTAGTTAGTCAACAAAATGCTTTAGGTAAAGAGTTTGACTCCCATCTCCCTTGGGATACAAAAATTTAAGCTCATACTGAGTATGTTGTTGTAATATATATTATTAAAATAAAATTTTAAATAAATAATTACACATGAAATATAAAGTACAAGTTTTTGTGAATAATCAATGTGAGTTGACTATATATACTTTTTGATAATACTTAAAGAATGGCACATTATGATAACATCAATCTGACTTTTACCTTGGGCGTGCAAGGGTCTCTTTTTTAGTTGAGTCCCATGAAATGGAACCATAAAACGTAGAGTGCGTAATATATGACACATTTACAAATGTCCATATAGTTCTATAGCTTATTTCACATGAGATCTCGTACTATAGGGCACATTACAAATGTCCATATAGTTCTGTAGCTTATTTCACATGAGATCTTATACATGACGATATAATACATAGAAATGGTTACTTTGTACATCCCCATAAAACTCAGAGGATAACGGATTAATAACGTTGGATTTTATCTAATTAAGACATACAATTACAAGTCACGTCCTATTTCATAGGACATTTTCGTGAAATTTAATCATGTTTATATGAATCGAAATGAACTTTTATTTTTGTATTGCAGTACGGAAGAAAATTGATACAGCATGAGATAAGAAACCATGTGTTTAAATTTAAAGGCCAGGATTTTTGCTTGACATTTTAGATCATTTACTATCAGTCTTATCATTTTTAACTTTTTTGAAAAATAATCCCTTTAGATAACTCCATTGCAATGGATCAACAGAAAAAGAACAATATCACTGGTAACTTATTGCAAATATGGATTTAAATAAATTACATCTCTGAGGGAAAATAATAAATGCCAAATGAACGAAATTGAGGTTTTATTGGTAAATCATGGTCTGTTTTATTCAAAAAGGCAAAGTGGTTAGTCGAAGGAAATAACAAGTCCAACAGACCTATACTTTTATAATTATTTTACCCAAGTATAGAAACTAGTACACCCAAAAGAATAATGAAGTATACAGAAGAAATAGAAGATTCCTTATACATACATTCAATGCATTTCATACATTTCTTAATACTAAAAACGAGAATCAACATGTAATGAATAAACAAAAAGCTTTATTTATTTAGTAATTTTTTTCCAGCCTCTACCTCATAGAAAATCCTGTTTAGGAAACTAGCACCCGCTCACGCCTCAATATACGTGTAGGGGGAAGCACCAAAAAAGTGGACCTTTATTGTCTCGTTTCCTTTTCTCTTCAAAATTTTTCTTTTCTCGAAACCAAAATCACTTCAGAATGTATGAATTGTATATCGAACATTAAAGATTAAACATCAAATAAACCTGATTTAAAGATGAAAATTAAAAGGAAGAAATGGAAAGGAAAAAGTGTTTGTATTGTACGTACATAAAAGACAATTTACTTTTCCTCTGTTTCTTGAATGATGTTTTCAGTTTTCTTTTACATATCTATGCGTTGAATATATATCTCTACACAGTTTGATTAGTTAATTGATACTTTGGGATCGTTAATTGTCCACTAAAAAAATAGAAAAAAAAAATCTCATATGAAAATTGAATACATTATAAATCTAGTTAGAATGATTAAAAAGGAAATGTGGGGAGATCATATTTTTAAATCGACCAATCAAAAAGGCTGAAGGTTGGTGGTTCTTATTAATAGGCGTCTGGACATGCGATTTGAAATTATGAGATGAAATATCAGCATTTGGACATGCATTTCATTCATGGTTTGAAATTTCAAATCATCCAAAAAGGCATGATTTGGGGTTTCAAACCATGGTTTTAAAAATTTTAAGTATAAAATTTGACCCATAAGTTTATATTTTGTAAAAAAAAGACCCCATAAGTCGGTAGATATTTTTAACAATTACTCCCACCAACCATTCATCAACCTTTATTTATGTCTACCATGTGGGAGAATTATATTAAAAAGTAGCTACATTACTATTCATGTTAAATTTTCTTTTATTGAACTAAAGTTTGATCAATTGATTTTGTATTTATTAAAAAGGTTTCTTAGCGTATTAATTTTGTTATGAACTATGACTTGCTCATTTGGTAAGATTGTATAAGAATTGAGAACATTTTGATAGTATTCACAACTTATGGGTTTTTATGTCTATAAGAAATAATACAACTTAAGAAATTCAAATTGCATGTCCAAACATGATTTCAAATCATGATTTCATCTCATAGTTTCAAACCATAAATCATGATGTGGGGTCCAGAAAGCAAGCAAAAGTACTCGATTGGCTTGGACTGTTGGATTTATAGCAAAGACAAATATTTCTCATAAACAATGTAGTACTATAACTCTTTATTAATAGCATAACAAAAATTACTATTACATAATTAGTAAGTATTGTGGTTGATTAACTGCGTAACGGAAAAAATCTTCATGTAGTTCATGTTGAGCTTAATATCATCAATCAAGCGTGCATTAATCTTAGGAAAAAATAGGCGGGACTGTCAGTTTTTTGAGTTGGCAATCAAAGTTTAGCCACAATATCAAATGTAATGGAAAAGTATTTACATTTTAATGATAAAATAAGATTTGGATAAAATATTCTTAATTAAGATACGGAATAACTCCACCATGCGGTGCTGGATTCGAAGCTCTGACAAGTGGAACTCTAGCACATTAATGTGTTGGAGTCGAAAATTTGCTGGAGTGTCAGACTCCAAAAACGATTCATGGAGTTCAAATCTTTATGATCAGCTCAAACTACAGGAACACATCCATGGAGTTCAAACTTTCACAATATAGGGTCAGTACATGCCATTACAGATTAATTAAATCCACGAACAGTACAAGAAAATCTTTAAGTATGCGATAGCATCCATGGAAGGCAATTAGAGGCAAAGGACCAAGCTCCCGAAAGGTATAGAATGCACATTCAAGATCTCATTTAAAGGAGCTTCAGCACAAGCTAGTTGGGCCTCAAGTCTAACTAAAGAAAAATTATCCAAAGTGTTGTAATTATATTGTTATGTCCCAAGTTGAAGTATACAATGATAAAGATTGGAGGTTTGCTAAACTCCATGATCTTTATCAATGGAAGCTCATGCAATAAGATTGATAGCTTGGAGAGGAAGACAAAATTGAACTGTGTAGTATATTGAACTGATCCAAATAATGAGTTCTGTACATGAGTGTGTTTATATACAAGTGAGGAAACGCTATCTAAAAATATCTACTCACTAATTGCATGTAATTAGAACTAATACATTTGCGGTTATAACTGATTAACATCATGCTTAGTTGGCACAGTGAGCTGGCACTGAGCTGGCACAGCTACACTTCATCACCCTCCCTCAAGCTGATGGTTGAAACAAGTTCTTCAACCTAAGCTTGGAGATTAAGTATTCATGTTGTTGTCTCCCAAGACTCTTTGTCAGCAAGTCTGCTTCCTGCTCCTTAGTTAAAATGTGATAAGTCTTGACTATACCTTGAATGATATTTTCTCTCACAAAATGACAATCAATGTCAATGTGCTTAGTCCTTTCAGGGAAAATGGGATTAGCAGCAATTTGGATTGCTGCTCTACTGTCACAATACAAGTGTATAGGCATGTCAATCTCTACCCTAAGCCCCTTATACAGACCTGTGAGCCAAGTCAATTCAGCTACTACTGAAGCCATACTTCTAAATTCTGCTTCTGCAGAGCTTCTTGCAACTGTTTCTTGCTTCTTAGATTTCCATGACACCACAGCATTGCCATATTTAACTAGATAACTTGTAACAAATCTTCGAGTTTGCAAACATCTACCCATTCTGAGTCACAGAATGCTACAAGTTTGTTTGATCCTTCTGCAGGCATTAGAAGTCCCAAGCCAGGCTCATTCTTTATATATCTTACTACTCTGAGTGCAGCATCCAAGTGTGATTGCTTGGGATTGTGCATGAACTGACTCAACACCTGTACAACATAGGCAATATCTATTCTGGTCATAGTGAGGTATATCAACCTTCCCACAATCCTTTGATATACACTAGGCTCAGAGAGCACTGCATCTTCAATCTTTTGGGCATCAGGATCCACACTTGCAATATAGGCATCATATTCAATAGATGTTAATTTCAGATTTGTTTCCAAAGGAGTACTGAGTGGTTTTGAACCACTCAGACCTAGTTCAGCTATTAGTTGAAGGGCATCCTTTCTTTGACTCATCACTATGCCTTTACTTGATCTAGCAAACTCGATGCCTAAAAAGAACTTCAGCTCCCCTAAGTCCTCCATCTTGGGTTTCAGTTTCAAGTCATTTCTGGCCTATAAAATGAGATCAAGATTGCTTCCAGTAACTAGTAGATCATCTATATATATCAGTATAATTACCAACTCATCATGAACCTTCTTAGTGAACAAGAAATAGTGAAAATGACTCTGAGAGAAACCAAGATCAATGAAAGCATCATGACGCTTTTTGTTCCATTGTCTAGGTGCCTGCTTGAGTCCATATAAAGACTTGTTCAGTTTGCAGACATTATGAGACCCTCCCTGGCTAGCAAACCCTTGAGGAACCTCCATGTACACCTCTTCAAAAAGATCACCTTGAAGGAATGCATTATGTACATCCATCTGGAAAATAGACCAATTATGAGCAGCAACTATAGCAACAACTGATCTAACAGTTACCATTTTGGCCACAGGAGAAAAATTCTCTGTTTAGTCCAAGCTTCAATCTGACTAAAGCCTTTGGCAACCAACCTGGCTTTGTATCTTTCAACAGCCCCAGAAGCAGTATATTTCACTCCAAACCCATTTGCATCCAATGGGATGCTCATTGGGGGGCAAAGGAACTATAAACCATGTATTGTTATCTTGCAAAGCCTGAATCTCAGCTTTCATAGCTGCCACCCAGTTAGGATCTTTGGCATCCTCATGGTAAGTTTTAGGCTCAACAATAGCTGAGTAGACAGACAAAGAAGCTTCATAGGAAAAAGAAATAGAGGAATAGCCAAGCACCTTATCCATAGGATAGCAATAGTTGGCATTGCCTTTCTTTTGAACAATATAATCATTCATCCAAACAGGTGGTCTGACTGATCTAGAAGGCCTTTTTGGAGGCACAGGGTTAGATGAAACTGAGAAATATGGAGAGGAATGAGACATATGTGTAATGAAGGAAGCAGGAATACTGGAAGGGTGTAGACTAGGATCATGATCTACAGGATCAATAGAAGTAGAAATTTGGATAAGACTATAAGAAGTTAAGACTGCGTGTGAAGATGAAGGCATTGTTTGAGAAGGTAGATAAGGAGAGGAAGAAGAAACTTGATAGGATATGATATCAGAGGAAGTGACTGGAATATTAATAACAGGAAAGATAGAGGAGATAGATTCAGATTCATGCCTGAAGGGAATGATGTCTTCTTTGAAAATGACATCCCTACTAACTCTAAATCTTTTAGTACTAAGATCAAACATAAGATAGCCCTTTTGCGTGAGAGAATAGCCAAGAAATACTGCAGGGGTAGCTTTAGGAGAGAACTTATCCCCTTTCTTAACTTGAGTTACATAACCAAGATAGACAAAGACTTTCATATGAGCTAGAGAAGGACATTGATGAAACAGGGTTTGAAAGGGAGATTTACCATGAAGAATAGTAGATGGCAATCTATTAATGATATATACTGCAATGTTGACACTTTACCCCAGAACTTAAGAGGAATACTAGCTTGAAATCTTAAAGCTCTAGCTACTTCTAGGATTTGTCTATGTCTTCTCTCAGCAATTCCATTTTGCTGAGGAGTGAAAACACAAGAGCTTTGATGACATATGCCTAAAGATTGCAGTAGTTTTGTCATAGAGGAATTAAAGAATTCATAGCCATTATCTGTTCTAAGATATTTAACAGAAGCACTGTGAACATTTTGAATCATGAGAAGAAATACTCTTACAGCAGCAATTACATCAGATTTAGAAGGCAACAAATACACCCAAATATATCTTGAAAAGTCATCAACAAGAGTAAGAAAGTACCTCTTTCCATTATATGTGAGCACTCTATAAGGCCCCCAGACATCAGCATGGATCAATTGAAAACATGAATCAGACATAGTCTTACTAAGTGGAAAAGGAAGCCTTGTTTACCTTGCTAGAGGACAAACACTACAATCAACAGAAGAATTACATCTAACAGACTCCAAACCTTGCACCTTCCTCATAGATTGAATGGGAACAAGGCCTAGCCTTTTCTGCCACAAACTAGCATTTATTTTCCTATCACTTATGGTATTTACAAGCTGAGAAGAACTAAATTTAGAGGTAGGGGACTTGGACTGAGCAATGGATGATGATAGTGATGAAGATGATGAAGATTGTTTGTAAGCAGCAGTAGAGAACACATATAAACCACATTTTGCTCTACCAATCCCCTTCACCTTCCCACTGAAGAGGTCCTGAAAGATACAAAAATCAGGAAAGAAAAATACTCCATAATTCAGTTATTTGGTCAATTTTGACACAGATAGTAGGTTGTATTTGAACTCTGGGATATGCAGAACATTAGTTATTTCTTGACCATCTGAAAGACACATGAGGAATCAATATGACCTATACTTTCCAAGTCACCTGTGGGTAAATGTACTTGATTTACTTCAGTTTTATCAGCTTTTCTAATCTTAGCTAGTAAATGCAGAGCTTTTACCATATAGTTGGAAGCACTAGAATCAACTATCCACTTAGTAGCATCTTTGGAAATAGTCATACCTGCAACCATAGCTGAGTGAGTTCCTCCTCAGCATTAGAATTGAGCATCTGCAAGATCTTGTTATACTGCTCCTTGGTAAACTGAGGTAATCTGTCACGCCCCGAACCATGGCCTGGGCGAAACACGGCACTCGGTGCCATCGCATGTGACCGAGCGAACCACATGGCTCTGTCAATCATCGCGAGGCATAACATGAGCGACGTGAATATAACGTGAATGCATGATGAGCCTTTTATAAAACGTAGTAAGTCATAATACTTAATAAAATACTTGTTTAAACATAAGTGCGGAAATAACATGAATGAGCCAAAATGGCTATACGACTCGAATGTCCGACATAACATAATTGACTTGTCTAGTCTATGAAACCTCTATCATGAGTCGACCGGAAAATATACTTACCGAGACAAGGCCCCCAAAGATACCTTAGATGCATAACTAATCATAAAACAAAGTGACTAAACCCCGAATGAGACGGGGCTCACCAATAAGCCGATACGAATGTTGTCCTACCGAGAAAATGTGTCGTATATCGATGCATTCGCATCGTGAAATGCGGGCCCCGGACAATAAAAGGGGACGTCGCATATCAATATACTCGGTATGTAAAGCAACCGAATGAAATAACATGGGACATAAAGTAACAAAGATAAGAACTGAACGTGAAACTGAAACCTGGTTATGAGCATAAACATGAATACATATATGATATAAAGCATGAGTAAAAATGTAGGTAGGGAGAGCATTTCATAACCGACAATATAATATCACCACGTGGGTACGTGGAGTCTGGTACCTCGCCGGACCAGCAGAGCCCCCATACCTTGCCAGATATAAGGTGGTGACGTGCACGATGGATCCATTCGGTGTAAAATTAAGGTATCGTCCTATCCGGGCGAGCGATCCTTGTCACCTACGGGCTACGTAGTTTCGGAGCTATCCGAGCCTTCTCGGTAATTCGTGCAACTCCCAAAAACATGAATATAATATAGTTGGCTAAGAAGCCCATGATTTTCGTGAATTAACTTGTACTTGTCTTGAAATTATGATTTCACGAAATAACTTGTAAACATGGTTTCATGAAATAACTTGTAGGCATGGTTTCATAAAATAACTTGTATTTAGCATGTATGTATCTTGAGTCATGGTATGAACATAGTAATAAAATACAATTGCATGAAAACTTGTAGACATGTAGGATATTCATGAAATAAGCATTTTTATTCAAAAACATGCATGCAAGAACCCATGGAACACAAGATATGGGTTTTCATGGACATGATTCTCAATAATCATAATGAGTATCAAGAACACAATGATAGAATTATAACAATTCAAACATAATATAATCATAGACATGGACCTAGGGTTATCATGAGCATAGTATAGACTAGAAACCCTAGTTTTGTAAAGTTTCATACTTTATGGATTAGGAGGCGTGGGGAAGAACAATTATATTCCCACACGTAGATAGTAACTCTACATACCTTAGTCGCTCCAAAACTCGAATTAAAGACTTGAGCTTTAAAGAGGATTTCCAAAATCTTGAATTCTTGAACCTTGAGATGGTTTTCTTGAAAACCCTAGTTTTGGGAATGATGATTTCTTGTTTAGATTATAAGGATATGTATTAGAATTGACTTGGAATAATTAGAGTAGGCTTACCTTGGTGTTCTTGAGGTTTGGGACTTGTTCTCTATGGATTTAGGGTGATTTTTCGTGAATGAGGTGTTAGGGAAATAAACCCCAAGCTTAAATATAACTTAAAACGCGAAATCCCGAATTTTGACCCGAAACCCGACCTTTTGCGCGATGGGTCGGCGATGCACGGGCATCGCGCGACATTCTGCAGGTAAATACTCAGATTGTACGATCGGCCCACGATGCGGAGCCATCGTACGTGCCTGCACGCGCCCGCACGCGCCCACACGCGCGACACGTATCGGTTCTGCATAGTGTTCGGTAAAATAGGCATAACTTCTTATACATAGCTCTGTTCAAGGCCCATAATATACCGTTGGAAAGCTATTTCAAAGGGCTACAACTTTTATGTTTTAAGTTTCCTCAAATTCTCAACAGATTTTCACGAAATTCGACTGGAAGGCCGACGTATCAAAACTTAGCCGATTCTATAGACTTTTAAATGCCTTACTATTGGCCATATTGCGACAATCATATATCCTTGCCCCGATCTCTGATTGGCCTGGTCCTTATATCATTAGGAAGCTATTTTTACGTACTACAACTTTCATTGAGGGTACTTTCCTAAATTCCCAACTAATCAAAGAGTTATCACTGCCCGAAGTAGGCGTATCAACCATTTTCGCAAAACGTTCAAACCTTCAATTTTTTCGCTAAAACTCTAATGATATGAGTCTAACCTTAGTTCTAAGATACGGGTGTAACATAATCCCCCTGCTAGCAAGTCTTGAGCTGATTGTGAGTGAGAAGACTCACCATGCTGTATTGAAGAATTTCCTGCAAAATTAGCAGATGAACTTGCACCATTACCATTATGCTTCCCATGACCTGAGCTTGAGCCACCACTATACTGTTCTGAATTCCCAGTATACTTCTAATACAACAGAAATCACACACTAGATTATTAGTCTTCCTTCGCCTGTTTGCAAAGTTGTCTGAGTGATAGTGATCAAGAGGACCTCTACCACCAGGTGGACCATTACTTCTACCATTACCAGTAGAATTGTTTATCTGACCAGCATTACCTTTACCACTGAACAAGGCTATCCCTTCAACACCTTCAGCCGTGTGAGATGATACCATAGATCTTTTACTCTTTTCAGACATAATCATAGCATAAGCTTTGTTAATAGATGGAGTAGGAACCATTAACATGATTTGGTTGCTGGATTGAGAGTGAGACTCATTTAATCCCATAAGGAATTGAAGAAGTCTTTGATATTCAAAATGTTCAACATATTTCTTTGAACCGACACATCCACAATCTGGATAAGGCATTAAGGCATCAAACTTAGCCTACAGCTCCTTCATTTTTGAGAAATAACTGGAAACACTAGATACTCCTTGAGTCAATGTTGCTATATGTTTGTGAAGAAATAACACTATTTACCTTTTCAAACCTCTCTTGTAGATTAGTCCATACCTTATGAGCACTAGTTGCATACATAATGTCACGACCCGACTAGAGGCCATGGCCGGGCTAACCACCGAGCACCGCCATTCTATTACTCATTCTCAAGGGTCATTCATTAGTCTCATGCTTATAATCATAGAAGAACCATTCCAACAAGAAACATATTTACATTATATACATAAGCCCTCCGGCTATCAAAATGATATATATATATATATATATATACATGAGAAGAAACCGTGAGACCATACACTACACATACGTATCTACGAGCCCTACTATATTAGACATATGGACGGGTTAGATCCCGTCATGCCCAAAACATATATATACACAAAAGAATAAATCAATGGCACCGAATAATAGAGTGCTCTCAAGTCGGCCCCCAACTCCTACGAGTCCGGATCACCTCCGTCTACCGTGGGCATGAACACGGTCCAAAGAAAACGGACGTCAGTACGAATATTGTACTGAGTATGCAAGGCATAAACAATAATAATACGTCAATGAAATAAGGAAGCATCAATAAGGAACAACATGTATCACACAATTATAAAAGAAATAATGCATGCTTACTTCATAATCATCATCATATCATCTATGCGTATATGTATAAGCCGCCCGACCTTATAGGTACGGTGTGATAATCATTAGCCCGCGTCCGTGCCTCCCGCATCCGGGGGTACCATCTCATATGCCGCCCACTGGTGGTGTCTCGCCATGCCTATCTAGATATGGTGTATACGCCGCCCGCCTTAGCGGTGTACGCTCGGCCATATAGGCGCGTGTAATATCATCATTATATACTCATCATAATTCATGCATAGAAACTCAAAGAAAACTATACTTTATCGGGGTGACATAAGGTCGCAAACCCCCGATTCCATTACGGGAGCATTTATGTTAACTTGCGCTCACCTTGCGTAATTAACATATAAGGTGAGTGTATACAATAAACAACATCATTGGCTTTGTAGAAACATCATATCGTGAACTCTAGAATCTTTGGACTTAAACTCATCGTCATCATGTTCATAATATTTCTTATCTTTAACTCATATGGCTATTCATGAACATAGACTCTTAGTTTTCCGGAATGTAGGAAATTCATGGAGAAGGAGGGAAAATCATGCCATAAGATTCATGCCTTAGAAAGAAAGGACTAGCCTCACATACCTTTTTCGTTTAACTATTCTATCGCTTGCTTCGTTCTCCTTCAATGCCCACGTTCTACCTTCAAGAGAATTCGCATTAACATTAGCTAATCGATTATATGAACGGGCTTACTAAAGCTAGAGAAAATTGAGCAGTATTTTCTTTGTTTATACAACTTTTCCCCATATTCCATATCAACTCGCAAACATCCGTAACAACATTCACGATATTATAAGCAACAATCATCATTCATCTACATTATCCACATTTCACAATTTCACTTCAATTCCTCCATAATCATGGTCATATTTCACTATCGCGTTTTCTCACATATAATGCTTATCCCATATTCTAAATGCCATTTATAACATACTTACAATCACAACATATCAATATTCATGATTCACTCCAAACTACTACTCAAATCTCATTATTCCTATCTTTGTGACCCATTTTCTATATTCTTCTACAATCCAAGTGTTTCAACTTCTCAATACCTTAAACAACATGAAAATACCATAAAACTTACCTTAGATAGTGTAGGAATAAGCCTTGAGTGGAAATACTCTTCTTGCACCAAACCCTAGTTCACTTCCATTGGATTTCTTGGCTTGGATAACTTCAATAGGTTTCATACACTTAATTTTGTTGGTTTGATAAAGTTGATCATAGATTTCTCTTGGGTTCTTATGGATGAAGAGTGGAGAGGCTTCTAGAGGATTCTTGAAGTGTGGAGAGTAGAAATGAAATGAATTAAATGAGAGAGGGTCCTTATATCAACTTAAAGAAATTGACCCGACTCGGACATACGGACCAACATACGGTCCGTATCTTTTATACTGACCGTATGTCTGGACCATATGTTTGGTCCAGTGAAGGTCCTCATTCTGGGCAGAACATACGGCCAGACATACGGCCAGTATGTTTTATACGACGCATGTTGACCGTATGTTGCCCAACTTTTCGAAATTCATTGTCGTCGACTCGTTTGATCTCCGATCCTTATGGAACGTTCTTAACACTTGTTTAACACCTCATTAACAATCTAAGGGACATTATCACTCTTCTCCAAAACATCATTAAGCCGTCATTAACTTGTCACTCGTAAATCTCTTCCGATACATAACGTATACCTTGCCTTTCTTGGCAAACTTTCTTCTCTTATTTCGAATGTCTTTGAAATCCCAATTAGGACCATCAAATGCTATTTTTTACTTATCACAACATCGTATACGTCGTGCCCTTTGTTAGTTTTTCACTGAATGTTAACGGGAAATTTTCGAGGTGTAACACATAAGTCTATTCAATAACTCTGTACTCACTGAGGTCATGATCCAGGACAGTACAATAGCATTGCATTTCTCCCATAAGTCATGCAATGAAGAATCAAAACTTTCTATTGGATATTTACCAGTAACAAAGCCTAGCTTGCTTTTACCTAATAGACTAATGTGCATAGAACTACTCCACAAGGCATAGTTTTCAGGTCCAGTCAACTTGATAGAAATTAATGCACTACCAGGTGTGTCACACAATCTAAGAAATAAAGGATGATGCTGATCAATAGTGATAGCAGCATTAGGTGGCCTAGTTCCAGAATTTGTCTCATCACTAGTATTAACCGCCATTGTTACACAGTAGATTAAGTTGTAATGACACAATAATTGTCAAAACCTAACAATTTGTGCACAAAATTGACACGAAATGACAGAGATTTCAAAACCCTCACAATTTGTGCACGAAATGACAGAGATTACAAAGTAAACATAATCGCAACACAATCGCGAATGAAATAGAACAATAAATCTATGAACTAGATGAACAGCTACACAGAATCAACTCAACAACTAGTGAGAACAAAAAGGAAATAATGAAAACTTAGCTATCGAAGCAAAGCTTCAGATGAAGAGCAATGGCGGATCGTTAAACTAACACCGGAAGCTCTGATACCATCCTAAACTCCATGATCTTCATCAATGGAGGCTCATGCAATAAGATTGATAGTTTGGAGAGGAAGACAAAATAGGACTGTGTAGTATAATAAACTAATCCAAGAAGTGAGTTCTGTACATGAGTGTGTATATATAAAAGTGAGAAAACTTTCTCAAAATATCTACTCACTAATGGCATGTAATTAGAGCTAATACATTGGCGGTTATAACTGATTAACAGCATGCTTAGTTGGCACAGTGAGCTGGCACTGCTACACTTTATCAGGGTTAACTTATAAGTCCAAGGAAAGAGGCCCAAATTGGCCTAAGTTCAAGTCAAAGCAAGAAGCCGCAAACGTCAACAACTATGGGCTTCTAAATGGAGTTAATTGATGCCCAATAAAGCTTCTAAATAGAGGTAATTTCGTGCAAATCTAGATCAAGAAGGGTCCAAGAATCATAGACAAAAGAGGATGCTTGCCGCCCAAATTTTGAGAGAAGACTAGTCAAACTTTTCAAGATTATCAAGATTCTTTTCCTAGTTGGGTTTTGTTTTGTTTCCTAACTTGCTAGGACTATATTTAATGCTTTCCTAGGTAATTAGGATATTTACTTTCCTTTTCTGAGGTTGTTGGGATTACGAATGTTAGGATTTCTTTTTTTCCTTTCCTAAGGTTGTTGGGATTACGATTATTACTTAGAAACCAAGTTTGAGTAGGGTTTTTTAGCCTTAATTTCGTGGCCCTCATTTATATAAAGGGGTTTCTTTGTTATTTAGGGAGAATTCAGATTATTATCAATAATATTGAGAGGACTTTTTACCAATAATATTGAGAGGATTTTTTCCTTCAACTTTTGCATTGGCTACTCTTGGATTTATTCTTCAACCTTCAAGAATCAACTTAAGGTGGGTAAGCTTAATTCCTTCTAAATGTTAGATTACCTCTAGGTATTCAAGCAAGGTGATAAGTTTCGACTTGTTGTTGTTCTTGTTACTCTACAAGGGGCGATCCATATTCTATCTGTTAGGCTAATTCTCTACCAAAGGCGATTAGTTCCTCAATGGCTAGTTGTTGTTAGGATTCAATTTCAAGAATAGACTTATCTTGAAGTTCTTGAATCTTTGTTGAACTTCTTGATCCGTTCTTGAATTCAAGAATCATGTTCTTGAATTCATTCTATCTTTAGTGTCTATTTATCTTTGTTTCTTTATATTTATTTTTAGCTTCCATACGTTTCTTGACTTTTCTTTAGTTTTCTTGAATTTTCTTTTCCAAGTTCTTGGAATCCCAACTTGATTCTTATCAAGTACTACGCACTCACAATGTAAGAAGATATTTACACAATCAACCCCCTTATTAGGTAATTATAAGTAAATCTCTTAATAAACATAAATGGTTATCTGATAAAAATGATAACGAACCTGTTACAATAGATTAAAATTAATTGAAAGACACAGTTTAAAAAAATATCTAAGTATTATACAGTGACAATGTGAAAAAATATTTAGATTGTGCAATAAATTTTTGAGTAATTGTAACACCTCGTATCTTTAACCTAAGCTTTGACCATGATCCTAGACTTAGAAAATCAGATAAAGGATGTGAGAATTGGAATTTCCCTGTTCAGTTGTAAGATGGGGTTTACGCGCATGAACAGTGATCATATTTCAGTATACGAGCCGTAAATCAAGTCGTAAGCGGTACCAAGGATTTCGGGTATTCGAAATTTGACATTTGGATGTTACATTGTTAAATACGGACAGTATTTTAGTATATAGCCCGTATTTCAAAACGTAAACTGGTACCAAGGATTTCTGAGATTCTGGAATTTGACATTTGAATGTAACATTGTTAAATACGGATCGTATTTCAAAATACGGCCCGTATTTCAAAACATATTTGGAATTTGGGAAAACTTCCTCAATGAAAGTTGTAGATCTTTGAAATACCTTTCCAACGGTATATTATGGCGGTCAAACGGACATCTGTGCAAAGAGTTATGGCCATTTTTGAAGAGGCACGGTACGGTCCATACGGAATACGGACCGTATTTCAAAATACGACGATGCAACTTCTAGCCGGGATGTAAACCGCAATTTTCCGAACACTATATATTCGTCCATATCAGTTCAAATCATTATTTTTCATTTCTTCAAGCCCTAGAACGACCTCTACCCTCTCCATCATCAAGAACACCAAGGTAAGCCTACTCTAATTATTCCAAGTCAATTCTAATACATATCCTTGTAATCTAAACAAGAAATCATCATTCCTAAAAGGGAAAAGACATGTTTTAACCCCTGAACTTGGCACGAAAACTCACTTTAGCAACTAAACTTAACTTCTATTTATTTACCCCCTTTAACAACTTACGTTTCAATTGTTTTCCACCCCAAATGCTGACGTGGCAAAAAAAAATTTAAAAAAAAATAATTAAGAGAGTGAAACAAAAAAAGTGAGCCCGCTCATATATATATATATATTATTATAAATTAAAAAATAAAATAAACATTATACAATTAAAAAATAAAATAAAAATAAAAATCATCACCATCTTCTTCACAATCCCCCTCCCACTCCACAACTCCACCCAACATCTTCTTCCCACTCCACGCCCGCCTCCCCCACTGCAACCGCCCCCAGTGTTGCTTTTCTTCCCACTCACAGCCCCGCCCCCGCCACGCCCCCCAGTGCTTTTTCTCTTTTCTAAACCCCCCCCCCGGGTCCTCTTCCTGCCATCGCCCTCCACCACCACCACCACCACCACGAAATTTTTTTCTTTAGTGAAGGGCGATCCGTGCAATTTCTTTAGTGAAGTTGTTATTCCAAGCTTACTTAGAAGTACATAAAAGATAATAATTCATTGAATGGAAATTATAAAAAATTTCATGAACTGCTTTGACTTTAGAATTAAGCACATCATTAGCTAATTCCAAGAGAGAGGAATATTAGCCGCCATCTCGTTGTGCTTCTCCTTCCGATTATGTTTTAGTTATCTTTTAGGCTTGTGAGTAGAATATGTTTCACCATTTTTGGTTTCTTGATTTTGATTTTGATTTTGATTTTCTTTCAAAAATAAAGTTACGGAAGAAATGGGTTTGCTAATAATGGTGGTGGAAGAAATGGGTTTGCTAGAAATGGTGATGGTTGTGGATGTGAGTATTTTGATTTTCTTTCAAAAATAAAGTTATGGTAGAAATGGGTTTACTAATAATGGTGGTGGAAGAAATGGGTTTGCTAGAAATAATGGTGGTTGTGGATGTGGGTTAAAGATGGTGGTGGTGATTTTTTTCTTTTAAGGAATTTGATGAAATTTGGTGGGGAGATGATGGTGGTGGTGGGTGTGGATGTGGGTTAAAGATGATGGTGATGATTTTTTTTTTTAAGGGCAGTTCGTCCAATTTTTTGCGTGGCGGCGAAGTCGGCGGCGGAGAGGCGGCGGCGGCATGGTGGTTGATAAAAGTTGGGTGAGGATGAGGAGAAAGAAGAAGAAAGAGAAAGAAAAAAAATAATAAAAGAAAAACAAAAAATGATGTGTTGGTAATTTTGACATGGCAATGATGTGGCAACGATGTGGCAATGATGTGGCATTGACGTGACAGTGACGTGGCGCGAGTGTAATACACCTTCCATTGTGAGAGTGGTATTATTTTTTTGGGGTGGAAAACAATTGAAACGTAAGTTGTTAAGGGAGGTAAATAAATAGAAGTTAAGTTTAGTTGCTAAAGTGAGTTTTCGTGCCAAGTTCAGGGGTTAAAACATGTCTTTTCTCTTCCTAAAACTAGGGTTTTCAAGAAAACCCATCTCAAGGTTCAAGAATTCAAGATTTTGGAAATCCTCTTCAAAGCTCAAGTCTTTAATTCAAGTTTTGGAGCGACTAAGGTATGTAGAGTTACTATCTACGTGTGGGAATATCATTGTTCTTCCCCGCGCATCATAATCCATAAATTATGATTCTTTACGAAAACTAGGGTTTCTATACCATGCTCATGATAACCCTAGGTCCATGTCCATGATTATATTATGTATGAATTGTTATAATTCCATCATTGAGTTCTTAATATTTCTTTATGACTATTAAAAATCAGTCGGTAATCTATGAAAAACCCATATATCCCATTCCATGGGTTCATGCATGCTAGTTTATAATATATTATGCTATTTTCAAGAAAATACTATACATGTTTTACAAGTTCATGCAAGCAAGCTATAATTCATGATATCCGTATGTACAAGTGTTATATTCATGAAAACCATGGCGTGCAAGGTGCCACTTATTTTACATGTTCATGTTTTGGGAGTTGCTTGCTTTAATTACCGAGGAAGGCTTCGAGATAACTCCGAAACCACGTAGCCGCGTAGGATGAGGATCGCTCCACCCATACCCGGACGATCTCTCGCATAATGACCGGATCCTTTCATAATATTATTAAACCTCGTGTCCACGGCAAGGTATGAGTGTTCGTCGTAGGACGCAAGTACCAAACCATGTTATCGGTTATATTTATCGCTCTCCCTACTCACGATACTTTACGCATGATATATATGTATATGTACTCGTATTCATGATCATATTTTCGGTTTGATTCTTATCATGTTATTTTATGTCCCATGTTATTTCTTTCGTTGCTTTACATACCAAGACATTCAATGTGCCGACGTCCCCTTTATTGCCGGAGGCTCGCATTTCACGATGCGGTACGGATTTACGAGGACGACGTCTCGCTCATTAGGATCTCGTACGTACCGGCTTATTGGTGAGCCCATCTCATTCGGGGTTTAGACATTGTCATTCTTTAATTAGTTTTGCATCTAAAGGTATGTTCGGGGGGCCTTGTCCCAGCAAGTATGTGTTCCAGTCAAGATTCACGATTAGAGGTTTCATAGACTAGTCAGTTTAGTTATGTTAGACATGCAAGGTGTTTAGCCATCTTTGGCTCAACTCATGTTATTTTCGCATTTGTGATTTAAACAAGTATTTCATTAAATTATTATGACATCTCATGTTTTATAAAAGCTCATCACGTTCATGCTATATTTCCGCTCATGTATGCCTCATGATAAGTCAGCAAGCCATGTGGTTCGCTCGGTCACATGCAGTAAGGCACCGAGTGCCGTGTTTCGCCCAGGCTATGGTTCGGGGCGTGACAGTAATATACACTACCACTGTAAAGAAATATTTTACACTGTGTCTCTAACCAATTTTTGCCACCTCACTACTACTAGTACGTACCCATTGTACTATTTTTTATTCTTGCTGCTACATAGTCATTTTAATTTCTCCCCCTCCACAATGATGTTCTCTCTCCATTCACAAGCTAAGGTCTACTGAATATTTTGAAGGAAAGGTTAGCTCCTCAAAACATTTTCCTGTCCTTTCAAAGATTCTTCATTTATCGTATGTATGTTCATCTTTTCTATTGCTCTATCTATTCATTTTGTATGCAATGCTTAGGTGCAAGAGGAGGATAAGACAATGGTTTTGCCTTGTAAAAATTGTAGCTTTAGGCTATATAAAAAAATTGTATTTTAAGTTAAAACTTGCATCTTTAAGTTAATACTGCATCTTTTAAGTTATATTATACTATTTCTTTAAATTTGTAAAGGATAATAAACTTCAAAAACTTGCTATCATTTTTAAGAGTAGTAATATTTGGCATGCAACTGCTTCATATTCTACATGATTATTTCTTGAAGTAAATATGTTAAAAGAAATAGATGATGTTTCATAAGTTGTTGGCATTCACGTTTGAAATAGTTACTTTCCCTTAATTAGCTTAAATATAATGTTTGACACTAAAATGAATACTTTGGCCAGTTTGTGCACATAGTTTCCATTTTGCTATGTACTTAGAACATAAATCCTTATGTGTAGGAATAAAATAAGCAGATAAGAGTTAAGCTTATCTTTAACTTGTTTGTGCATTCTAATTGTTGCTTTCGGTGAGCTATGAGTGTCTACAAGGACATTAAGCCTTAGTAGTTTCTTGTGTTGCTTTGCATGTAGTTTTTTTTTTTTTTTTTTTTTTTATTTCTTTTCGAAAATATTGGATTTTATGCTTCATGAGCTTAGGAATCGTTATATTTTGCTCGATTTTGCTTCTTTGCTGTAGTTTACGTGTGAAGGTAACCAAGTTTCAAGTATGCGTTGGTTACCTTCACAAGCTTATTATCATCTTTGTTTGGTTGCTCATATCATTAGTTGCAAGACTTTTTCATTATCACCAACTCATCAATTGCTTTTGTCTCGACTTATTATACTCATTTTTGTGGTTGGCTTTACTGTAGAGTTGGTTATTGCAGGATTTGACCCAAAATGACTTACCTAAACTCCGAAGGTGTCAATGAACTTGTTTTCTGGGTAATTCCCTTGGGTTCAACAATTTTTATTACCGTGGTTCTAGGGATGGTATCTTTCTCATTAAACGGGAAAAAAGTCTCGAGTCTTTTTTTTTTTTTTGAGTATGTCTACCAATCTAACTTAACTGTGGAACTTGCGGTTAAGTTACGGTGTCAATTCCCGCATGATACCCCAATAATCAAGGCCAATTCTATAGCAACGACAATTAGTGCTTTTCTTAATCTAGTTTGTCTATGTCTTGACACATATAAGACATATGACAAGAGAATTCTACTAAAAAGACATAAGGTGTCTCTGGTGAGGTTATGGAATTGTTGTTGTATACGTGCTTGTTATATGTCTTAAGTTGCTGGAGCCGAGTGAGATTATCGCCATTAGTTATGTAGCGTTGGAGTTCATTTTCCGTGAACATAACTCTGAAGAAAAAATGAAACTAAAGATATAAGAAATAATAGAAGGAAACATTTCCAAATCAAAAGTAGACCAGTGATTTGGAAATGTTTCAAACTTATTTCAAAATATGGATCCTATTCTTAACCTAAACATTCGCAGAACCTCCACCCTAAATTCGACCAATCCTCTAGCTGAAAATTTATTGTTCATCCATGTTCTTCAAAACAAAGCAGTGGCATTGTATATGCAACTCCGAAAGAAAATACTTTTACATTCATGATTCCATCTGAATTAAAGGGATTCAAGTTTGACCATCTTTCACCATCGTAATATAAAAAAAAATACCGGGCTCGATGTTGTCAAAGAAAATCAGGGTCTTATCAGTAAAGGACATGAACTGAGTTATCATGTCCTCTACTAGCACTGGCCGCCTTCTTTGGTTGTAAATTTTTCAAGGAAGATTCTTTAGAGCTCAAAACATATGAAATTGTTTTGTTTCCAAATTGTTGTGAGGCTAAGCTGACGGTGAATGTGTTTGGGAGCTTAATTTTATACAAAACACGTGTATATAGTCTGTAGATGTAGTATTTTTTATAAGAGATAAATCTTTAATAAGATGTTAGTCATTTGTGTTAATTGCAATACATTGGTTCTTATTATCAAAACCATATAAACATATAAGAAAATTTATGTAATTTAATCCAAAGTTCTAAAACAATAGGCAACATTTTACTTGTTGAAAAGTTGAAATTGGAATAATAACTAAAAAACTTGGAAAGAAAATTTACTACATTCATGTTGGTAATTCCTGAATTTTATGAATTAAAGGGATTCACCACCTAATTAATTAGGACATTTAAGTATTAACTAAGTAATACTAAAATTAACTCCATTAATGACCTCCTTAACTTGCGTGATTATGGGTAAGAGTTCTAATTACTATAAATAAAGGTATTATATGTATGCACCTTTTAAGATCTGTAAGAAATTTATTAGCCAAACTTAGATTACACCTTTTAATAAAAAACTTGTTAAGGCAATTAAGAGTTACAACGGCTGGTTAATAAATAATAATGAATTATTAGATGAAAGAAACAGAAACATCCTCACAAACTTGAAGTTAATTATTGTATATCTTGAATGCAGTAACAATGGAGGATTAGTTCTTTGCTTCATTCTCGTATTTTCCCTCTTTATAAATAAGCTTGATATCTCATATTTAGAAGAAACTCATATTTTCCTATTGTTGCAGGTATTGACAAAGGCTAATGAGAAGCTAGGAGAATTGTGGTATGTTTTATTATCATCAGTGAACTTTTTTAAACAATGCATCCACGATAAATGATTGCATTGTGATAGCATACTTTTTTTTTTTTTTTTTTTTTTTTTTTTTTTTTGCTAAACAAAATCAACAGCAGAATTTAGCAAGGAAATCTAGCAAGCTTTTTACATATGATCTTGTGTATACTCTTAAATCTGTAGGATGCCACGCCATAGCATTTCCACTATTTTGAAATACATATTTCGGCAAATATTTTGATGGGCCAATCCAATTATGTATGGAAATATGTGGAAGACTTCCTCAAAGGCTTCTAATTGCGTTTTCTGAACCTCAAGTACAGGAACTCCATGATTACAGTGCTTCGCATAATTGGTGATAAAAATTTGAATAGCTTATATCTCATTGTTGTGGTCTTTTACCGTCTTTGCTTTCTCAATTTTTTTTAATTGATAATCTAAATAAGTATATACGGTTTGATACATGTTTACCTCGTTAGTTTTGTTAGTAACTATTAGTTTTCCTTTTAGTTATGTTAGAACATATAATTCATTGTGTTAAATATTGTCATTCTTTTTAATTAATTGTAGACCAAATTTTGTCATCTTCTGAAAAATGATTGATTGAGGTATGTCATATATTTGTAGATGTCACTTAGTAACTAGTTATTCTTGTTCACGTACCTTATATTCAAATGATTGAAAGTGTTTGGTTCTTTGAAAGTTAGAATAAGGTATTTTATTCTTTCTTTAAGGAAAATTTTAAAAAAAAAGAGACAAAATTAAAATAATGTCCAATAAAAATTGCGAATGATGCACTTGAAATTTTAACATTAATATAGGAATGAACTTTTATTATTGGATTTTACAAATTTCCATGGTCATTACAATATAAGAGGATTAGTTCAATATTTATATTTTAAAAATAGAAATTGCTATCATTAGATCGGGGGCCGGAGGCCGGGGGCCAGATCATGTAAAACAACGTTAGATCTAATGAAATATACTTGCCAAATGCAGATACAGTTCTCGATCTATATCTTTCGCGCCACCTCCATACTTTGGCCCAAAGATTCATCCTCTGCCAAGAAGGAAAGTTCTAGAGAAGTCTTCCTCAAGCAACCCTTTGTTCCAATATCACAATCAAACAACCCATTTTTTCTTCTATAAGAAATCAATTCAAAGTTATAATTTACGAGGATGGATAATGATAGAGCATTATTTCCTAAGTTGCCCAGAAGAAATTGCGACCTTCGACTCCCCGTTTTACACACTGAATGTAGTAACAGATATTGACCCTAGAGGATGCATAATAAATTGAAACATAATAGTTGTTTTATAAAAAAATAAATGATTTTTCTTACTTCTTTTTTTGTGCTCAAGTAAGCAAGAAATAATATTGTTACAAAAGCATGTATATGTAACTTAGGAAAATGAAGATGGGGACTGGTGGGGGTTGGGGGAGGGGGTAGGAGATAATGAGCTTAGGAATGCCACTTGTTGAACTCATTTTCTCTAACTTCACTAGGAAAATCACTTTTCTTGATTTTCAAGGAACTTATAAAAAAAAAATTGTAAAATATTTTCCTCCATACCAAACACACCCTAATTCGAAATACATAAACGACAAAAGAAAAAGGTCTTCATATAACAAATAGCATGTTCCGATATATTAGATCGTAAAACATAACAAAGCATTCAGGATAGATCAAGTAATCATTCCAATAATACTATCATAAACACACAGCATAGGATTTTTGAAAGTGAATTACATTGAATTGAAAACCAAAACAACAAGTAAGCACCTATAACATGCCCACATTCTTAAGTTTTATTTCACAAGACTTCTAGAAATACTCCATGTGCACACCAATAGCATTCAAGAAAACACCACTTCTCCCATGAAAACCAATAATTTTTCCTCTAGCTGTTGAAGAGCTAAAATAAGTTCCAATTTCAGTTCCATAAGGTCCATATTTTTCTTTATTTGTATAAAATGCAATCTGTCGTATTGCATTTAGGCCCCCATTATTGTTCACTGGACTGAAAAATCCTTCAATTCCAATCAAGAACTCATTTTCACCATCAATATTTATCTGCATATCAAATCCATAAAAAAATGAACAAATTATTTCTTGCATCCTTTACAATAACAAAAATCAATCAATTATAACTCGATCGATTTCAAATTCAAAAAATATTCAATGGGTTCATTGGGAATAATATAAAGATTGGACCCCAAAGGCCAAAACTCATGCCAATGAAAATCAATCAGAAATCTTTTTGTAACATAATAAAAAGAGAAACAATCTAGCTAATTCAAACATTTTTAATTAAACAATTTTTTTTGTAAGAAAAATTTATATGAAGAAACAAAAAGAGAATATTAAGTCGTACCTTTCTACTACCATTGTCATTCCCATCTCCAAAACCAAAATCACCATGAAGTTGTGACCAAACTGACGTTTTGTTTTTCTTTTCATATTCAATTTGAATTCCTGATATAGCTGAGATCATTTTGTTCATATAAATGTGCACTTGCTTGATCGTACAAAATACACCATCATCCCAACCTTTTCCACTATATCCCCCCCAAGGTCGGGGGCTTCGTGGCTGAATACACTTCATCACGTCCATTTTCTGTGCGAAATGTGATGTTAGTACAAGACGTGAAAAATTATAACGTCACAAATGAAATTTATTCTCTGTAATAATAAAGTCACTAAACTATTTTTCCAACTTGAGCGAGTGCAGTAACATGTCTAGGGAATGGCGACGTACATTGGGGAATTCGTCATTAATTACTTCAGCTTTAGGTTGTTTTAATGGTTTAATTTGTTCGTCTTGAGGGAGTGGAGCAACATGTTGCAAATAAACGCCAATGGCATCAAGGTAGGCTCCAGAACACCCGTGGAATCCCACAATTGCCCCACCTTCTTTCAACACGAGTGAAAACGGTTAACCACCAGCCTCGGTCCCAACTGATGCGTAACTCTTCAAATTTGTTGTAAAACAGAGAGATTTTACAACTAAACGGCCAACATAATACCCCAATGTGCCTTTGATGCCTGTCAAATATTCATGGGGAGCGTTCTCAATAGTAACCTAGAAAACAAGGTAATACTAAATCAAGCTACTATATTATGCCGTAATCTTCAATATTCGTAACTATTTAATGTTGGCTGTACGAATGATCTAACTCTAAATCATTCCGCATTATTCAGATATTAGTAAGAGAAAGGAAAAACATAAACAAAGTTGGGCAAATGCATATTAGATTAATTAGCAAATAGCATCTACACTAGTCAAAATAAGTTCAAATTTACTACGTACTCCCACTACCTTTGTCCCAAATTATGTCGCGCCCAATTTCGAGAGTCAATTTTATTTTTTTTATTTTGATCATGTATTTGGACATAGAATCTTCAAGTTCTTTGAATAAAATTTATATATTTAAAAACTACGTAAAAAAACCTATAAGTCATAATAATTAACAAATCAAAATAATTAAAAGGCACATGAAAAAAATGCTGTAAAAAAAAAGATCATTTGACTCTCAAAATCCGACAATGCAACATAAATCGGAACAAAGGGAGTAATACTATGCTAAAAGAATTGTATATTACTGTGACATGCATGAAACAAAAATTACTTGTGAAGAATGCACAAGATTATGAGAAACTGATTATGAGAAAATAATTACAGCTTTTTTTACATACCTTAAGTTTTTTATCTCCCCCTCTGCCACCAAATTTTGGTGAATCTATGGTGCCTTGTTGACTAAGGGTTCTGAAAATAATGGAATCTATAACACCACCATGAGCTATGAGTATCTCCTTAACTGGATTTGTCAGCTTGTAATTCCACTCTGATCCACTTGTGCCTCCCCATGCCTCAACCAACATGAACTTTGTTTGATCATAACTTGGACTTTGATATTCCTTCATATCACATAGTACTTATCAAACTTAGCTGTTACATAAAATAAAGGGAAAATTTAAAGATCAAAATTTGTCATTATTTTATCAGAAATTGCTCAATTTTATCTACTTAGCTGTTAACAGATCGTATCGTGTTTGTCTGTGTTAAAAGGTAGTCTAGCATGAAATAGGGGACTTCACTAGGGGCAGATCCAATGTTATGGTACGGTTCATGAATGTTATAGTAAAGTTTATATTTAAAAACCCACTAATCTTAAAACATAATGAAGCCATAATCTTAAAACATAATGGGTCTTATGCTAAAAACCTTAAAGATTGAATTCATAAAATTTAAATACTGGCTCTACCTCTAGACATCACGTGTCCATATTTTGCCTTCAATATTTTACTATGATTTAAAATTACTCATGTTCGAGTTCTATTTCGTGTCAAAGGGCAAAAAGGAGCACTACCTTTCCCAAACGGCGGGAGCAAATATTTTATCAAAAGTTTAGTAGAGAACAAAGCTGCTTAATTTTGAATAGTAAAACACAATTATTATAATCAACATAGATTGCAGTGAAAAAGAAAGACAAGTCAGGGTACGTACCATTTGATTAATTATCTGTTACGTATTGTTTTCTTCACCAGATATAATGTGTGTTACAGAGTGACAAGGCATTGGGTGAAAAAAACTTACATATATATAACACACACACATGAATGAACCTGGAAGAAAACCAAAGGTTTACATAAATAGTAGAGCCAGGGAGATGAAGAGTTGATACTACGAATAAATTCAGCCTTTTTGAACGCTTCAGTTGATAATTAAAGAATTAACACCATATCAATCTAATATTGAAAAGTCCCGGTATTCATTATTGATCGGAATTAGGCCATAAAGAATTTTGGTCTATACCGCCACCATAATATCAGATTGAGGAGGAATATCAGAATTTGAAATTGATAAAAAAGTTACTACAATGTTTTTCTTTGAGAGATAGGATACAAATGTTAAAGTTAATGTACATGGCTTCACTAATTATTCAGATTGTATATTAATTACTATTTAGATTGCGTTGGAGACGGATGGACCATAAATTTGATGGGTCCAACTAAATCCATCGTCACCAACATGGTGCGTAGATATATGAAAAATCATTAAACTCAAAGTAAATGTAAACAATAAATTTTGAATCTTTAACTTTATTCATTGAGACCCGCATTTACCAAAAGATAGCCCTCGATGAAGTTAGGAATCAAACTTTAAAACGAAGTGTATTTCTGTTATCAATTTATTACCTTAAATTTCATTTTTAGTTTTGTCAATGAAAAAACTAAGGATGTGAAGGTCGAGAATTATAAGAGACTATATTCATGCCTCGTCTTTTCTAACGTTTTTTTATCAAATGAACAAATTATTTAGGGATAATTAACACTTTTGATTCATATGTTATTGCTTAAATGTCTTTTTTGTCTTTGTGATATATAACTTAGTATATTTAACCTTCAAATTATTAAAATGTATTGTTACGGCTCCTTCATGTAGAAAATATGTTATATTTACTACTTACAAAATCATATTAATTACCGTCAAATGTGATATAAAAATTCAAATTTAACATAACACATGAGTGATTGAGTCAGTGAATTTATGAATATTCACAAGCAAAGGGATTAAAAATGCATATTTTAATTAAAGATTTATGTGCTTAGTTAGATATCATAAAGACTAAAATCAAAATTTACAAGTAACTAAAGGTCCAAACTCCAAAGATGCTACTAACTCTAAACTTTGTTGAACAGATCATTGCAAGCATTCTTGTATAGCCAACCAACAATCGAATAAACATTTAAAGTTGAAGTTGAAATAATGAAATAATGTCTATGGTAAGACGGTTAATTGTTCCTTCCCAAACATCCGATAAAATTAGCAACTTTCATTGTAGAAAAAGAGATCAGCTATGTTTACCTTTTTTATTTAAGGAGAACAAAACTCTTTGAAGATCAAAACTCACTAGCAAATTAAACTCCTTACATTTTTATTTTTTTATTTTTTTGGTATATAATTAATCTCCTTACTTCAACAACCACCAAATTATCAGCGGCTTAAGTAAACATCCATGTATCACAATTGCTACGACAATTTAATTAAAACAGCATGTTTAAACAAGTGATCAGGGAAGCAACGAAAATGTCTCAAAAGTGAAAATTCAAATTTACTTATGCTTTACAATCGTTCGAATTCAGTACTACATAGTACATAATAGGGCCTTCTTTTCCTTGATCCCGTACTATTTTGGTATAAAAATAATTTTTGGACGTTTATAGCATGATGGAAAATGATGAATCTATATCTATATATAATATAAAACTAGGTATACAAGGTGATGTCCCACCTCTCTATGACCACCGTTCTTATTTATCTTTTTTCTCTTTTTGTGAATTTTTTGGTTCATTTTGTACATAATCTACTAAGTAAATGAATTAATAAAAGCCTCATAAAATAAATATTAAAATCAACCACGTAGCAGTAAGTACCAAGGCTGTCTTTATGATAAAACTTTGCAATAAAGTCCAATGTACCGTTTAGCCTAAAACAACCTACGTTGGAGCACTATAACATGGCCTTGATGACAATTAATTAATTCCTATTCATGCATTATGCAGCAGTGTTAATGCATTACATAAATTTTGCATATTGCAAGTGCTATATATATATGTATATTCAGCAACACACCTTTTAGGAATAAAGTGCAATTTAGATGTTGATAATCTATCGGAGTGAAACGCCACAAAATTTTATTCTCTTCTCTTTTCTTGTACAACTACTTTTTTTTGTTCAACTGAAGATATTGTTTCAATATATGTCAATTGAAAATCGAACTTGGATATTTTTGTTTCACACCAAACTTAGTTGATTACGATAAATACTTTTGTCCATTTAGCAGCATCATTTTATTGTCTCAGTATCACCTTCTACACCAACCCTATCAACGTGGTTTTATTTTGCCCTTTTTTTGGTTTTGTTAGTGGAAATAGTCTTTCACTTTGTGTTTACTTGCTTTGTATTTATTTTGAATGTGCTTATTGGTTGTCATGTTTTGAATTTTCATTTTCTTTGCTTTTGTTCCCGTAGATGCACTCAAAGAGATGTCTGAGGCTAATAAATACGCAGTTTTTTCTTATTTTTCTTTTCTCTTTATTTCTTTCCCTGTTTTTCAAGTAAATTTATGCTTATTATCATGTTGGTTTTATAAAAAATCATTTATATTAAATCAAATGGCATCATCTAATGGGACAACAAATGTTTAAAACTAAGTGCAGGACCTAAAACTAAGTGCAGGACCTAATATTAATGCCTTTATTTGATTTATTGTATAAAAACCATCTTTTCTTTTCCAGTAATTATACAAATTTTATATATATTTGCATATTGTCTCTGTTCTTTTTTATTGTTACATTAAGGTTTTTTTTTTTTTTTTTTTTGTTGAAAGTACTAATTATCTGCCAAGAATATGGGTAATTGTTGAAGAATGGCTTCACACAATGTGGGAGTAAGAGTAAGTGCATAAATTCAAATAATAATCATGTCGGTGCTTATGCTAAAGTCATATGAATGAATATAGAAAGTTCAAAACTTTTGTACTCATGACTGTAGATTTACAAAATAGATTCTTTTGTCTAAATTCCAATTTCTCACCTTTCTGATTTCGATGTTTGTTGTGCATTTAATAGTGTTTACCTTGGTAATTATTCGTAGAAGAAAAAGGTGTAAAAATAATATGTTAAGCATATGTGGTGAAAATAAATGAATGGAGAAAGGAATAACACATGGGGATAGAAGACAATGTTAAAAAAAAAACTAAAAAGATGTTATGCATTAATGAAATAGGATAAGGATGTGATTAGAACAATCATTAAAAAATTCAGTAGATGGTTAAGAAGAACGATGGAGCAGAAGGTGGTATAAACACCACTCTTAAAAAACAAATATATCTATTTCTTTTCCTAAACTTTTTATTTTACCCCTCATTTTTTTTTCCTTACCCATAAATAGCATTACTTGTAATAATTAATGGAATATTATTTGTGAACAATATTTAACTAGAATACAAAAAGTCCAATAACAGTTACTTCTAATTAAAATCATCATATAATGAGCCTTTTCAATTGAAATGACTGTTCATCGAGAGGCAACAGTTATTTTTTGTATATATATTAAGTTTTTTTGCTTAGACATTTGATTTTAAATTTTTTAAATATTTTTTCACCTAGTTGCATTGCGTATAGTTGTTTATTGTTGTATGACTTGCCATATAAACATATAAAGACATGTTCGCGCGAACCTGTTAACTAGTTTGAAATTAAAGTTACTCGTGACAAATTATACGAGTAGGACCAATTAGGCATAAAAAGCAAAATAGATAAACCAACTCCAACATTACAACCATAAACACCAAAAGTTCTTTTTTCCACACAATTGAAGATAATAATTCACTAGAAATTAGAAATGTTTCTCATATTCACTGTCCCATTATTCCCATCTTGAAGATAATCCCATTGAAACCCATCGGACTATAATATCCTTCAATTGCAACGAAAATTTCTTTTTCACCATCAATGTTAATTATCTGCAATAGGAACACACCAAAGTGAGCATAGAGCTTTCACCCTTAATATAAGAATGTATATATATATATAAATCCTAAATCAATTTGGTTAGTTATATGAATCATTTGAATTGGTTCAATCGAAGTCAAATTTTTTGACACGTGGTGGTCTGGTAGATATATATTGAAAAACAATTGGAGAAAGTACAAGCAAATAATAAATTCTGAATTCATAACTTCTAAAACATAACGAGTTCAACCCTAAGAACCAAAAGGCGAGTATGTTCATTCATACCTTCTCTATCCTTGCTCTAATACCACGACGACGACGTGACAATACTGACGCTTCATCATACTTTTCACATTTCTGCAAAAAAACACCAATAGCATCAAGGTTCGAGCCAGCACGACCATGAAATCCAACAATAGCTCCACCTTCTTTCAACATAAGTGAAAATGGGGTACCACCCGACTCAGTCCCAAATGGTCCATAAATATTCAATCCATAATTAGTTATAAAACTTAAAGATTTTACAACCAATTTGCCACCATAATTTCCAAATGTCCCCTTGATGCCCGTCAAATATTCCGAAGGAGATCCCGCAATAATAACCTAGCAAAAAACAAAACAATTAATCAATCTACAGTCAGATCTCTCTGTAACAAACATCCTCTATATATAACAGCATTTACTAAAACGTAACAACCAAGTTTTTATTGGAATCGAATTTCATGTTATGTTATATTATATGTTTTTTATAACAACATTTCGCTATAGCAAAAAAAAAAAAATCAGAACAAGTTATGCCGGTTATAAAGAGGTTTCACTTTTACTAGGTGTTAGTGAGAAAATTATAGGTTTACCAGAATTTGTTGATGACTATATATACCTTAATTTGAGACGCACCATTCCCACCAAATTGTGGTGAATCAATGGTTGTACCTTGTTCAGTGTCCACTGTTCTGAATATGATAGAGTTAATAACATCTCCATGAGCAATTATGATTTCTTTAATAGGACCTTTTAGGTTGTAACTCCATTCACATATTCCACCTGAGCCTCCCCATGGCTCCACATATATTGAGTCACCTTGATATTCCTTCACAAAATCATATCCAGTAATTAATAGCTCTCTTACAGCAAAAAATCAATAAAGATATATAGTGAAATACAATATAATTAAGTCTCAAAATACTTTCTTATATGGGAACTTATTCAAAATTAAAAGAAAGAGACTCATACCATTTGGTGGTCAACTGTTGTTTTCGTAGTTCTGGCCTTTATATATCCTATAGAAATAATTAAATGTGATAGAGAATGACAAGGGATTGGGAGAAGACAACTATATATAGAGAGTTAATAGTATTACATACACATAAACACATAGGAGTATATGGACGAAGTTATTATACCTCGAATATATAAAAGGTCAAACGGCATACTAATTTAATACTAACAAGTACCAAGAGAGGTCAATAATTAATCTAGATAAAAACAAGAGAAAATGGAAACTGTAAAGCCATATTATTGGTAAACATTAAAGCATAGCCTGGAAATTATACTAAAAGTCGGTAGAAATATGTTAATTCATCTTTGAACTCAACAGCTTCAGTTATTTACATCACATGAAAAGGAATTTGTTTATATATTTTTTTTTTTTACATATATTAAAAAAATGTAACTGTTTTTCTATTTATTAAATTGTTAACGTTACTGAGAGTTAGCAATGAGTTGAAAAATCATTAAAAAGGTGAGGGAAAAAGTGGAGATGCGGGGGATCGAACCCCGTGCCTCTCGCATGCAAAGCGAGCGCTCTACCATTTGAGCTACATCCCCAATGTTGATACTTTTTTCCCAACCCCCCAGTTTTTTGGTTGAGTCGAAGTATTACTATTGAATATCTCTACAATATTCAAACATTACCGTTTGGATAATATTTGATTGAAATTTAAAAATTAGAGTATTAGAAATTGAATTTGGAAACTTGAAATTGTGTCTTGACATGAATTTCATTTTTTTTTTATGTTTATCTGTGATGAAAATATACTTAAATAATAAAAAATAGTGCGTTCTGTAATAACTTAAATTTTTAGATGCGACGTTCTTATAGTTAACATAGTGTCAGAGCATACAGACGTCTTGGGTTCATATTTCATCACCACTCGTATCAAAAAGAATTTTTACATAATTGGTTGATGTAAAACAATCAGACCTGCACGTAAGGAGAGTATTGAAGATATAATTAAACAAATAATAGTGTACTTTGCTTGCTCTAAATGCTTAAGCTTTTAGATGAAATTGTCGCACACTTCAATCTATGAGTTTAAACTTGAAACTTAAAAATTTGAGTTTTTGAAGTTGTAATTTTTGGAACTTAAAGTTGTGTTTGGATATGCATTTTACTTGGAAAAAATTTAAAATTTTGTGAGTGGAAGTGAAATTTCTCCCGGAAACGGGTTTGAGCCAGTTTTTGGAACTTGGAAATATTTGAAGATAAATTTTTAAAATTTATTCAATTTTCATGGCCAAACAAATATTTGAAGATAAATTTCCGAAATCGGATTCAAAATCTACGGTCGAACGCAAGCTAACTATTTCCCTTCAAAAACCTTTCAAACAAATTTTTCAATGTTAATTTACTTGAGTATTTACACATATTAAAATATTATTTATGGCCATAGATCCTCATCCACAAATCGGTCTCAAAATTTCGAACAGAACCGAAAAAATATATTGTCAATTCATGGGGAAAAAAAATTAAAAAATTAAGGACATATCAGGTGGACGCCACAAAATTCGAAACCACAACTACCTTTGCTCTAACAATTAGTAGTAACATCTGTCTAATTTCTTTTCATACTCCATTTGAATTCATGATATAGCTGAAATATTCAAATCCACATGAACTTGCAATTGTTTAATAGTATAAAATAGGGCAATTTATATAAATAACTACCTTTTAGGAGCAATTAGTCATCCATATCCGTCTTTTTCATATTTACAATTCGTAGCTACGATAACTTAATGTATCATATAGCTACGAAATGAAAATGTAGCTATGAAATGTAATTGTTACAAAAGATAGTTATTATCAATAATTACCTCTTAGAAGAAGTTACACAAAATAATTTTTCCTATGGAATACTCCACTATAAAATACTCCATCATCCCAACCTTTTCCACTATATCCACCCCAAGGTCCAGCATTACGTGGCATAATAGTCTTAATTACATCCATTTTCTGTTTGCAATACGTAAAGTTAAAAAATATGTTAAAATTATATGTTCATTACAATTTTCATACAAAAAATTAAAATTGTTAAAAACTAGAAGTTCATAATTTAATAAGCTCCTATTCTTTGTCACAAAATAGTGAATGCACCACGTGTCTCTTACGGTGAAAACTTGCTCGTATTGATGAATATTTACACCAAATTTTAGTAATTTATCATGGTTAAATAATTTAATAAGTGAGAATATATATATATATATATATATAAAAGTGAAAAAAATATATGAGGTTAATTTCACTGATGATCACTAAATTTGCTTTTTGAAAATACTAAAGTCACATAACTTTCGTAACAACCGCCAAACGTTATCCAATTATGTTATTTTATGGGATAATTACTACCAACATAAGTACCATGACCGACTATGCTCACCAAAATGTTGACGTGAGGAACTGAGGATGACTTTTGTTTCTCCTCAAAGGCTATGAATGATATACGCAAGAATTCATATTTGTTCTATCATACAAATCATCAGTAAATTACAAATTTGAAGAAGCAGTTTTAGCTTTAGTTTTCCTAGAAGATTTGTACATAATCATCATAGCAATCTTATAGAATCAAAATGCACAAACGCAGTTTGATATCCACGGACTGAAAAAATCATACAAACATTTATAATAATGTCACCAATTAGTTACAAAACATAGTGCTAAACTTGAAACAAAACAGTAAAAAATCATTAGGGAGGACTCTACGCGGGCCTAACTTTATGTTTGGTTGCTCTAGCTAACCAGGAAAAGTGATAGACATCCATTATGTGGCAAAAGAATAAGCCCCCTAACGTAATTACGATAATAATGAGCATGGCGTAATAACTAAAGCTAATTGATTTGGATTATTTGAACTTATCTACTATATCTTTACTAATTTAAAGGCATAATTTATATTCCTAAATTATCAGTAGTCTTAATTACCCCTGAACTTGGCTATTTGATATATTGTCTTTAACCCATCACTACAAAAGAAACCCGAATTACCAACAAAAAAAATCCGTTGGTAAATTGATCAAATCAGTTGGCAAATTGAGTTACCAACCGAATACCAACCGATATTGATCCCGTTTAAAGGCTCGATGGTAAATTTTACTTACTAATTTTAATTCGTTATAAAATTACCAACTAAAAATTAGTTGGTAAACACCCAAACCGTTGGTAATTTTTGAAACTTGGCCCTGAAATTTCCGTTAGTAAATTCACTAACCAATTTTTGGTTGGTATACAGTTAGTACCTTTACTAACGAATAGAAAAGGAGTTAGTAAATTTAGTTCTTCGTTATTCAATTTCATTGGTAATCTGTTGGTAACTATAGTAACGAAGAAGAAATGTCGTTGGTATTCGCTACCGTACTAACGGACAATAACTTGGTTGGCAAGTCCGATAATAGATTTTTCAAGATCTCGGTAATCAGTTAGCAATTTTAGTTACGGAAAAGTTATGTTGGTAAATTACCAACAAATTTTAAGTTCGTTAGTAAGTATGGTTATTTATTTTTCTAAAATTATGTTAGTAATTGGTTAGTAATTCTAGTAATAGACAAACTTTTGTTAGTAATTGTCAAGAATTTACTAATCGAATGATAATTCGATAGTAAAATTTTCGTTTTAAATATTTATATTAATTTATACTAGCATTAAAAAAAAATCTAAAGAGCACCAAAATAAATCCAAAAATATTTGTTCTTTTATAAGTCATAGTTTCAATAAAACAATGCAAAATCGGTCTAAGATAAAGAGTTAAAGAAATCTAAGTATGATCCATATCATTATTTGATGGCATGTCATGTCTAAACTGACGGTGTACAAGTGGGCAATGTAGGTAGGCCATCAATGAGAACGAGAGGCTTCAGAGAATCTTGTGCCACGCTCGCGACTTGCTGCTGCATTTTGTATCTTGTTTCGACGCATTTCTCGTCTCATTTCTTCTCTTATCTCTTCTCTCATGTCCTCGCTTCATCTCCTCCTCTATCTCTTGTAAACGATATACAACTCATGCCTTCACCCGAGCATCAAAATCATGATGTTGAAGCGGAAGTTGTGGATGATGCATGAACAATTCCCCGAGAAAGCCGCCCGAGAACCAAGGTTATAAGTGCATGCCTTTTTAACTCCACCCACCCCCGATGAATTCATCCGTAGGCCGAGATGCGGTACGTGATCTTCAACACTACATTGGGCTAAGAAATCATCAAGAAATAGTTAGAGAGACAACACGGCTGATATATAGTGTTTTGTGTGTCCATAAATAAAATAAAGAAGTCACTTTCACTACCATGGGAGTTCATGAGTTTGCTCATATCGGAGTTAAATAAAAGGCAAAAATTACTCAAAGTGCCGAGGAACGTGAATTTGCATGTTGTCGGAACGCTATCCTATATAATGCTCATCATTTTTTTCACATTTCATTTACTTTAATCTTTCAAAAACGGAAAATTTAACCAATAACTAAAATTTAATGGGTCCGGGTTATAATGTTGAATTTTTAAACAACCATACATCCGTAATCAAACAATGACAACACGACCCCACAAGGATGTTCGTAGTGAAATATAGAGTATAAGTAATCACCGAAGGTGGAAAGATTTTCCAAAATGAGCAATCATAAAAACCAATTCGGTCAATATTCCTTAACTCGTTGAATGTAGGATTAGTGATATCAAAACTCAACAAAATGTGAGTGAACCATGAGATATGTAAATAACATCTATGTATAGTGTGTTCCCGATATCCATTTATGCCAAACCCCGTTGGAGAAATAACCGAACTATAGGCCTTCAAGTTCTCATTAAAATTTCAACAAATGCTTATAAATAAGAGCTACATGATACTATTTGAAATGACGTCCGGTATAAGTGATTCGACGTCACGTAAAAAAACGAGTAAGGAAATTCCTTCGGTACACACCAATAGTGATTGAACAGAGGCTATAGATTAAACTTTAGGATATGCTATTGCAAGCTTGCATCTCCTACCAAAGAAATCTCAGAGATGACTTTAAATTTCAAATTTCTTTTCAAAAGCAATATAACCAAATGTAAGTGGTTATAGGAGTTAAACAAGAATTTTTTTTTGTTAAAACATACTCCTATCTAGGACACGCAACCATTATAAAAAGGAGCAAAGAGCCGGAGAAGCCATATAATAGCTACTTTACAAGCATTTTACTCTCTAATAGTCCATGGTGATAAATAACTTTAAAGCCTTAAGGTGTCATCTTTTGATATCACATTTTGTACCCAAACCAATGATTAAGTGGTACATCATTCCCATACTCAATATTACCCAAGTGTATGAATACAAGTAATACTTACTTGAGTCGTTGTTGTCATCAGTCTAAGAAGAGCATATACATCATAATTCTCTTGAGTTTTGCTTTGAACAAATTTAACTCAAGAAAAATTAGCTAATTTTTCGGAAAAAGTGCCAACAGATTCTTCCCCCCCGGCAAACTATTTATGAAAAAAGGTACCATTAAAATAAATAAATTGTCACAACAAAGGTATTTGAATTATGCGTTTTCTTAAGTCGGCTTCTCTTAGATCTAAGAACACGGCTTATCTTACATAAAGGTGTATTGTATTTACAACATTAGGCATTACTATTTTTGCCTCAAGCATAACCAAAAAGTAACTAGATCTTACACAAAGTGAGATCTATTGAATTGCAAGTCTACTTTCGTAGAATATGATAACATAAGTATCTAAGACTAATTTATAGTGTTAGTCTAGCATGTCAGGTTGTATGTGCTAATAGATTATTAAATCTCTATCATAATGTCATGTGTCTAACAAGAACGTCTTTATGCTATTTTTGCATCTCACTTCGGTCAATTAGTTAATAATTTTTCTAATCGTATTGCTGTGTTTTGCTAGGAAACTACATACACCATACGACTGCATTTTAATAGTCCAGTAAAAGTACTCGTACTAGTGGTACTGGTGGAGAACTAATAAAGCAGTAACCAAAATTTATAGTGTCGATCTTATATGTCATAAAACTACTAGTAGATAATTTATACCTCTACCCAAATGTTATGTATCTAACGCTTTCATCGTACTTATTGCGTCTGACGTAAAAGACCACATACATCGTACAACTATGTTTTGATAGTCCAAAGTAAACTAGTACTATTGGAGAACTATAAGCAATAACAAAAATCCATTTGGATTAATGTCCAGTTAGTTCTGGACCAAACATGGTCACTTTTCCAAACAACGAGGATGAATTCTGTCTTGAATAATATTATAACTATGTACTTAATAAATGGAGTAAACATGAGGAATGATTTAAGCACGAACCTCAACACAAATCTAAGAAGATACTATTAACATGCTTGTAGTCACTTACATATATGCTCTTAGACTTCCCTGAAACAACTCATCATTCGCATTGATATGTGTATTCTTCAAAAGCTCATTGAGGATCGCCTAGTTCTTTAGCCTAAAATTAAAATCTCATCTGTGACAATTAGTACATAAGCAATAGCTTTGAAAAAATTATAACTTGACGAAAAAAAATGAATTTACCAAGTATTGTGCATGTAATCGGTGAGTGTAAGCGCCTCGTATGTCGTGAGGGGCCGACCCCTTCGCCATATTTCTCACTTAGTCGATTTTGAACATTATGCGCATTTCGCCTTAAAAGCCTCGATCTCCCGAGTTAGGCTTCCGGCTCTCCTAAATAAATGTTGGGATATGTTCACGATTTAGTTTTCTTAATCAATTCCTAAATAAGGTTTGCTTGATTTAAGATGCACCGACAAATTGGCGAAAGATATTTCTAGCTGTAGCTTTGGCTCTAAATTATTCTAGCTGGGGCGTTTTCTAAATCGCCTTTGGTCGCTCAATATAATGCCACTTTGACGAACCAGATACAGCACAATTGTGTCTGAAAGTTCAGAAACAACTTGCACAGTCATACAATTTTTAAACAGTAAGTACTTTCTGTAAATTTCATAACCACTTCACAACTATCTTAGAGAAATAGCCTTTATCAAGGGGATTCGAAAACACAAGTATCATTATATTCTATCTTCTTTAATCTATAACCCATCAACCAACAAACTATATAAATACTATATTTTAGCCAAAAAAAATATAGCATATCAACAGATCTACAATGAATTGATCGAATCAAACAAACGAGGAAAATGTAAGATTGATAAAGAACACTTACCACTTAGACGCAAAGATTGTGCGATTGAGAATCCAAGAGCGACAGATGGATTGCGGGAGACTGTAGCTTGAGATTATCTTTCAATTGAGAAAACATTGAAAGAGATTTACATAAAAGTACTGGAATTGTGAATTGTGATCGTGGGTTGAAACTGAAAAATGGCGCGGAGCCTATGTAATTGAGGTAGAGGGTTTTGGCGGCATAGTTTTAACTTTTTCATCTTTATTTTATATTTTCCTTTTTTTCTTTGGACACTTTTCAATTTAAATGACTTCTTCCGTATTCTATTTGGAGTATTTTTGCAATTTTTTAAATTCTTATGTTATATTACTAGTAACGAATCACACGACTTATACATGCATTCTTGTTTATTAATTCTTATGAAATAATAAAATTTTAATTGCGCTTAATCATTTGTACAAAATAATAAAATTTTACTTGCACTAAATTATTTGCTTGAACTGCAAAATACAAATTAAGTCCGAAAAAAAATTCTAAGTTCGGACATGCGATGAAATTAATATTAATACTAGAATTTATAATCATTTGGTGTTGTTTGAATATGCAAAGACAAACACTTAATTAAAATACTTAGTATTATGTAAAATTAATCATGTAAAAACGCTACACTACATATTTTATTTTTCACATTATATAGGTCTATTTTAATTTACTTGTCGACAGAACACACATTTGTTTCAATGAATTCCTTTCATCCATTTCAATTAATGTGTGTAACACTAAATTTTGCATTTGAAAAATTAAAGACAAGAAAAATAATAATATTCGTATTTCAATAATTTACGCAAATCACAATTTTTAGACTATCTTAAATCAAAAGAAGTAGCCCTCTAATTCTTCTTGTAGAGAAATATTGCAGGAAGAAAAGTAAATTGGGAAACCTACTCGCTAGCCCAAGATCGTTAACTAAGGTCAAGATTCACCCAAAGAAGAGGAAGCTATGGAAAGGAAAAGTTTACTTGAATTGGCTTGTATTGGTAGTATTAGCTTACAATTGGGGTTGGTTACAAATGACTAAGGCCACCCCTATTTATACTTGTGTAGCGATAGTTCTAGAAATACTTCAGATACATCCATTAGAAAAATCTAGTCGTCTTTATCTCCTACCACTACTCTAGAATATCTTGATATTATTCTAGATACAAAAGGATCTAGATAATTCTATTCTCAACTATAAATATCTAAGTGTCTAGAATTTCTAGACATTTCCTAATACAATATATATCAAAGATATTACATTATAACTTTCTAGAAACTCTTCTAAATATCTATGATATTTATTCTTTCAAAAATTAACTTTAATTTTTCACACTCCCCATAAAGTAATTTTTTGGAAGCTATCTCAACTTGTCGCGAGAAGAACTCGGACGTAGCTTTTGGACGTGCCTTGGTGAAGATCTCGCAATGTTTTCCGACACTTCTTCCTCTTCAAATGATGATGGTTTTCCGGCCGATAATTGGGCCTCCAAAGAAACATGAATACGTCTTGATAAAATTTCATCTCCGTAAGCGTACGGTTGCCACTATTTCTTTTTGGCCTTTGCGAACCACGTGAATCATCTTCATCGTCGAATTTTATCTTGAGTTTCCGAGACTCCCTTTCTCTTAGCTCCTTAACAATTGTGTTATCTGGAGAAACGCCTGAGTCGGTGACTATCCGATCATGAATTTCCTTCGAAGCCTCAATACCAACACAGGATCCACCACTAGATTCCCTTTTCAACTCCTCAATAAATTGTTTGGCCCTTCGAGCTTCCAAAAATCATACCGCTTGTATCTCCATATGAAATTGAGCCTTCAAAGTCATCCTCTTCATTTATTTGACCGTCGGCTTCTCCATCCGCTTCCAAAGGATTTGATCGAGCTAGTGATTGACTTTGATACGGTAGATGATTGACCAGAGTCTTCAACTTCCACTACAATTCCCTTAATGCTTTCTTCGGAATGGTCACCATTGTCATATATAGTTTCAGAAACTTCATGCTCAGGATCTACTTCAACATCCTCCACGTCTAGACTTTTATTATCAATTTCAGGATCACAATTTCGTTGATTTCCTCGGTAGCAGCTACCACGTTACCAGTCTGAACATCTTCAGAATTTTCTTGCTTCTTGTTGATGACACTAGTGTCTTCCTTCTCCACGTGATGGACCATATTATCTGTTGTCACAATGACATCACAACCATTGTTTTCTTGGAAGTTGAAAAATTTAGATTCATCTTCAGTGAGATGGTGCCCACATCCTGAATCCACGATCCACCTCTTTCGAAATTGAGAGAAGCCAAGGCATCTACTACTCGAGTCTCAGCAACAAAGCACCTTCCCCAATCTTCTTCTTCAGGAGCTCTCTCAGTTTGAGCCATGTAGCTTTCCTTGGCTCGGCAAAATCTTTTTATGTGTCTTACTTCACCATATCGATAACATTTAATAGTCTTCTTACCGTTATTAGAATACTCTTCCTTCTGTCTTGGCGAGCTTGACCCCTCATGGAATTGAGAATGTATCATCTCTCTTGAGAAACTTCGATTTTGTATTTCTTTAAAATTCCTCTTGTACCTTCATAGCAACAAGGCATTTCTGCCCCTTCTAGACATACCAACCATCTGTTTGGCTAGTAGCTCCTGTGATGACAACAAATTCTCAAACTCCTCCAAGGATGGTTGTTGAGCCTATCCTTGAATTGATGTAACAAAAGGAATATATTCTGACTTCAAACCACGAATGATAATTCTTCTCATTCGTGCTTTAGAAGTAGCCTCGTCCGGATTTAATAGAGATATTTCAGAACATAAGTTTTTAATCTTCAAGAAGTACTCAGCAATAGAAAGATTACCTTGAATGGTGTTGGCCAATTCGTTCTCCAAAATCTGTAGCCGAGCTTCATCCTTTTTGTTGAACAAACGATCAAGGGTCCTCCATATTTCGTGAGCTGATTTACACCTTATAATATGATCGAATAAACTGGGAGAGATGGACCTCTTCAGGATGAACTCCGCCTTGGCATTAATCTGCTTCCACTTCTTACGTGCATCATTATTTTCCGGTGCATCAGCAGGAGGATTTGTGTTACTCCCATTGACAACTTCCCACAAATCCTCACCAACAAGGTAGGACTCCAAACAAGTCTTCCATACCTTGTAGTTGGACTGGTTCAATAATTCCATCCCCATTCCATTAACACGACCACACACATCCATTTAGAAAAAAACAATTGAATCGACCACTAACCCGATCTTGAAAATATATCCAGAAGCCAACGTATATGGCTATGGCTCTGATACCATGTAGAGAAATATAGCAGAAGAAAAGTAAATCGGGGAAACCTTCTGCTAGCCCAAAATCGTTAACTAAGGTCAAAAGATTCAACTAAAGAAGAGGAAACTATGGAAAGGAAAAGTTTACTTGAATTGGCTTGTATTGGTAGTATTAGCTTACAATTGGGGTTGGTTACAAATGACTAAGGCCACCCCTATTTATACTTGTGTAGCGATAGTTCTAGAAATACTTCAGATACATCCATTAGAAATATCTAGTCATCTTTATCTCCTACCACTACTCTAGAATATCTTGATATTATTCTAGATACAAAAGGATCTAGATAATTCTATTCTCAACTATAAATATCTAAGTGTCTAGAATTTCTAGACATTTCCTAATACAATATATATCAAAGATATTACATTATAACTTTCTAGAAACTCTTCTAAATATCTATGATATTTATTCTTTCAAAAAATTAACTTTAATTTTTCACACTTCTCCCCACAATCATCTACTCAAGGGCTTGATCGCTTGTTCTTGAATTGATGGATTAAATTTGTTGATAAATTTGACCATGAATGCGGGAGCCAAGCTTGATCATGAATGTGGAGGTAAGGAAGACATGTGGCTAGCTCACCACTGGAGAGGAAGGCTTCTTGATTACCACATGACGGGAAGGATTCTTGATATAGGGAGTAAGATTTCATATACAAAACTCATTGAAGCTGCACAAAACTACAGGGTGAAGCTCCAAGTGGTCTTTCGCCAAATTGAGACGGGCCAAACGTGTATATCAACTTCAAAACTTAATTCCAACTCGCGTTTTGGACACTCCTACACGAGATGTCGATTTTCTATTGCAGACACGCAAAGTTCAAAGATTTTACGATTGGATTAAAAAAGCACAACACATCAATTTTAAACACATAAAACTGCTTCCAACATGTGGTAGAATTGAAGCATACCAAGTTCAGAGAACCGGAGAACAATGAAGCTTACAAGAGAACAATCAAAAGGAATTACAATTGCCCTGACTTAGAAAGGATGATCGACTTCAATTCGCCTAACTTATGAAAAATACACAAACTATATGTTTGGGGATATTATTTATATTGTTAACGGGGGTGAATTCTTTTCGCTAGTGCAAGGATGGTGTTCCTTAGATCGAAGATGAAAAGTAAAGTTACTTTCTTATTTGATTAGAGAACAACAAAAGAAGACAAAACTAAGAACGTGAAAGAATCTCTTGATTTGTCATTAGAAGCTATTATTAAGGACTATCTTTGGAACTTGATTGGTCAAGGTAACTTGGTGCAACAAAATCAATATACAAATTTTGAAGCCTCGTCTTTCAAGTTATAGCAAGTCTATGCGTCAACAAGTCCCGAAGCAGGGGGATTGGAGCGTGACTCTCTCTCTCTCTCTCTCTCTCTCTCTCTCTCTCTCTCTCTCTCTCTCTCTCTCTCTCTCTCTCTCTCTCTGCCCCCCTCTCTCTCTCTATTGTTGTTTGCTTTATCAAATCCTATCAAGATTTCCCCCTCCAAGTATTTATTATTTGAGAAAAGAACCTATAGGGAGGGCTTATTTGCGGATGAAGAATTAGTATATTGGCTCGATTTTTATCATTCGCGTTCATAGACCAACGAAAATTCTTGTTAGTGAGTGTTAATGATCCAACAACTAGTAAAAGGGCTAATTCATTAGTTCATAATTCAAAACTTTTATTTATTTTTCCACTCAATTTCATAAATAATACAAGAATAAATAAAAAGAGGGATGAAGTACTAATAGAAGAACTTGGTTTGATTTTTAGTCTATTTATAAGAGGATGTATATGAAAAACGTAATCGATTCTTTCGTTTATTTGGACCATTGACTATTTGCAGGATTTCGGGTATAGTATCAATACTTTAGCAAGAATCTAAGTGTTAGTACTTGGTGTTTTGGTTTTTCTTAAAAGAAGTATATTCAAGTTTTTTGTTGCAAAAATAAGTTGAACCAACCAGTTGTATCCCTTTCCATGGTAAATAGGAAAGTGAGGTGCATGATCTCATGAATTACTTCTTAATAAATTCCAAAATTATATGTAAGATCCATAACATTTAGTGACTCATTGGTAAATCGATTTTCATTTTGTATTAACCAATAATGTAGGACTATTAGCATGGTTGAAACAAATTATTTGAAGTTTAAATAACGGATTTTCTAACAAGGAGCTCTAGGAACTCTAGACTAAATAATTGTTTGAACAACGAGTTGAGATATTTACATAGCATTAGTGTCTATATTAACATATTGAAAATTAAAAAAAAATGACTAGTCTTTCTACCATAGGTATTATCTTTTTCTTTTCACAAAGAATTCAAAAAAGAATCATGATAACCGTTAGAGCTTATGAAATTAGTACAATTATTCATGAACATATTGTACAATATAATAGATAGATAAGTAATGATGAATTTACTAAATGCTAGATCAGTCCAAAAATATCAATTGATTTAGAATCCATCATTAAATTTACCAATAAATGCTTAATTCGTCAAAAAATATCAATTGATTTAGTATCCATCGTTAAATTTGCCAATTGTTTCAGCACCAGTTGGTAATTTGCCAACCAATATAATCATTTAGTTGCTAAATTTTCCAACTATTTCAGTATCACTTGGTAATTTACCAACAGATTTGATCTTAGTTAGTAGCAATTACTAACCAATTCGGTGTCCGTATGTAATATTACCAACTAAAAATGGATCGATTGGTAAATTTTACCAATGGATTAATAATCGGTTGGTTTATTACCAACTAATTCTAGTTTGTTAGTAATTTACTGACTCACAAAATTGATCAGTTGGTAAAACTTTCTAACCGATTGAATGTTCGTTGGTAAGTTCCTTACAAATAACAATCAGTTGGTAATTTACCAACACATATCTAATTAGTTGGTAAAATTAGCAACGAAATCCCGTAGTTGGTAAATATTTAGTTAGTAATTCATTGGTAATATGTTAATAAACTATATTCCACTTTTTCCTGCCATGTTTACCAACCGATATATACTCCGATGGTAATATCTCCAACAAAAGGTGTTTGTTGGTAATATTTCGGTTGGTAATTCGTTGGTAGGAAGTTACTAGATTAGGCGCCATTTTTTCCCGCCATATTTACCAACTAAATTATTTAGTTAGTACAATTTTGGTTGGTATTCCATTCGGAATCTGTTGCTAAATTCTAAATAACAAATCAGCTACCAATTTGTTAGTAATCTGTTACTGATATACTAATGAATTTGGTTTGTTGGTAAAATCCGTTGGCAATTGAGGGTTTTTTTGTAGTGTGCATAGCCGTTGATATGAAAAAGAGAGTGGCTACAACCTACAACGAAGGGCGAATTTATGCGCAAATTTTGTGGCACGGGAACTCGTAGTCAATCCGCAAAATTAGATATATGTACATATTTTTCTATAATTGATCCAATATTACTTAATGACACTCATGCTACAAAAAGGCTTAATAGTGCACTTGATTAACGTACTTAGTTATTTAACAGGAACAAGGATCAAATCTCACTTAACACATATATAGTCCTCACTCCTCAGTGAAGTTAAGTTAAAGAATGACATTTTGGAACACTAACTTTTTATCTATTTAAATTAGGAATCATATTTTGAATAACTAACTTTTTATCTATATTTTTTTAACGTCATATCTCGTTTTTAGTTTGTGCAGAAATTGAAGAATGGGGAAGTAGAAATATACTGTGTTACACTACCGAGAGTCAGCAATGAGTTGAAAAATCATTAAAAAGGCGAGGGGAAAAAGATGGAAATGCAAAGCGAACGCTCTACCATCTAAGCTACATCCGCGATGTCTGCTATCTGTTACTGGTAGTAAACTTATTTTGTTTTGGAAAGTAGTATTGCTCTGTAATGTTCCAAATTACTGCGTGGGTAATATTTGATTGGACTTTTAAAAAAAAAAAAAAAAAAAATTGATGTTGGAAAGAATATTTGAAAGATGAAATTGCATTTGGACATGAATTTCTCTTTAAATTTTTTTTTTAAGTTTTTGCGTGTTGAGGAAATATTAAATAAATAATAATGTGTTTTCTTTAATAGTATAAGCTTTTAGATGAAATGATCGGATACTCCAACATGATATTAGAGCTGGCAGACGTCCTGAGTTCAACTCATATTACCGCTCATTATCAAAAAGATTTTTCACGAACAAATCAGTTACAGAAATTTCGAAGAGAACCAAAAAGTATATTATCAGTTTTTGAGGAAAATATCAGGTGGATGCCACAAAGAATTTTGAAACCACAACTAGTTGCTCTAATAATTAGTAGTATCATTTTATTGACAACAAGAAATATTACAATTGTTAACATCTACACTTGAATCGTGTAGTATATAGTCTCCATTTCTCATCATGGCTCTTATGTTCCACATAATTGAAAATCTAACATGACGAGAAATTAGAAATATTCCATGTGCACACCAATAGCATTCAAATATACACCACTTCTCCCATGAAATCCTGTAATTTTTCCTCTAGCTGCTGAAGAGCTAAAATAAGTTCCAATTTCAGCTCCATAAGGTCCATATTTTCCCTTATTTGTATAAAATGCAATTTGTCTTATTGCATCTAGGCCCCCATTGTCGTTCACTGGACTATAAAAACCTTCAATTCCAATCAAGAACTCATTTTTACCATCAATGATTATCTGCAAGTGTATGAAACCGACAAAAAGTTTAATGAACGAATTTCTTTAGCCCTTCACAATAATAAAAATCAATCAACTATATCTCAATTTCAAATTAATTAGATATGATTATATATATGAAACTTTTATATCCAGTACTCTACATTCAAATTAGAGAAGATGGTCAAAAGTCACTTGTATCCGAAATTGAATCACTTAATTTGCTCTCCATTATACTTTTAGTAAAAAAAATCATTTCTGCCTTTGACCATTAACGTAGCTACACTTTGCGAGTCTGGATGTTAATTCTAAACCTTGGTCAAAAGTTGGAGGATAAATTTGGACTTTTTTCTCGAAGAATTTGGACACGTGGAATCCACCAAATTTATTGGACGTCTGTTAATAGGAAAAACAAATACGAGACGATTTGCTAACAATAGATGTATGAACGATCCAAAAGTAGATAATATTATTCATACCTTTCTAATTGTGTCAGTCCCAGCTCCAACACCACCATGAAGTTGTGACCAAAATGATGTTTTGTCTAATTCCTTTTCATACTCAATTTGAATTCCTGATATAGCTGAGCTATATAAATTCATATGCACTTGCACTTGTTTGATAGTACAAAATACTCCATCATCCCAGCCTTTTCCACTATATCCACCCCAAGGTCCAGCACTACGTGGCACAATAGTCTTCATCACTTCCATTTTCTGTTTGTAATATGTAAAGTTAAAAGGTATGTTAAAATTACATGTTCATTACATTTTCATACAAAAAAATAAAATTGTTAAAAACTAGAACTTTATAATTTAATAAGTTCCTATTCTTTGTCACAAAATAGTGAATACACATGTCACTAGATGTAAAAACCTGCTCGTATTTAATAAGTATTTATACTAAATCATATTAATTTATCATGGTTAAACAATTTTAATAACGTGAAAATATATATTAAGTGTGAGAGAATTAAGTCTACCAGGTTAATTTCACTGATGATCGCTAAATTTACTCTTCGTAACACTAAAGTCACAAAACCATAGTATATCTTTTATAACAGTAATTAAAGTCATTAAACTAATTTTATTGTCACAAAATTATTCTTGTGACTTTATTGTTACAAATAGCTAGTTTACTGACTCAACCGTTAATAGTTTTGTGACTTTAGCGTTACAAAGAGTAATTAAGTTCAGTGATCATCGATGAAATCAACCGATGTTGACGTACAGACACATGTCCAATGTATCTATTGATTTAGTATAAACACCGAAATTGGCTAAAGAAAAAAATGATAAAATAAACTAAGAAGTGAAATTTAGACAATTCATATTAAGAGAAAAAAAGTTAGTATATGTACGTACGTCATGGATTTCAATTTCAACCATAGGTTCATTTGGCTCAATCTTTTTTTCAGGTTCATTTGGCTCAATCTTTTTTGCAGGTTCATTTGGTGAAGTGGGAGGAGTAAGTTTCTGCAAATAAACACCAATAGCATCAAGGTACACCCCAGCACGACCATGGAATCCAACAATGGCTCCACCTTCTTTCATCACAAGTGAGAATGGGTTTCCACCAGACTCAGTCCCAAATGGTCCATATTTTTTTGCATTTGTTATAAAATTTAGAGATCTTATAACCAAATGGCCACCATAATTTCCAAATGTCCCCTTGATTCCTGTCAAATATTCCAATGGAGCCGCTTCAATAATAACCTATCATTTGTGCAAATCACATATCGGTTAAATTAGTAGCGAAGCTAGAAATTCTAATAATATGTTGAGTTGTTGACCACCAACGTACCTTGACTTTTCGACCTCCACTGCCACCAAACCTTGGTGAGTCAATGGTACCTTGTTCATTAACAGTTCTAAACATGATGGAGTCTATAATATCTCCATGCCCTATTAATATTTCTTTAATTGGACTTTTAAACTTGTAATTCCATTGTGATCCACCAGTACCACCTCCCCATGGCTCCACCAATATTGTATCAGCTTGATCATAACTCACTTGATTTCCCTTCACATAATTAATTTCATCCCTATATTAGTAGTATTATTTTGCAATAAAAAAAAACAAAAAAAAAAACAGAACGGGTATAGTGATATGTGAACGAAGAGAAGGCAAGGTACGTACCATTTCTGGCGATTTGCTTTGATTTTTGTAAAATTTTCGATCCTTTTAGTTCTCTTAATAGTTATGCTAATAACCTCCTGATGATTATTTTGTTTAACTTGTTCATTCTATATAAGGTGTTAGAAGAGTAACAAACTAGGTCACTAGTTTTAAGAAAGGGATCACGTGCTTTGTTGTATACATAGGAGGTGAAGAAAAGAGAGTAGAGGTGATTAAGCAAAGGATAGAATCACAACAAATTAACGTGAGAATCTTATTTGAAACTCAAAAAGTTATTTTGTGTATGTGTAATGTATAGTTGTATACTAAACTGCGGCTCTAAACTAACTAGTATTAAGATTTTGATCTAGAAGCAATGTACCTGATCAATAAATACACGTGGCTTTATAAAAATTATGATGATTTAATTACAATTAATTAATACACGTTAATTTCATATCGTCAAGGACAAAACTCAAGTTGGTAATGTCTTTTTGCCACTCGATAACCTAAATTCTTTTTAATATAACAACATTGTTACGATATCGTATTTAAATTTGAAACGATCAGAATAAGGGGAACAATTATTATAGTTTTTCCTAACAGTTTTCTTAAAAGTGCGGCTTCTCTTGTTTGCATCGATTTAGAGCCTGTTTGCATGGGCTTAAAATAAGCCTTATACTTATGTTTGAAAGCTTTTTTATAAAGCAAAAAAAAAATAAGTTGGGTAGGCTAACTTATTTTTTTTGGACTTATAATTTGTTTTTTTTATACCGCTTTTTAGATAAATAAAAGTAAAAGCGCCAATTATTTTTGGGGGGGCTTATTTTATGCACAAAATGGCTTTAAACACTCAAAAAAGCTGAAAACAGCTTATAAGCAACTTATAAGCCAATCCAAACAGACTGTTAATCCACCTTTACAGTTTACAGTTATATCCTGATGACAATCTATTAGCATTTGGTACTTATATCGAATCTAATTTAACTTTAACAATTAAAGATTAATGTGAAAATATATTTAACTATCATTAAGTGATAAATATAAGTACGAAAGACACAATATCTGGATGAATTTTTACCCCTAAATCCTCACGTCTTCTAAATATTCATGAGTAGTTTACTCTCAAGTACTACATTGATGTTGTTCACAAAATATTAATCTAAAAGAAAATTTCTCTGGAGCAACAAAAGTACTATAAGCCAGAAAATTTAACAATTTATGATATTACAAAGATTATAATTTAAAAAATTATGGAACTCACCAAATAGTAATCGTTGCACGTTTATTTTCCCTGGAGCCACACGTCCAATCCTTAAATAGACGGCGTATGATTTGTAAAGATTCTTTTTTGTTTTTTTCAATTAGACAACGACTAGTGTTGCTAATTATTTGACAAATAATGAACGAATGGTCTCGGTTTAATGCTTTTGAAAGGTGATTAAATTTTGCACGTGACATAATGCATGTAAATATGTAATCTAGAACTTTTAGCCCAAAATACATAGTGGGTAATTAGGAAAAAAACCATTTGGTGTGCTAAAAGCACACTACTACTCTCTTGATTAAAAAACTTCCAATAATAACAACAATAATAATCAAAATATCTGGCCATAAATGATATTCTTTCCGTTTCAATTCATGGGTAAATACTCATTCACGCTGAACTTTTATACCAGACCTGTTTAATTTATTATGATTAAGTAACTTATTGAAGTAAGAACATGAGTTATTAATCATGGTTAAGAGACACAAATTTATATACAAACACCTAACAATTAACATGCATCTATTGGTTTGATCTAAGCACATAGTGCGGATAAATCTTTTTTCAATTTATGTGTCATATTTTTTAATTAATTACTTCTAGGTCCTAAATTTATTTTTTAAGGTCAAATTTAATTTTTAATTTTATTGTTTACTTTTCATTACTTTACTTATTACTACTATATATAAGAGCAAACTTAGGGACTTTTGTAGTCCTCACAAGAATTTTCAATTTTTTTAAAACTTTTTAATTAATTACTTTTAGGTCCTAATCTTATTTATTTAAGTCAAATTTATTTTTTTTGTTTTTAAGGTCTACTTTTCAAAAGCTATGAACCTCCTACCTCATTTTTCATGTTCTTTGGTTTTCTGTTTGGTGCTCGATATCCGCATTTGAGCCCAATTAATCCAGATAATTCGCACTGTATCGCGCCCAATCGGGGGAAGCACTCCCTCCAAAGATTTTTTCCATATCCATGTTCGAACCCCTAATCCCTAATTAAGGGAGGAACAGCTCTATCCGCTGCACAAGTTAAATTGTGTATTTGTCTTAAAAGTTCATTAACTATGTATAGATTATTTATTTAGAACTAAATAACTTCAGAAAATTAGAATACATAACTTATAAATGTCAAATTCTGGCTCCGCATTTGATTTGAAGTAAATAATTTCATCAAAATGGAAGTTAAAATATTAAAGGAGTGGAATGAAAGTTTTGCTTTCATATATTGAAAATATACTTATATGAAATTTAATTATTACTAACGTAATTACCCACTTGTGGGACTACAATGGGTATATGGTTGTTGTTGTTGTTGTACACTTGTACTAACACAAATTGTATTTCTTTAATTAAAATATCTACTTTTATATCTTGAGTTTGGGCCCGGGCTTAGGACGGGCCTCACATAACTAGTACTACATGTAAGAGCGAGTACTGATAACGTTCAAATCTATTCCTCAAAGAGAAAGTGTACACGATCGTCGCAATATAATTTACCCAATTATGAGTTGGGGTCGATCCCACAGAGAACAATATAAAGGCGATTAAGAAAGTTAAGGATTTATTACTAACTAAGCTAAGCCAAACACATTTTCAATATTTGATTTTTGATTTAAAAACTAACAAAGAGAAAACTAACCTAGAAAGCAAGTAAAATGATAAATGCTACAAGCATGGATACAAGGGAATTTACACTCAAGTAACGATCCAATGTATTTTACGATTTTACAATTAAGAGCGAGTTTATATTAATAGATCATGATTTCTGAAATCTCATTGAAAGTCTTCCAACCAAATCAATGAATTTCACTCTAAACTTTTTCATGCCCTAGAGTGTGATATTAAGCATACCAATTGAATCTCAAGTTAACTTTTCTATTCCTAGCTCAAGTTATTAGATGAGGTTTAAAGCCCCAAATCCTTGTTAATTAAACTTTCCCAACCTCAATTTTCCTCTTCCGAACTCAAATCAAAGTAAATGGGCGAGTCTTAGGGTTAGTTAATTCCTTAAGAAACATTAAAGAATAAGATTAATTAAAGAAACAAGGACCCACTTCATTATAAATAAAAATCGATTAATACATAAGCAAAACAAGAGTTTTAATCCAACACATGATAATGAATAATCACAACAAGATTCAAGTGAAAGAATAAAATACTACACACTTAAATATTCAATACAAAGCAAGGAATCAAAGAAATGAATAAAGGTTCAAAAAATTGCTCAAACAAATCTTTAAATCTTCAACACCCAAGGATGGTGTAAGAACCCTAGCTCCAAAAAGTCTTGTAGAAATGACCAAAGATAATAAATATTTTCTCCAAGCTTTGCTTTTATAATTCTCAATTTTCCCACATTAAGACTTGACAAAAATAGCCTCATATTTTCAAAAAAAAATTGGAATTGCAATTCTGGCCACTTTTTGCACTTTTAGCCAATTTTCTCATTTTTTACAATTTAGCCTCCTTTTGACTTGTTTTCACTTGGTTTTCTTCCCGATCAATTCTCAATCATATAGACCTATAAAATTAAAGCAAACCATAGTAAATGCACTATTTTTCCAATCAAACATAACAAAAAATCTAAGCATAAAGAAGAGATAAGTTGGTAAAAATACTAATTTATCAAACCCCCAAACTTAAACCTTTGCTTGTCCTCAAGCAAATAAAAACATACAATTTCCTTCAAAGGACTCAATTCAAAAGTGCACCAACATCATATCAAGTCAAAAAGTCTACTTTCAGCACAAACACATGACTTTGATTGGTACCAATAGTTAATCCAAAACATATGAATCATTAACTTCTTCTCAAAAATTTCATTTTCATTTCAAATGCTCAAACACCAAGTTAATCAAAGTAGCAATCAAGTCATGACTCTAAAGCTTCAAAATTTTCCTCATTATCACAAAAAAACTTTCTTTTGTTCAATCCTCTCAATTGGAAAATGGAACAAATTCACAACTCAAATTTTCATGTGCCCTCACACTCAAGAGAGAATTCCACACTTGAAAAATGTAATTCAAAACACAAATGGGATATCAAATAGAAAGAATTAATTCTCTCACTCACAAAGATGTTCAAATGCATACACGTAGAACCATAGGCTTGCCCTTCATGTATTTTTCCGCTAATGTAGACACACTTGGTTCAAAATCAATTAGGATTTAAAGGATTGTCATGTAGGCTTTGGGTCAAGGTAGGGGCATAAAATATTATCGAACTCACCAAATAGTAATCGTTGCACGTTTATTTTCCCTGGAGCAACACGTCTAATCCTTAAGTAGAATTCATTCCTGCTGCAATGGCGTATGATTTGTAAAGATTCTTTTTTTTTTAATTAGACAACGATTAGTGTTGCTAATTATTTGACAAATAAGGAACGAATGATCTTAGCTTTAATGCTTTTGAAAGGTGATTAAATTTTGCACGTGACATAATGCAATGTAAATATGTAATCTAGAACCTTTTAGCCCAAAGTACATAGTGGGTAATTAAGAAAAAAACCAATAAAGAAGATAATGGTGAGTGGGTGATTAACTTAAAGTTTCCTCTTTAATACCAAAGATATGCTAAAAGCACACTACTACTCTCTGGATTAAAAAACTTCCAATAATAACAACAACAATATTCAAAATATTTGGCCATAAATGATATTCTTTCCGTTTCAATTCAGGAGTAAATACTCATTCGCGCTGGATTTTTATACCAGACCTATTTAATTTATTATGATTAAGTAACTTATTGAAGTAAGACCATGAGTTATTAATCATGGCTAAGAGACATAAATTTATATACAAACACCTAACAATTAACATGCATCTATTGGTTTGATCTAAGCACATAGTGCGGATAAATCTTTTTCCAATTTATGTGTTATACTTTTTAATTAATTACTTCTAAGTCCTAAATTTATTTTTTTAAGGTCAAATTTAATTTTTAATTTTATTGTCTACTTTTCATTACTTTATACTATATATAAGGGGGAATACCCATTTTTCCTAGTCTTCGCGTGAATTTTTTTGACTCTTTTTACCCCTAATTAAAATTTTAATGGCTTTGTGAATTTTCACATATTTTGATAAATTTTTATAACTTTAAGGACTTTTTTCATGCCCCTAAAAATGATGATGTTACGAAAAATATTATAGAGGCCCCACAAAACATACATAAATATTTGAATCTCTTATGTTGAAATATTACTAAACTTGTTTCAAATTATGTTTTTCCTTAAGAATTTATTATAGACACATAAAGAGTCATCATGTCATTCAATTCTATCTTAATATAGGCTTAATTATTGAACTAAAATTCTATTCTTATAATACTATTTATTATTTATTAATGTTATTTACCATTTACCATTTGCTATTTTAATTTTTTATTCATCTATTTAGTAATTTCTTTTTAATTTTCTCCTATAATCTTATGTCGTACATGCTGGACAACATAAGTAATTTATAAGGATTACACTTAAGTTTGGATTATAAATTAAGAAAATAAATATAAATAACTTATATCATTGTCAAATACTTCAAAAATGTAAATTACAGTCCCTTCGTCTCAATTGTAAAAATGAATTCCGAAGTACGGTAGTTAGTTAATAAATTTTACGTGCTCACACTATTAACGTAAAATTTATTTACTATATTAAAAGAGTAACTATAAAATATTATTTTTATATATTCTAAAAATGTTTGTAAAAATAATGTTGTTAAAGAAAATACAATTGATTTTTTCAAACAGTACTAATACAAGACAATTGCAAAAATTATATTTTTTACTTTTTTCTTAAATATTAAAATATTTTGTAAAATATCGGATACTGAATATTTTATATAGTTTAGGATAAAATATTTACGTTTAACATGAAAAAGTTATTACAATGTAGATTTCATAAAATGGTTTATTAAATTAAGAAAAGGTAAAAAACTGTTATTGTTTAACATGCATTTTTTGGAAGATAAAAGAAAGCTCAAAGTCAGAACAATTAATTCTATTGACTTTTTAGTATTTTTTTTGTGTTTTAATTTGAAAGAATCTACAAAAAATTCTTGTAATATCAAGGCTTTTAATTATTCATATTTATTTGTAAGTTAACTTTATTGATTTCATCATGCTACTGTAATATCTTTGGTAAAAAAATAAGTTAGTCAATATAGATTCAATTCAAAGAAACAAATGAAATTAATTTAACATATGGAATTCAATTTGGATTATCGGAGACTTTAATCTCAAAACGTTTAAGTGAAATGGAAATTAGAAGAGCTTTCAAATGTTTGATTTTTTTTTTTAATCTAATATATAAACCAAAAAAAATTACTTCCCTTTGCTTTTTAGGTACGTTTTTGTACTTTAATATTTTAGAAGTCTTTTAAAGTATCATATTAATGTTACAAAAACAAAACAGCAAAAACAGAAAAAATTTAAAAGATATCTACAAATTAATATTTTAACGTCAGCCCGGGCCAAATGACGCTAGTATTTGATAAATAAGGAACGAATGGTCTTGCTTTAATGCTTTTGAAAGGTGATTAAATTTTGCACGTGACATAATGCAATGTAAATATGTAATCTATAACTTTTTAGCCCAAATTACTTAGTGGGTAATTAAGAAAAAAACCAATAAAGAAGATACTGGTGAGTGGGTGATTAACCTAGGGGTCGTTTGGTTAACAAGCTATTCCGGGATAATTTATTTTGGGATAAGTTATTCCTAGATTAGTTATTCCACCCTCTCACAGGGACAAAATTTATTTTGGGATAAGTTATTCCTAGATTAGTTATTCCACCCTCTCACAGGGATAAAATAACACTGCAATCCCCGAATTAGTTATACCGCGATTTTATTCCAACCAAACATGAGATAAACCCATCTCAAATATAATCCCGGGACTATTTATCCTTACCCCTCGTACCAAACGAGCCCTTAAAATTTCCTCTTTGATACTAAAGATATGCTAACAGTACACTACTGCTCTCTTGATTAAAAAAATTTCCAATAACAATCAAAATATTTGGCCATAAATGACTCTTTCTGTTTTAATTTATGGGTAAATACTCATTCACCCTGAATTTTATACCAAACCTATTTAATCTATAATAATTTATTGAAGTAAGAACATGAGTTATTAATCATGGTTAAGAGAAATAAATTTATATAAAAACACCTGACAATTAACATGCATCTATTGGTTTGATGTAAGCACATAGTGCGGATAAATCTTTTTCCAATTTATGTATCATACCTTTTTTTCTTTTAGTTTGTTCCAAAATAACGCCATACTTCATTTTCTTAAAATAATTTAACTTTAAATTTTCATGTATATCCATACAAACTTGTTTTAGATCGTGCATTTTCAAACTCTCTATCTCTTCTTAAAACGTTTACCAGTGAGATACCATCGAATAAATTGGAAGAAATGGAATATCACTTCTTTTCACTTATAGAACTTCAACTATTTTCTCAAGTGAAATTCACGTCCAAACACAATCAATTTTAAAATATTTTCTTATCAATTTCAAATAGTATTTACCTTTTTTCAATCAAATATAGTCCAAACACCTACTTAAAATTTCCATTTATATTTTTTTTAAATCATCATACAAATAATTTAGTGGAAATCAATTGATATAAAAATGCATTCTTTAAAGAAAGAGAGAAAACTAAAAAGGATATGTATAATTCTTAACACCATTCATTTAAAAGAATAATTTCAGTACTTAGCATATTCTCAATAAAATTCTTTAATTTGATGGGACGGAGGTAACATTATGTAGTAGTGGAAATTAGTTAAAAAGGGTCTTTACAAAAATGAATAGAAGTATATGATATATCAGCATTCTTATGTATGCTTTCTGGTCATTTAATCAAATTCACCCGGTATATTCTTACTAAAATACAGTTACCGCAGTAAAATTTTGGGTTATATATAATGAGAATTAAACGGTAGCCTCATTTTATATTTTTTAAATCATCATATAAATAATAAATTTAGTGGAAGTCAATGGATATAAAATTGCATTCTTAAAGAAGAAAAAAAACTAAAGAAGGTACGTATAATCCTCAACACCGCTCATTTAAAAGTATAATTTTATTACTTGGCATATTCTCAAAAAATTTGTTTAATATTCTTTATGAGGTGGAAGTAATATAACTTGTTTATTGTTTAACCCCTCGGATCAATATGCAGTGGTGGTATATTCTTAGTGGTCGTTGGGTGAATGGCCAAAATTATCCCGAGATTATAATTTCGGGACTAATTTATTCCATATCTTGGACTATTTTATACCATCTAGGAGATGGTATAAAATAATCTCAGGATAAGTGGTATAAGAAGGTATATCCCAGCTTATACCATAGGATGCATTTTATACTTTATTTTATACAACGTATAAATTTATCCCAAAAAAAATTTATACCTTCTACCAAATATGATACAAAAATTAGTGCTGGAATATCCCAGCTTATACCGTCTACCAAACGACCCCTGCTGGATACTATTACCGCGGTAAAATTTTGGTTATATATAATGAGAAATTAAACGGTCGCCTCAAAAATTGCAATGGCAGTGCAAATTTCACCAGTCTACATCCCTTACCCCGCCCTTAGCTAAATTTCGTTTCCTCCCATTTTTCCGGGTCAGTCTCCGGTAATTAACCATCGGAACCCGCTGACACGTGTCAACCGACCGTAGCGTCACGTCATTCCTTCAACTTAACGATTTGGAAGAATCCGATTCCGTGTAGAATGAAAAAAACCGAATTCAATTCCACCACTTTTTTACCTGTAATCCGAACAACCGTTTTTGTCTAATCATAAATAGGCAGGGAAAAGAAAAAGTGAAGAAGAATAAGTATAGAGTTGTTAAATGTATGAAGGGAATAGCATCGTCAGGGCTAGTAATAACAAGTAGCTCGAATAACATTTTGGCTTTACACAACATTAGATTCCAAATTTGAATCCCTAAAATGGCTATTTAAGTCAAAGATGCGAATTCCTAAGCGTTCAGTTTCACTTTGTTTGTCTGTGTTGACACCTCATCAACACCACGTTTCATCATTTTCTAGAAGCTTCCATTTCCATTTAGGTTTTCTCAGTTCTCATCATTTGTTGAACAAAGGGAAATCAGTTCGTCGTAAAGGTTTGTGCCTTTTTTTGATAATTTTTTTTTGATGTACTTTTTTTTTGTGGTGTTTTTTTGCATATTAAACATTTTTTTTGTTTTGTTTTGTGATTGTAGTAAGTGAATTAGGTTTTTATTTATGTTGTTTCTGCATTTTTTGTGAATGTAGTAAGTGAATTAGGCTTTCTTATCTTGTTTCTGCAATTTTTGTGATTGTAGTAATCTTAAGTATAAAAAAAAATTAAGATTTTTTTATTTTGTTTCTGCAATTTTTGTGATTGTTAGTAATGAATTACTAGTTTTTTTTAATCTTGTCTCTGCAATTTTTGTGATTCTAGTATGAACTAGTTTTTTTTTTTTTTAATCTTGTTTCTGTAATTTTTTCATTTGTAGTAAATTAATTATGTTTTTTTAATCTTGTTTCTGCATTTTTTGTGATTGTAGTAAATGAATTAGTTTTTTTTTTTTTATATGAAAAATTAGTTTGTAAATATTTATCAAAAAATTAGTTTTTTAATCTTGTTTCTGCAATTTTTGTGATTGTAGTAAATGCATTAATTTTTTTTTTTTTTAAAAAAAGTCGTTTCTGCAATTTTTGTGATTGTAGTAAATGAATTAGGGTTTTTAATCTTGTTTCTGCATTTTTTGTGATTGTAGTAAAGAAATTAGGTTTTTTTTTATCTTGTTTCTGCCATTTTTGTGATTGTAGTAAATGATAGTTTTTTTTATATCTTGTTTCTGTATTTTTTGTGATTGTAGTAAATGAATTGGTTTTTTTTTAATCTTGTTTCTGCAATTTTGTGATTTTGATAAATGAATTAGTTTTTTTTTTTTTTTTTTTAATGACAAGGGAACCCGCAGCGGCTACCCTTTGGATGTGCACAGGGTAAACCCTGCTCCTCTGCAATAGCTCGTAAATGAATTAGGTTTTGTTATCTTGTTTCTGCAATTTTTATGATTGTAGTAAATGAATAGGTTTTTTTAATCATGTTTCTGCAATTTTGTGATTGTAGTAAATGAATTAGGTTTTGTTATCTTGTTTCTGCAATTTTTGTGATTGTACTAAATGAATAGTTTTTTTTAATCATGTTGCTGCAATTTGTGTGATTGTAGTAAATAAATAGTTTTTTTTTTTTTTTAATCATGTTTCTGCAATTTTTGTGATTGTAGTAAATGAATTAGTTTTTTTTGAACAGGATATATAGTTGTGGAATTTTCCTGGTAATTGATTTCGCTTTCTTTAAGGCTGAATACTTCAAAGTGTTGAGAATCTTATATGAGCTTGAACAATTTTGTTTAAGGAGCAGAATTGATATCTAGGAAAGTAAATTAGGTCAAGTTGAAGGGCTTTTTTTCACAAATGTTGTGTTACTTTGATGTCCTTTCCAAGTGGCTAGGTCTATGATCCATGTGTCTCACTTTTTTGTTTTAGTTTTGGCTGCTTATGAGCACTGCTATAGGGATATGCTTCCACGTAATAGGTTATTTGGAGCTTGACTCCTATCTACAATAGGACTACTTCGATTGTAACGAGCGAAATTCACTTTGGTGAAATATATAGGTATTCATTGGAGCATATCTTGGAGTATAGGCTTACAAGTTGGGACATAAACCTGGTGCTTTGAGTTGGTTTACAAGTGTGATTAAAGGTAAGATACTAAGCTAGCGTTTGGCCATAGATTTAGTCGAAACTTGAAAAAATGAGTTTTTGAAGTTGTGTTGAAAAATAGTTTTGGAACTTGAAGTCCTAGACATGCATTTTACTTGGAAAAAGTTCGAAGTTTTGTGAGTGGAAGTGAAATTTCACGAACTTAGAAAATTTATACTGATCAAATTTCATGAACGAACAATTTTTTTCAATTTTTTTTTTTTTTTTTTGAAAATCTATGTCCAAACAGGAGCTAAGATTTTGGTCCTGGGAAAGAGTCATTTCATTGAAGTATACTCATGGTTCTTGTTATTTTCCTACAGTACCTAAGTTAATATCTGTAGTGCTACTTTTCCTCTGCCCAAAGGAAGTTGAGAAGGTTGGTGCCGATGAGTTTGGTGTTTGTTACTGTTATATCAAAGTTGCTTTATGTGGTGGAAATTAACATGTGGAATTTCAAATAATTATGTTAGATGCAGCTGAGATTGAGAGTTACTCCTCTTGGTGGTGAATGGTCTTGTCTCTTTTAATGTTAATAATAAATTTGTGGAGAATGTATTTTTGGTAGTCTGCATTTAAATCAACGATTTGCTCTTTTCAACCTTTACTTATTAAAGAAATTGCCTAATTTCTCTGCATGGTTATGTTATCAGCATACAGTGTTTAAGAAGTGATTACTATAATGTTATGCAATCTAATATACGATAATACCAACGTAAACTAGCAGTTGAACCATAATGAGTTTTATGAAGAAAGGCTTTAACCTGATTGTAATCAAAGGCCAGAAGATGATATGCAACTTCATAGGTGCCAACTCTAACTTTCATCTCTAAGGCTACGTTTTGGCCTTGCCTTAGAGGAACCAGCTTTGGATTGGTCAAATTTTCGTTTTTTCTTGTTTGGGTTCTCTTTGTGAGTTCGCGATGTTTTTCCTATTCCTCAAAACATTGAACAAGAAGCTCTGTGCTGCAATTTTCAGATTAGTTGTGGAATTTGACATGTTCATAGACTATCATCGACTAGCTAATTTCGTTATTATCATACTGTTCAGGGAGAGATCAGTTGCATACAAGTTGTACAATGGATGGTGTTGGTGTAGATAACAGCGCGGCACTTATTGAGAAGGGATATGGTGCCAATGGTGGTCAGAGTTCGTGCATATGGTCATCTCCAGAAGGAGGGTGCAACATTGACATAGGAAAGCAGATATTCTGTAACAGGTCCTTAAACATGAAAAGTATAGTTGCTGTTGGATTCGACATGGATTACACCCTGGCACAGTACAAACCTGAGACTTTCGAATCTCTTGCATATGAAGGCACTGTCAGAAAGCTTGTTTATGATTTAGGATACCCTTCAGAGGTAATATTAATACTTGTAAAAGGAAAAGTCTGAATAGAAATTGATGAGGCATATCTATGTGCTAGTTTGTTGTCTCCAATATGCATTTATTCCTCTGGCAGTTGCACAACAAGGTTATTCATCTTATTTGATGGATATCATGCTCAATGCATTTTATATGTGTAGTTAGCATTAATTGTGAATTTGTGACTTCAATGACCTAGAGTGTGGTATTGGTACAATGATATGTGTTATGCGTCATGTTGAGTTGAAGGTTTTTGTTTTCATGATTTAGAAATTGAATGTTCGACCTCATTCTGTCCTTTTTTTTTTAAACTGTTAACATTCATTCTGTCTTTGGTATAAAAGCAGTTAGTTGTTTTGGGATACGTTGTCGCGAGCTGGTGATTGCCATAAAAAAATCACTGCTCATTTATTGTTTGTGCTGGAGGATTATTTGACTCTTGATCTGAGTTTTTTTGTTTATTATTACTGATTTATAAAGTGATAACTGGAAGATTTTTCACCATGTTGGGTGTTGTGTAGCTGTTGGAATGGTCATTTGATTGGAGCTATATGGTCAGAGGTTTGGTTCTTGATAAAAAGAGGGGGAATATATTAAAGGTTTGTCGCCTCTTTGTCCTTGTAATTGTTTCCAGTCTTAATCATTAATTTCACTTCATCCTCGCTTAGGGTTGTAATTTAGTTTCTTTCTTATTTAACTATTGTTCCTTTTCTGCTTGCTCAAGTAACAGATGGACCGACACAAATATGTGAAAGTAGCTTATCATGGATTTGGGGAGCTTTCGAAGGAAGATAAAGTTGCTACTTATGGCAATACCTTGCTTCGGGATTCATTTGATGAACCTGACTATGCCCTTATCGATACCCTTTTCTCTCTCGCTGAAGCCTACTTATTCGCTCAGCTGGTGGACTTCAAGGACAAAAATCCAGGAAAAGTTCCTGAAGATGCAGAGTAAGAGAGTAACCAGTACTCTTTTATAGCTTTATGGACAGTAATGTCAATCTGTATTTCTGCCAATGTCTTCTTTAATTCGGCTTTGCATGCTGTTAATTTGACTATTGTGTTGTCATTTCGTTTTTATTTTCCATTAGCTAGAGGTGTAAACAGAGATTAACTGAAGTTCTTCACAAATATATCTACCAATCTATAACGAGATATGCTTGAAACAAAGAAGCTGGTGGTCGAATCTAGTTTCAGTTCTCTTCTAATACCTAGTTATTCTGTTTTTGGAGCTCTTACTTGTAGTAGCTTTATGGAAGCAATTAGATTTCTTCAATAAGGATGTCCCATAGATGTATCTTCAATGAGTGATTCTAGTTTCAGCTTGTTTTATAGATATCTTACATCTTTCAATTCACTCAAATCTCCGTGGTGTTGTCATCTTCTGTTAGTCGCTTCAAGATATATATTCTCAGAAGTGTAACAATATTTAAAATTTTAAATTTGTGACTAGTTCTCGTACCTTAGCAATTTGATATGCATGTGTCAGCATGACCATGCAACGGTTTTCTTTTCCCAAGGATTCTTGGACTAATTTCATTGAACAGGAAGTTGCTGCTAATTTATGGCGGGTATGCGCATGCATGCGATGAATTGTTTACAAGTTGATGGTTGGCCTCTGGGTTACATTTATTAATATTCCATGTGTGTTTTCACTGTCTACTGCTTTAATGGCAGCATTTTATATAGTCTACATGGTATGCTTATTTGCTAACACTTCTTGCAGCTACTCTCGCATGTACAAGGATGTTAGAGCAGCAGTAGATTTGTGCCACCGTGATGGGACTTTGAAGCAGATGGTTGCAAAAGATCCAAAAAGGTATGGGCTACTGTTTGTTGCTTCTTGAGAATGTACCATACTGAGTGGTAATTAGTAAATCTGTCAGTTCATGTTTTCATATCCCAGGGAATGTTAGCTTTGGTGGACCTTAGAAAACAAGACATGCTTTACCTAGGGTTTTGGCCTCAAAGTGACACTTTTTCCCTTTTAGTTGTTGCATATGCACATGTTAGTTTGTTTTCTCTTGATGCTTTATTTGTCTTAAAAGCTTGTGTGATATGGTATTCCCAATTTTGTCGTCTGTTGCATGTAACTTGTTTGATAGTTCACTAATATGAAAACAAGGATATTATTGAAAAGGAAAGGAGATTAACATTTTTATTCTCAACGAGGAGTGAGACGAAGGCTTTGACCATCACGTCGTTGTTGTTCTTATTGGAAATATCAGTTATCCTATGCTAGGGTTGGTGTTCAGTGTACTGCTTGTCTAGCCTATGCTTTGCATGAATATCTCAATGTCCATATCATTCATTAACTAGGTTTTAAGGGAAAAGGGTAGCTGGAACTAATCTCCCTCTTCTCTGTGAAAAGTTAAAAGCCTGGTGTTCTAGGAGTGTGGTGCGTATAGGGCAGTAGAAGAAATGAAGATAACTGTAGCAGACCATATTTCAGGAAATCTAGAGATAATTGGTTGTACCTGTTCTTTATTTAGGGGAGTGTAGCTTCAAACCTTCAGTGCTGTTCTAAACAGAAAAGGAGAAAGGTAAATGAAGAAAAACGGGGCCTTGAAATGAATAAGATCCGAAACTGACTCAACAAGGAAATTGACCAATATGCTGAAATATTTGACGGCAGCGCCCCATCTTCACTTTCTGTTTGATCAAATAGCTGACCATAATAATTGTAAATCTGATATCTAAGAGGCTGATCTAGTTTGGCAGCTATTTTGCTGTTTATCTAGGGACCATCTGTATTCTGACATCAAAGCTTAAGATCTATATCAGAAATAGCATCAACCACAGTAGCCAAAGCCAAGGTGCAGAAACTGCTGTATCCATCTATTTTGGCAGTGTCTGCAAGTGTGTCTTCTTGTTGCTATGTAGCTTTCGTGGAAGTTACCGCCATTGTTAACCTCTGTTACAAAAACAGTGCTTCTGCATCTCTCTCTCTCTCTCTCTCTCTCTCTTGCTAGTGAGCCTAGGATTGACCAAAAGAGGAAAAGGTTGATATCTTTGCTCATGGTCGTGGTATAAGGGGTAGCTTGCCGGACATTATGGTTCCAAGTTTAAAGTTCACTGGTCACACAAAGTGATGATAAATGCTTATGCTAAGTCCTCCATTTAATTTGTTTGATTAGTAATAATGTCCGCTTATCGTATGCGTAAACGTCATTTGGTTAGTTTTTCTTCAATATAACTTTTTTGGTTAGCCTCTAATACACATGTTGAAGATTTTTCTGGATTTTGGTTAAATCCCTTTTTTTGATAGGTTGATATGTGGTACTATTTTATATCATTAAGGTATTGTTTTGAACATTGTTCGGTGCTTCAAGTGGTTAATAAACGTTTCTTAAACTTAAATTACAAAAGCTTTGAAGAGAGTAATATATAAGCTTTGTCGCCTTAGAAATTTTAAGACTTGGGAGATGAGAATGGGTGGAAACGTTGAATAGTTGAGAACACCTTCTATGTTCTTTGATTAGAAATATGCAAAACCTATGGGATGTTATTTTTATTGTCTTGTATATTCTCATAATTCACTGCTTATTTGACTAATTTGTTTATCTTGCCATCTGCCTCTGCCAACATCAGATATATCAATGAGGATACATCAATTGTTCCGATGCTCAAAATGCTAAGAGAATCCGGACGTGCTACCTTTCTGGTAACAAACAGGTGATGATGCTCTCACAGAAGTCTCCTTCTTCTTCTGTCAGTTTTTGCTTTGTTTTTCTTTTTTTTTTTTTTTTTTTTTTTTTTTTATTGTTTTTGTTTTTGAGCATTAGGTGCTTCTCTTTCTGAAGGTTGTATTGCCTGCAAGGTTCTTCAAATTCCATCAGTAGAACTACTCAAATTATTCTCTTCCACTGATGATTTATGCATTCTTTACATTTTATAATGATCTTAATTACATGTGTGCAGCTTGTGGGACTACACAAACATTGTCATGAACTTCCTTTGTGGGCCCAAACTTTCTGATGGGTCTAGTTCCAGTTTTGATTGGCTCCGGTACTTCGATGTTGTCATCACTGGCAGGTCATCTTCTTCCCTTGAAACTTTCGAGAATATGCATATGTGCTTCTTTTGATGCCACAGCCATATGGAGCCACATTTAGGGCATATGCCTGTCTCTTTTATATTTCCAGCTATTGTTTGTAGAGTTGTGATCACCTTGCTGACAAACAAGTACTTGACGTTATGCAGTGCAAAACCAGGCTTTTTTCATGATGAAATCCGTGCAAACATTTTTGAGGTCGAGCCTGAAAGTGGCATGCTAATTAACACTGATAATGGGACTCCTATGGCACAGGTCAGTGCAGAAAACTTAGTTTTCTCTTGGCCACTGCCTTTCTCCATTTTGTGCATGTTCTGACTTTGTCCAATACATTAGGTGGGGAGCACTTCTTTGAGATTGCCATTAAAGAGCTTGAAGGAAGGCTACAGAATTTTCCAGGTGTGGATGCAGATATAATTTATGCTGCTTAGTTTGTTGAATTTGATGGTTTGTGTAAAATGACTGAATATTTTCCTTATTTCTCTTCAAGGGGGGAAATGTTGGCCATTTGCATAAATTACTTTCAATCGAGTCTAGCTCACAGGTATTGTGTCGGCATCAGTATTCTCTTGATTACTACTTTATACTGCTTTCAGCTCTTTAAATACAAGCACAAAGGCATATCTTTAAATACTCAGTATGGCTGAAAGAGACAGCATATAGCTTAACAGTCGGGACTCTAGTTTCAATTTACGAAGTTATGGAGGGAAGGAATAGTGGATTTACTTGGTGTTATTATGAGCTTGTTTCATGATTCTAATTGGGTGATTAACTGTGGTGTTTAATTCCCATTTTTATTTATTTATTTGGATGGTAACGCATTGTTCTCTTCAACTAGGTTCTTTATGTTGGGGATCACATTTACGGTGATATCTTACGCAGCAAAAAGGTTTTGGGTATGCATTCGCCACTCCATGTGCTCCTTCTTGCTGCTTTTTTAAAACTTCATATATTGGTAGTGAGTTCTAAGGACTGCTGCTGCACACCTTTCTAGTTCATCAAACTAGGTTTATGCAACTGATACATAGAGTATGTTAGAGCCATATTAGAACAATTATGATAAATTGATACTATTATGGTTCAAATAAAATTAATTATAGATAAGCATTTACATTATTTTTGACCATATGCAACTAAGATCACAAAAGCTGTTGACTAGCTGTTATATTTGAGCACTAATAGTGAGATTTAAAGAATATTCCGAGATTTCCAAGAATCAATATTTACATGGATGGAAAGAAAATTAATGTCCAAGTTTCTCTCCGATACTCTTTTCCATGATCATGGCTATTATCATATCCAACCCCTAGCATATCCTGTATACCTCTTTTTATTTGTTTTCCTTTGCTTCTTTTTAAAAGTTCGAATTCTAGACTTTAGGATCTTATGATGTTTGAGCAGGTTGGAGAACAATGCTTGTTGTTCCAGAGCTTGAGAGAGAGGTTGAACTTCTCTGGGAACTAAGGGATACTCGCAAGGTATATAAGCATATCCCCTTCGGCTTATTCTCTGTACTCCATTAGATTTTCTTGTACTTCATATGCTTCGTAGCTCTCTATACGTGAGAACATAATCAACAAGAACAATTACTATGGCTTTGCAAATGGGAAATTTGCTGCGTTTGTGAGAGCCTTTTATCTGGCGTGTAAATAAGGGTGGGATCATTGAAGTGCTTGTCAACCTTGTGTAGTGCCACATGTCTTGAAAGTACACTTATGATGTCTTTACCGAGGAAACCACTATTTTGGAGTGGATCATTTTCATGTCCAAATAAAATTGAAATGAAGGAAATTTGTCGATATTCCTAAGATGTAATAGCATATCAAACTTGAGTTTCAAAATTGATGTTCAAACCCCTACCACCTGGCAATCATTGGTTTTGTGCTTACAGCCATCATCATTCTAAAATGATAGTAATATTTTTGTGAAGTATATAAATTATGTACCTTATATAGTTAGATACTTGTATCTTCGAGGTTAGATGGGGTCGTCAGCATTATAAGCCTAGCAACTTTGAGTTTGAGCAGTTGATACTTTGGCTAAGTTCACTTGCAGCTGTACGTGGCGTAGACAATATAACATGGGCGCCCAATATTGGGAAACACATTCAGCCATTTAGTGATGAGTCTGACTCTTATACCATGTAAATAACATGGACCTGGGGCCAACTCAACCCAAAAGTTATCACATAAGTTGAGGATTGTCCAAGACCATATAAGGAGACAACAACCGGTTCCGTCAACGTTGGACACTTTAGCAACAACTTTACTGGCAATCTTTTTCACGTTTTTCCTTTGATTATTGTTTCAATTTAATCACTCATATCTTCTTCTTCTTTTTCTTTTTTTATCGATTAGGTCTTTTGATATATTTCTTAATTGAAATTTCACGGGGAAGCAATTTGTTTCTCATCTAAGCAAATAACTTCTCTCCATATGCCATAAAGTAGTTAAATATGAACTTAAGGTTTCTTTTATGGTCTTGTGAGCTAAGAGATGAAGCGAACGAATTATCTGTAAATTTATAGCATTTTACTTTAAATCCTAAAAGTTTGCTTTATGTTCTGCTACATGGTAATGTAATAATTGCAATTTTTGCATGTTTACAGCAACTTCAGTTATTGAGGAGTCAGCGTGATCACATTGAAGATGAAATACAACATCTTAAGTGGTCTCTGAAGTAATGAATCTCTCCATTTTATTTTGTATTGTAGAACTCATATGTGCGTGATTTTTGGTGGTGCATCTTATCTGTGCAACTGTTTTCATGTTGAGTCCGTTCTGCTAAGGAAGTACTAGGATAAAAGAAATGAGGAAATAAAGAAGAAGCAAAATGAGGTTTAGTTGATTGAATGATTGATTTAAGGTGGTTGGAGGATGAGAAAGCAGGAGAGCCTTTATTTATGAGCACAGACTTTCAGCCTCTTCGGGACTTTATTTCAGTGTGAAGTAGTCTTGTGACTTGAGCAGTGGCAAGTTTCTTTAAGTGAAAAAATTAAGAAACCTTTTATTTGTGCATCTTGAACGAAGATCTTCCTGTTTGTAGAACCATTTTGACAGTTAACACTCATACATCTATGTTAATAAATTTTTTGAATCATCTGAAATCGCCTAAAGGTTAAATTTTTCTCGTCTTTAATCATTACATGAGCTGTCATATGCTTCAGGTCTAAAGATACTGATGATGTTAACAATGAGAAGGTGTTTGCGGAGCTTGATAAGCTACAGGTTGGTTATTTCAGGATAGTATCAGTAGGAAGATAAATTTTAATATACTAAGAGAAACATATTTATATCTGGTCAATTTCTCTTCCTTGGTATCTGTCACCTGGAGAATCAAATGTACTTGATCGCATTGAAGTAAATTGGCAATGAATTTTTTTCTGTAATGGGGGTTCAATTAATCTGGTTTTAATTATGTCATCTTATAGTCCCAAAGTGAGGAGGTCAGGCTCAATCATCTACAGGCCCAACGAGAATGTCACCAAAAGGTAAGATTGTCAAAGAGACGAGTTCATTTAAACGTGGAATTATTTCTTTATGGAACAGTTCATCCTTGTTTGGAGCAAGCTTTGGTGAAATATATTTTGAATAATATGTAATACACAACTATACTTTCTTTAAACTTTGTAAAGTCTCATATATTTGTAAATTTTCTCTTGTTGACTTGCATTTGGCAGTGGCTATCTCCTTTCAATTGTCTCGGGTATATTATTTGTCAAATCATCAAAACTTCAATATTAAGCCCATAATCATTGAGCCAGTAGCTACTTAACAATTTCCGCTGTGGTATTAATAAACTGATTTGGATTTTCAACAACAAAGTAGTTTACTCTTTTCTTCTTTGATTAAGTCATCAAACATTTACAGTTCCACAAGGTTTGGGGACAACTGATGAAGACCGGTTATCAGAATTCTCGTTTTGCACATCAGGTACAATAAAATACTTGGGAAGTATCCTGCACTTTGTGGGCGTGATCTTTACTTGAAAACTGAAGTTACGTTCTGTTGATTCACAGGTGGAGAGATTCGCGTGCCTTTACACCAGTCAAGTGACAAACTTGAGCCTGTACTCCCCAGATAAGTACTATAGGCCGAGCATGGATTTTATGCCCCATGATTTTGACATCCTCTCTATTTGAAGAAATCCTGTCAGCCAGGAGCTACAGGCAGTGCATTTTGAAAAAGAGCTTTGTTCATTCTAACTTTTAGGTGCATCCACCTGTTTTATATATTTCAGTTCTTTGTTGATTTAGGCCATCTGGGAATGCAACCCTTTAAGTTGCACCAACGTAGAAAGTCATTATGTTTTGTGGTAAAATAACTCAAATGTATCATATTTGTTTGTGTTATTTCATATTGGCACTTGCCTGTTTGTGAATTTACATTGTATAAAGTAACTGGAACGATCTTAATTATGAATGATAACCGGGCAGGTTGAAGAATATTAATAGGATCTAAGATATGATCAGGCGATTTATAAGAATGGCCATGGAGGTGAGCGGTCTTGTACTTTTGACCCCACATTTCGCATGGCCAAAATTTTAAGTTTAGCAAGTTTTGGCTTTTGACCTTGAAGGTTTGCGTATGGGCAAGTGGGGGTCAAAAGTCCAAGACCACCCATTTCCAAGGTCACTGGGGGCGATTTCCACTCTTTTTCCCACATTCACAGTATTCAACTATTCATTGGAGATTTGGTTTTATAATCCATTACAAATGTTACTCTAGTTGTATGATCCTTCCCACAATATTCAAGGTTTAGAAATATTTAAAAATTTAAAAATATTTTCCCCCCTAAAAGCTTGGCAAAGCGCTTTAACTCTCTCAAATGAGTATTTTAGGAAGAAAATAAGCGCTTTAACTCTCTCAAATGAGTTTCAAATAGTTATTTTTGTATTTTTTACTTGTGAGAATTAGTAAATTTCAGATGCGAGATAAATCACAACATTTTTTTTAAAATGAAGTGAATGTACATTTTTTTTATGGCGGCGCAAAGCGCGGACTATTTTACTAGTAAGCTATAAATATTGCTCACTTTTTAACTGTTGGTAGTCTAAGCTAGCGTTTGGTCATAGGTTTTGGATCAGATTTTGAAAAATTATCTTCAAGTATCTGTTTGGCCATAGATTTTGAATATCTGTCTTCAAAAAAAAAAAAATTCAAGTTCCTTTTGGGTTTAGGGGACTTCCACGCACAAACTTCAAATTTTTTCCAAGTAAAATGCATGTCCAAACACAATTTTAAGTCCCAAAAATCACAACTTTAAACTCTCAAATTTAACTTCAAAATTTTATGGCCAAACGGGAGGTAAAGTACTGTCCCTGTTCATTAATGAAAGTCAATCTGTTACTAATTGACTTCAAACATTAAGAAATTGTAACGTCCTATATCATAAGAGCATCAGACTTGTGCTGCACTAATTCCATGGATTTAACTGTGACGGTCGTGTTGGAATGATCGGGATTTTCCTCACCCTTAATAAAATTTCTCGCATTAGAGTCATATGAATGGAATTTTTTTTTTTTTTTTGTAGAAAATACCTTACCCCTTAAATAGGTTTACCCGCCATTTGAGAAGGCTATTGCCCACCATCTTCCTTTTCGAAAGAAGAGAACAAGAATTTATTAGAAAAGAACATCCAAATCATGCAAGAATGGATGATTCTACTGAATCTTCTTTACCATGAGCATATCATGTCCAATGGCTTTCATTTCTTTTTAAAAAAATGTCAGCTTCTCCATATTGCCTGGGTTATGGATATGCGGTTACATGTTGTTGTTCATTACAGCCTGGAAAATTCTCTACTTCTAATCACCTAATATATCTTTGGCCCAAAATAGACTTTGGTGTGATCTTTGAACATGTTGAATTTTGCTAAAGTTTCATAATTTTGCTTAACAGATTTGTGAGGGAATCACATCCGATCCTTTGACTATAAGCAAAAGGATGAGCCAAATTATATTCCATTTCATTGGACAGTCCCCTCAAAGGAAGATGATCACTTTATGCTTGTTCTTGATGGGCTAAGCCACTCTAAAGAGTGAGGGGATCTTTACACAAATAGCTGGCTGGATACACTGTTTTTTTAGTCTGTATACATAGATTATATATTGATTATAGACAGTTAACACATATAATATATGGATTACATTTATATTATATATCCGCCGGCTAATTTTAGTTTAAGTAGTTGGATGGGCAGCTATTTAGGTTAATTCTTTCAAAGAGAGGAGAAGTCTTTAAAGAGGGTAACTAATATAATACTCTCAATGGTAGTATAATATTGTCTGCTTTGAGTTAGTTCATACGATTTTTTAGGAAAGGCCTTACACCATAGGATCCCAGCACCTTATATGCTTTATTTTTCTTTTGAAATCCTAATGTGAGATTTCTTTCTCACAACTAATGGTAGTTCCATATACAGAAAACAATCGGAGGTATATCCTTTCCTTCTTTTGCAATTATAAGAATTTTTTTTATTTCCTCATTTTTCATGCTAGAACAATCTTAGCATTTGAGTTGGAAGAATCTAGAGAAAGACAGAGAAATTCACATCTTGGACCAGAGAAGCACAAAAAAGGTAAGGTTAGGCAGCAACCTGATCAATTTGCAAGAAGGGACCATATATAGGAGAATAATTACAGGAGGGCTTTTCAAAGATTTTTGACAAATAAATTGGAGAGATAACCATAGAAATCTTTTATCTCATTTTACCACAAAAGACTCAAAAGGATTATAAGGAATCCAATTATCAGTAGCATGAGGTATCTTGGAGTATATATCAACTTTTGAAAAGGTTCCCAAGAAAGTTGCAAAGTTGAAATTCTATGAAATGATCATAGCATTTATCATGAGCATATTCATCATAATTTGGGACAGTGACCTTAAAATTTAAATTTCCAAAACCCCAAAATGAATTTAAGAAAAGTCCCATTATCTTGAAGGAAATTAGGTTCAAGAATCTACTAACATGTGATAAAGTTAATAAATTTTATGAATTGTTACTGAACTTTCTTCGTGAATTAATTTTGTTACGTTAAGGAATTTGAGCTTTACTCACTAATTTAGGGGTGTACATGGACCGGGTTGGTTCGGGTTTTTCAATTACCAAACCAAACCAATTGTTTCGGGTTTTTAAATCGACAAACCAAACCAAACCAATAAAATTTGGGTTTTCCGACCTCGGTTTTTTTTGGGTTTTTCGATTTTTTTTTCCAAAAAAATTCCATACAAAATACTATAACTTTTACTTCAAATATTTCTTTAGTCCTAGTAATATACAACTATATAATTAAGGTGTTTCTTAAGAAAATAACAAAAATGTGAAATGTGTGATGGCATTGTAATAAAATATTCAACAAAAAAGATAATGAATAGCATAAAATAAGTTTAGCTAATTAATAAGGCATAATGAAAATGACATCATATAAAAATACTAAATCATGCTAAAGTAAGTACGGTTAGTAAGTATTAATTACAAGATAAATAAAAAGAAATTAAGTTATGTCATTTCATTATCTAAAATTCTAAATTAACAATGCAAAACTAAGGAATAGATATATATCCAATGTTATTATCATCCCTAGTGTTAGGATTGAATTACTTTTGTTAGCATTAATATTGATTTGGTTTTGACTTTCTGTGAGTTACTAACATCTATGAGCTATAAATCTTATTGGAACATTCAAAATTTTAAGTCCAAATTACTTGAAATAATATGTTAAAAGACAAAAATTATGAAAAAACTTAAGAGATATTAATAAATTACATTATAAGTAAATCTTTTATGTATAAATATTTGCAAAAAATTTATATACATGTAATGTCGGGTTGGTTTGGTTCGGTTTGGCTTTTTTTAGTTAAAACCAAACCAAACCAATTATGATCGGGTTTTTTTTCCAACACCAAACCAAATAAAACCAAATCACTAGTTGGGTTTTTCTCTCGGTTTGATTCGGATTATCGGTTTGGTGCGGTTTGTCGGTTAACTTTGTACACCCCTACTCACTATAAACAATGAAGTCACTAAAATATACCTACTTTAACTACATAACCTAGCAGTCAAGGCGACTTTGGATAAAGTTCAGCTATTTTAATATGACAAAAGATAATCTTGTGATTTCAATCATTTTAATGTAACAAAAAATAATTTTATGACTTTTGGTTACAATCGGTGAATTTCAGTCATGAACATACATGAAATTAATCCAACATCTTACTGGACATTTTGGTCAATGTGGCAATCTTTGCTTGTGGTACTACCTCTTTCTTGTAAAAATGACAGCCAATTAATTAAGCTGAAAATATCAATATGGTTTTATTTCAAGTATGTATAAAACAAGAAGCCTTCTTCAAGTTGCAAAATGTGTTTGGGGCCAATGAAAAAAGAAAGAAAAAGGAGAATACTGGTGATTTTAAAGATTGTGAGAAGGACATAACAAGTATCCACAAATTTGAAAATTTTACTGGACACCAACGTGGATGATAAGGATTCCATTCCAAATATATGAGCTGGATTATCATGCAACCTCATTTTATCAGCTTGTACATTTCTTTTATTTTTGGCTTCCTTTCTCATTGCCATATTATTTTCAACATTTTAGCATCTTCTTACTCTTCGGTCGCTTTGAAAAAAATCAAGTATTATAAGGTCAAACATGTAGAAATATCTTGTTAATATGTGACGGAGAGATTAGACTATAGAATATATTTATCTACTCCGCTATCATATTGAAATAATAAATTGTGTCATTTGAGCATTTAATTAGAAAGAAGAGACACTAACACGGTTAGAGTTCAACAGCTCCCAATGTAGTTCATGCATAAAGCGCGGCTTTTTCTTCCGAATTTACTGGGCAATTAACTTATATACACTGACAAAATAAATTTTGTTTACACTATTGATATGTTTTAACATGTTATATCAGGTTACCTGACAATTATTTCCAGGTTACAACTCCACTTCTTAGAGATCATTACATATACTAATTTCCTTTTAGGTTTCTCAATCTAAACGCAGGCCTTTTAATGTTGAGTCCGGAGCCAAAATAGCTTCTTTTTACAGCCATTACACCAAAATGGCATGCCTTTTTTTTTAAACCCAAATTATTCAGTGCAATGTTGCACTAAATGCAACAAATTTTTATTTTTTTTTTAATTTCGTTTTTAATATAAAAAACTGAAATTAAAAAAAAAAGAAATTTGTTGCATTTCGACAGGCGATTTAAAAATGCAACAAAATTTCTTTTTTTTTTTTAATTTCGTTTTTTATATTAAAAAACGAAATTAAAAAAAAAAAAAAAAAAAATTTGTTGCATTCCGTGCATCATTCAATCTAAAATGCAACAAATTTTTGTTTTTTTTTTATTTCTTTTTAATATAAAAAACGAAATTAAAAAAAAAAACAAAATTTGTTGCATTTAGAACATTATCAAGTTAACGTTTATTGTCCATATTTTGCATTATCTGTTCTCGGGTTTATTGTCCATATTTTGCATTGAAGTTGGTGTTTTGTTCAGGTTTGCATTGAATGTTAGTTGGTGTTTTGTTATATTTAGTTATCCGGATCCCATGACTTTTAGTTGTGTTTAACTAAAAACCACGAGGGGGGCAGATTTTAGTTGTTGTTTAGTTATAAGCGTCCCATAACTTTGATAATTACTTCACAAAGTTATGCCGGGTCCAAGATACAAGTTTGCCCATTAAAGTTTGCCCCACCCGCATAAATTTGTTAACGAATTATCAAAATTATGCCGACAGGGGAGCATACTTATGCCTTATGGGAGAAAGGTGACTAAGTACAAGAGGCCGGTGGTTGTTGGACGGTGTATTTGTGTCCGAGTACGGATACAAATGTGTTAATGTAAGTGTTTCTCAATCATCTAAGTCATTGTTATTATTTTTAGCCACTTTATGACACTAACCAATTTAAATTGCTAAAGGAATGCCACAACAGTTGGTGTCCACATCTAAGGTAATGAATTCAAACCTTGGTCACGAGGTGATATTGGATACAAACCCGGCAAAAAGGATTGAAGTGGAAAGGAACAAAAGATAGCTTACACAAAGACAACTCCAAGTGCAAAGTGCTAATCATAGAATCCAAACAAGATCAAGAGCTCTTCGGAGTTCAAACAAGATCAAGAAAAGGAAAAGGAAAATCTCCAATGAAGTGTCCTGTTATTTCTATGTTTAAGCTAGCTATTTTGGTGAAACTTGGATATGTAAGCAAACAATGTAGCTTGGTAGTTTTTGTTGACAATTAGTGCTATCGCCGGCTTATTTTGCATATGGTAGTTACACGGTTTATTGTCCATATTTTGTATCAAGTTGGTGTTTTGTTCGGGTTTGCATTGAATGTTAGTTGATGTTTTGTTATATTTAGTTATGCGGATCCGACGGACTTTTAGTTGTGTTTAACTAAAAAAGTACGCGAGGAGAAACGGAACTTTTAGTTATGTTTAGTTATGCGGGTCCAAGATAACTTTGATAATTCCTTCACTTAAAAGTTTACGGGTCCGTACACAAGTTTGCCCATTAAAAGTATGCCCCGGCGGCATAAATTTGTTAACGAATTATCAAACTTATGCGATGGGGCATACTTATGCCTTATGGGAGGGCGAGGACTAAGTACAAGAGGCCCGAGGGTTGTTGGACGGGGGTGTATTTGTGTCTGAGTCTGGATACAAATGTGTTAATGTAAGTGTTTCTCAATCATCTAAGTCATTGTTATTATTTTTTAAGCCACTTTATGACACTAACCAATTTAAATTGCGGGAATGCCTAGCCAGGTTGGTGTCCACATCTAAGGCAATGAATTCAGCCTTGGTCACAGGTGATATTGGATACAAACCCAGCAAAGGATTGAAGTGGAAAGGAACAAAAGCAGTTACACAAAGACAACTCCAAGTGCAAAGTGCTAATCATAGAATCCAAACAAGATCAAAGGCTCTTGGAGTTCAAACAAGATCAAGAAAGGGAAAAGGAAAATCTCCCGAAGTAGTACGTTATTTCTATGTTTAAGCTAGCTATTTTGGTGAAACTTGGATATGTAAGCAAACAATGTAGCTTGGTAGTTTTTGTTGACGAATTAGTTGCTTTTGTCCGGTTATTTTGCATATGGTCTTGATTCTTGGTTTATTGTCCATATTTTGCATTGAAGTTGGTGTTTTGTTCGTGTTTGCATTGAATGTTAGTTGATGTTTTGTTATATTTAGTTATCTTGGGATCCGAGACTTTTAGTTGTGTTTAACTAAAAGTCTCGCCGGGAGGCAGACTTTTAGTTATGTTTAGTTATCTTGAAGTCCGGCATAACTTTGATAATTCCTTCACACAAAGTTATCTTAGGGTCCAAAGATACAAGTTTGCCCGTATTAAAAGTATGCCCCATCGGCATAAATTTGTTAACGAATTATCAAACTTATGCCGATGGGGGCATACTTATGCCTTATGGGAGGGCGGGACTAAGTACAAGAGGCGGTTGTTGGACGGGGTGTATTTGTACCGAGTCTGGATACAAATGTGTTAATGTAAGTGTTTCTCAATCATCTAAGTCATTGTTATTATTTTTAGCCACTTTATGACACTAACCAATTTAAATTGCGCAAGGAATGCCTAGCGGCAGGTTGGTGTCCACATCTAAGGCAATGAATTCGACCTTGGTCACGTGATATTGGATACAAACCCAAGAAAGGATTGAAGTGGAAAGGAACAAAAGCGACACAAAGACAACTCCAAGTGCAAAGTGCTAATCATAGAATCCAAACAAGATCAAAGGCTCTTGGAGTTCAAACAAGATCAAGAAAAGGAAAAGGAAAATCTCCAATGAAGTAGTCCGTTATTTCTATGTTTAAGCTAGCTATTTTGGTGAAACTTGGATATGTAAGCAAACAATGTAGCTTGGTAGTTTTTGTTGACAATTAGTGCTCTGTCGATTATTTTGCATATGGTCGGTTACTGGTTTATTGTCCATATTTTGCATTGAAGTTGGTGTTTTGTTCAGGTATGCATTGAATGTTAGTTGGTGTTTTGTTATATTTAGTTATCTTAGGATCCTGCAGACTTTTAGTTGTGTTTAACTAAAAGTCCATTTGGGAGGCGACTTTTAGTTATGTTTAGTTATCACAAGATTCCCGTATAACTTTGATAATTCCTTCACAAAGTTATGGGGTCAAGATACAAGTTTGCCCATTAAAAGTATGCCCCCGTCGGCATAAATTTGTTAACGAATTATCAAACTTATGCCGACGGGGGCATACTTATGCCTTATAAAGCGGAGACTTTGCCTTGAAGCATATATATGTATTTGTCATTCCAAACTAATTATGGGTTGCATTGTATAGCAAGCATGTTAATTGTTAAACGCAGTAGGCACGAACCCATTGTCATTAACGTGAGATACTAACTACTATTCGCTTAATTCGAACAATTTATTGTTAGGTTTTAAGATATATACGAGCCCTAATTGAGAGAGAAAATTTAACAATTAGAAAAGAAGGAGAACACAAAAAGCTTGAAATTCAAGTTATGGTGTATTTTAATGGGGGAGGGGTTAAATAAGAAGAAGGGCTGATGTTTTTTATATTAAAAACGAAATTAAAAAAAAAAAACAAAAATTTGTTGCATTTCGTTGGACAGTGCACGAAATGCAACAAATTTTTTTATTTTTTTTAATTTCGTTTTTAATATAAAAAACGAAATTAAAAAAAAAAAAACAAAAATTTGTTGCATTTCGTTGGACGGCACGAAATACCCATTTGGGTTTAAAAAAAAAAAAAGGCATGCCATTTTGGTGTAATGGCTGTAAAAAGAAGCCATTTTGGCTCCGGACTCTTTAATGTTCGAGGACACTTGAATAATCTTCAAATTTATAATACAATTAGAAGACAAAGATTGAGAACAGACGAGGTGATATGACGATAACCATAATTATACAGAAAAAGGTGAGTACAGTACATGTGATTGTCAGATATGAAGGGCTTATATATGCAGTTTAATTAAGTCATGTTGTACCCAGGATACTAATCATTGCACCACTAAAGGGTGTGGTAGATAGTTGGATCCTTTCACTTTTAACCAAAATTTTCGAATTCAAATTTAATTAGAATGAAAATTTCTTGTTGGGGTGTGCTTCTCCAGTCCCCGATTTGAATCTGAATTATTCATGTTAATAGGTTTGAATGCCAAATAGGTCAAACAAAAGAAGGATATTAATAATTGCGAGACGACGATTATATCATGGACTAGCAAGACTAAACCTGTGCAGTTATACGGTACGGATGCTTTTATTCTTAACCAGAAATTTCATTTTCGAACCATGTGGATGAAAAGTTTCTTAATAAAGGAGGTTTTTACCGGCTCCTCAGTGGGCCTACCCCACTTGAATCTAGATTATTCATGCCGGTATGTTTCACATATATTGAGTGGTAGAGTTGTCAAATGGACGGATTGAACTGAATTTCAGCGGGTTACATGGTCTAATTTTGTCACTCCTATCGAATGGTTAAACAAAAAAGATATTAATGATTACGAGACAAAGATTGTCAAGGACTAGCTGGACTGAACCTAAACAAATGCACAGCTATTGTACGGAATTCTTCTGCTCTATTCCATAAGAAAATGAAAGAAAACATAGCCAGCTAACTGATATGGAATTTTGTTTAAAACAGGCAAGAAGAAAGTGAGAAAAATAGAGACCTTATCGCGTTAAAGATTTGTCCCAAAAAGGAAAAAGAATAAAAGCTACTTTTCATATATTTGCCATGCACACAGCTTGATCTCACTCTCAACGTTCATTATATGTACTACATCTTCAAAATAATTTTAAAAATATGAAAAAAAGGAAAAATGAAGATTCTTTTTACCACTTTTCAGCCTCTGGAAATTGATTTTACCATTTGCTTTTTCATCCATTGGGAAGTGAACATTTATATTTTACGTTACAACTAAGAAAAACCCAGAACTTTGAGATCTAGATAGAAAGTGAAAAAAATTTAATATGGGGTTAGGGAACCACTTTTCTTGGATTAAGGAAACCCTGTCTAGGCTATAAATAAAATATTTCTAGCTAATAACAATCTTAACCATGCCTCGATCCAAGCAAATCGGGATCGTCTACATGAATCATCACTAATCATGTTATTCTATTTAGGCTCATCTCAATCTAATATTATACAAAACAAAAAATAATGAGACAAATAGTGCTAAAAGTTGTAAATAGTTTTGGCATATGAATCTCTAATAGGGCGTTAAATAAATGTATATCCCTTTTTTTCAATTGTGCCTTATTTTTTGCTAAATTTGTATGGGTTCGAAGAATATTATAGGTTTTTTTGATATATGATTTCCTTCTATGTGTGATGGTAAGCATGTAGCTCGGACTCTTAAAAAATGTCGACAGATTGACTGTCGAATCCTCCAAAAGTAGTGCATTTTCTAGAACTCGATAGGGCAGCATTAGTCTACCACATTTCCAGGATTAACAAATTAATTTCTACTAGTTGGAAAGAAAACCACGTTGGCTTTTACAAAATGTCCCCTGGTTTATGTAAATTGTAACAACATATCAACTATCAAGCTCAAAAAAAAAAAAAAATTAGAAAGGTAAAAAAGAAAGAAAAAGAGCATCCTCCTCACCGGCCCACCATATTCTGTCTCCTCATTGCTATATAAATAGAACAAACATGTTAACTTTCTATACACCAAAACGTTCTCCACATTTTCTTTATCTTCACTTCTAACACTATATACCTTTTTTCAAAATTTATTGCAAAATATGGCCACCAATTCGACATGGACTCACCAGCAAAACAAGAAGTTTGAGAATGCGTTGGCTATTTACGACAGGGACACACCGGACCGGTGGCGTAATTTGGCCAAAGCAGTTGGTGGAAAAACTGAAGAAGAAGTGAAAAGGCACTATGAAAAACTTGTTGAAGATATTAATCACATTGAGTCTGGAAATGTTCCGTTGCCTAATTATAATGGTGGTCGTAGCAAAGGCTACAATCTCATGGAGGAAGAACAAAGGTAAATTAAATAACAATCTCACAACGTACCAATTACTTATATATACTGATTTTACAGTGTCATCACATTGCATTTTGAGTAGATTAAAACAGAAACATATTTTGATTATATGACCAATGGGATATCCGATTCTTCAAAAGCTTATCTTATATACGCTGATTTTACACTGACATATATACTACAATAGATTAAAAGGATTTACTATGTACATTGACAATTTAAAAAGATTTTGCACTTTCTGTGTACTTTAACATGTTGTATCAGATAACTTGACTTATTCTTTAGCTTATATAGTAATCTCATTAATTTTTATGGACGGATATAACCTGATAGTGTAAAATACCGTTCGCACTGTCAGTCTATCATAGCTAATTTGTAATACTATTACTAACATTTTATGACATGTTCTTATTCTTCTCTACTCATACAAGCTCCAAAAGTTATTGTACTTATTTAATTTGCTATGTTTGATAACTTAAAAACTTATTTCAACACGCTACCCACGTGATAAATTGTAAGCTACCTCTTTTAGTTTTCTTTTATTTCTATAATGGGTTGGGATTGAACTAAATCTTTTTCTTCTTTGTCTTTATCATTTTTTGATAGGCTGAAGTATCTGAAGCTCCAATAAAAGCGAGAATATCGAAGTACGTGATTCAGAAGGAGCCTATTTTATGTGAGCAAATGGAACTTATGATATGCAGTAAATTAACAAGTAATAACAGAAGGATATACTTGATTTTGCCTTTCTTTTTCAAAACGTTTAGTTATCTTAATTTGGTTTTCATTGGATAAATTTCCTTTGAGAAACTATACATGTATGAAGTACGTCTCCTAAAGTGACTCAAATGTAATCTTCCATGTGCTAATGTTATACGTACTGGATTCCGTGGTACAAGTTTGTCCTCTTTATCTTATGGAGAATATACTCATTAAAATTGAAGAGAAAACTAAATCAACAGTTATCGCTAAGTAGCAAAAATATTTTAACTTTCGTTTATGTTGCCTAAATAACAGTCTCTGTTACTAGGGAATGTTGTATGATCACTTACGGTGAAAATCTCTTCACCTCTTTATAATGACGTTGTTTGTCTGAACATTTTTTGGCTGATGTAGAGAAATATTGTTATAGAGAACACATAATATAACATAACATGAAGAATCAATTCCAAAAACATTTTAGTGAAATATTTCATAGAGGATGAATTGTTATAGCTAGAGATAATAGACTATATCATAAAACTTTTAAAGGGGACACCATTATTACATTATGGAATTACTAAAGAATGACACAACTCCACAACATTCTTATGGGAAGAGGATACCTAAATTGATCTCAAACGACAAAAACAACTTTAAATCACTTGTCATACTCTTTTTAAGTACGTAGCTCGAGAACTTTTATTGCAAAAAAACATTGACCGTTAAACAGGCTGGCAAGTTTTTTAAAATTAAAGGAGAACATTCAAAACAACAAATTAAGAACCTTGACTAGTTGATCAAGTTGATAAATGGCCAGGATATATCTAAGTTTTAACATGAAACGCCACAGTTAATAGCGAGTGAAACAAAGATATAGACGTACAGTTTCCATTGTCAATTCCTTATGATGTCGTGGAGGATGCTATTGGTTCCTCCAAGAAGCTTATTAAAGGAGATATCTAGCTGGTTGTAGCCATTAAAAGTTTAGCCAAATCGCGATGCAATTAAATAAGACATAACCAATTATGCCATTACGACGATGAGATGTAAACTGAGGATATTTGAACGGACAACAACACAAAACCAGCAGAAACCCGATTATCAGGTAATTGGCATGCAACATCCAGTACATCAAAATTATCGATCGCCAATTTATTCAGAAATAGGAATGAGGTAGGAGCAGGATCATAATCATATTAGAGAACCTCCTTTATAAGTCTTTCAGTGAGAGCTTTTGGAAGACCCATCACACTATCAGTTGAGCCAACCTGCGCAGATGAAAATCATCTTAAAACTATTATTGTTATAAGTCATAAAGTATACTGAATCAAGAAAAGAATGAACAAAAATATGCAGAATATTTGACATCAGATGTCGTTGCGAGTTGCCGCTTAGTACTAAAAGAGGATCAGAAAACTTTTCCATCAGAAAAGGAGTTATATGCCCTCTTAGAGTGGTTGGCAACCATGTCACAAAAGCACTTCATCAAGGTTGTGGTACTTGTTATTCTTTAGAGGACTTTTAGTGCTTAGTACAATCAAGTAAAAAAGGTTGACATGGTTAAAGCCCACATTTTTATGGAAAAAGCAATTCCAAAAGGCATCTTTAATGGTACATTTTATACAAAGGACAATTTCCTTTCACGATTAACCAAAACACTACTAATCTCTTTTCTACGCTGTAAGACACTTCTCGCTTAATCATGCCTTGTGCAAAAACACCCTCTCGAAACTCTAAATTGGCTATTCCATAGACCTAATGAGCATATCAGCTTCTTCCTTGACATGAACCATTGGGAAGCATTTATAGAGTTTATTTGGATTTGCATCAGGGATGAACATCCACAATCCAGAAATCCTGGCTTAGATAAAAATCAGGAAGTTCTTTCATTTGGTCAGGTATCACAAAGATATTCTGTCCCATCATTATATATTTATCACATTGGCATCAATGGCTTCATAAAAGTTAAGGTCTCTATAAGGACAAAGGGTCAGACAAACAACTGTTAACACCACCACGATTATGACTTATGGTGGATGATATTAGAGAGAAGCGGCAGTGTAACACTCACCACTTCCTTAACATAAGGCAAAATGAGAGGATGTTCAATTATCAAGCCACCAGCTGCATAAAGAACTATCCCTTCTTCAATCTGATAGGGAAAAAAAGATCTTAAGATAACAGCAACCATCATTTGAATATGATCAATAACTAACAATTCAGCTGAAAGTTATACCAGTTTATCTATGACTTGATCTGGTATGTCGTGGAAATAGATCTGCAACCAAAAGAAATGTTATCACTCTTCCTGGATGAGTGAAAATATATAAAAGAGACTATGCTGAAAATCTCAAGCAGTTAAGGTACACAAATAACTAAGAGGGAGACCCTTTTTTGCTCAACTAACTTTTACTTTCCACAAAAACTCATCTCAGTATAACTTCAATTTGACCAGCTTGTGGGAATTGGAACCTTGTGAAGTGTTCACTAAGCCTATCCCAAAACGTAGAAGTCATTAATCAACACGGAACGTTTAGACTTTTATTATTAAAATTTAAAATGATATGCATGGCAACAATTTTAGATTGCAAATAGACGCAAGTCCATTGAAAAACAGAAAGAACAAAAAGCCGTAGAGACCTGTCTGCTAATTGAGTACTGAGTATAAATCAACAGTGGTACCTCTACTTTGTCCCATTCTCCTCTTCTGCTTCCTGTTACCAGGTTTGTAACAAGGACAGAACTCACGGTTGCTGCATGTCCATTAGCGTAATCTGCAAGTTGACAGTGTAAGACTAGCAGAACTACAGAACTAGTATGGTAAGAAATCAATAAATGCAATGGTAAACCTTTCATGAACTGTCGTGCTTCTGCTTCACTGGATGGTTTTTCCCTGACCACACCTTCATAGACCACCACCTCCAGATCATTTCAAGTTAGGATAAGATCATTAACATAGAAAGGCGCATACATCAAAATAAACGACTGAAAACAGAGAACAATTGGGCAGCAGAAAAATTCCCTAACATGTAAACTAGAATGTCACATCACCAGAATTGTTGTAGAAAGGCAATAGTGATGGAAAGATGATGCACCTAATCAAGTGGCAAACAGTTTTTAGAAGTGAAAGCACGAAACAGATGGGGGAGGGATGACAGAAATGATCTTGCAGAATAGCAGTCTGTTATGCAAATGGCTATGGAGATCCAATGAAGAGAAAGATGAATTGAAGGAGGTGATCAAAGGCAAATACGGTGTTGTGGACTACTGGTGCAATAAACTAGTCAAGCTTCTTATGATATAGGTCTCTGGAAATAAATCAGCAATTATAGGTGATTTTCCAATCTTGCACAAGATTAAGGTGGGAAACGGCAGGAGAATAAGATTATCGCAGGATATCTGGACTGAAGATGCTCCCCTCTCAAAGGGATAAATAGATATATTGTCTAATGGACTATAGCAGAATGCAGTAGTGAAGGGAGAAGAAGTCCAAACCAGAAAATAAACAATGGATTGGGAAATGGGGAGTCTTACTTCTCTAGTAGAGGTGCTCGGATTACATGTGTCTGAACACAAATCAGATCTTTTTTCCTAAATACGGTGTTGCCTGGCCAGCTTGTGCACACCTCAACTATTCCACCGGGTATTTGCTACCTCCGACCAGCAGAGGTCTACCCACCAAGGCTTAGGAAGATATGAAGAAATCTCCTAGTATTTTTTTCCTCCATTGGGGTTGGGACTTGAACCTGAGACCTCATGGTTCCCCCACTTCATTGACCACTAGGCCACACTCTGCACCAATCAAATCCGGACAGTGGACTTTGAAGGAAGACGGTATCTTCTCCATGAGATATTGTTATGAATTCATGCAACGGGGAGATATAGAAGGGTATACACAGCAGGCATGTAGGATGATCTGGAAACCAAGTGAAATTCTAAGGTATCATGTATTGGATGGTTAGCTAAACATGACGCGTGTCAGAGATCTCTTTCTACCCAGTGAGAACAAACGAATGATCTGAAGCATGTTTCTGAACTTGACGGAGTGCGGTGGGTGATGCCTAATAACCTTAAGAGAGTATACAAAGCTGGCAAGGACTATACAAAGCTGGCAAGGACCTGAGGAAAGATCAGAGACAATTGTGAAGAGTTTGGGTAGAGATAAGTCACAGATGTTTCGAAGAGAAAGCAACATCCGTATCTTTTATAAAGTGTAGCTGTCTTTATCTATTGAAGTTTTGGTATATGATGAATTTCTTAAATGAAATTTATAGCATATTGGACTTCCTAGACTCCTTTCTTTAACAAGGTAGGTATTAATTACAAACCAAGAGGGTACTTCAGAAGTACAGGAAGAGGAGATCAAGTTCTCATCAATTATTTACATCATCATAGACTCCAAAAACTCCAAAAGGGTACTACTCCTGGTGCCTTCATGGTGCGATAGAAATCAATAGAAGATTTTTTCATTACAAGTCTAAAGAAATGAATGAAAAATTTTGCTTTACCTATCAAAAAAGAATGTCCTATCACCCGAAAGAGATTAATGTATGAAGATATAGCATAATGTACATAGACTGCAGGTACCATGCTACTGGAAACATCTATAATAGAGGAATTATGACCTCAGATAAGTTAGCGAGAATCAAAGGCGAGGCGGAAGTATCTTATCAAATTAGAGCTGCTTCAATTGCCAAATTTATGCCTCAAAACCAAAATACTGAAATAATCACTCTTTGGTGTCTTCGTTCAAGTTAATCTTCTCTTTTTATGACCATGTGAAGTTATCAACTCAAAAGCACTAAAATAGCAAAGTGGAACCAGCTAGTTGAATGCATTGTTTGACTTTTCGAAGAAACTAATGGAAAAAAAAATGCTAGCTAAAAATGAGTAAAATCAGCATGTTCAACTTGAAAAGCACAAAGAAGCCTGCCATAACCTCAGCTTTAAACCCTCATAAAGCAACGAAAGCCTATTGCAATGAGTAGAACCAACAACTAACCATTTAAATTACAACTAAATCATCGAACAAACTATACCAAATGAGACATGTTGCTGTAGGTTGTGCCAAGCTGCAAATTCTAATTACAGTATCTTACCCTGGCAAATCAGATTCTTATTTCTCGAAGCACACCAAGTATTAAAATGCATATTAACCGGTTTCTGCTGCTTAGGCTAAAAAGTACTGGCAGTCTTTTTAAAAAAAAAAAAAAAAAAACTGGTAATTGGCAGTCTTCTTGCTAAGCTTATATTATATGGAGTTGTAAACATGTATGTATCCAATACGAGTGTGGTGTTAGTATACGATAAAGGTTCATATTTTTGGTAGTGTATTTTGAAGAAACAGTACTGAGTATCTACATCCAAGTTTCACCAATTTGGCACAGACACATCAAGGAATGAGGGATCATATTATGTAGAAAAGCTCTTTAAAAAGACACCACTTTATGCTCAAAACGGAAGATTCTGTCAGAGCTGTTATATTGGAACCAAACACCTCTAGGAAACTAGTAAATTTAGCTGGTGGAAAAACAAAAAGAAAACAAAGCTAATGTAGCAGTAAAAGCATTATAGTAAGCCAATAACGGATATTTAACCATAAATGATGACAAGAACAGAAATTAAGTATACTTGGTCACAGGTAATTAGAAGTGTTGGCTCGGCATCCCCTTCGGATTCACCAATGGAAACCCTTGGTATGATGGCTTCGGCCTGATTATAGTTCAGCAATTCAGGTTAATGCCAATTATGATGCATGCTTTGAGACTATATAGCAAAGTCCAATAAATATAAACAATTTATCATTTTGAAGAAAGAAAACATCTGTGAAATTATGCAAGCTTGCGGACATCACAATCATCATCCAATATCCCAAACAAGAAATCGAATCATTTTGAAAGAAGAAAAGCAAATTGAGAAAAGGCCCAGTGCCGAGTATAAAAGCAAGGAAAACAATACAAGAAAAGAAAAGGCACACAACTTTACCATCATTTAAAAGCACTGGCAGAAATAGCATATTACAGGTTTAATCTCATCAAATAGAAGCTAGAAAAATAACTTCGGGTGGGGAGATTGAACAGGCAAAAAGGCAAGACATACTGTGTCAGCTGCAACCAAAATTGTTGGATTGACATCCTTCTCTACGTTTTCAGTATTTCGAAATTTTGATATGATAGCGTCAGCCTGATATGCAAATGCAATTACGTGGAATTAAAATAAGCATTTTCAAACCAAGGCTTTAATTAAACTATGATGCAAACAGAAAACTCAACTAGAGCAGGAAATAGAAAAGTCTGCATGATGTGCCTAAAAAATCTGATACAACATTACAAAAATACACGTAACCGAGCACTTTTAGAAATAACACGAACATCACAATTAAAGTAACAGTTGAGATGGCTACAGATTCCCTAAAAGAGAAGTTTCACACATTACAAACAGCTATTCATGCATCAGAAACCAACGCCACATACAAGAGAAAACGGCATCACAGTATAAGCAATGTGCCTTAACCCATATACCATTCTATATAGCAATTTCAAAGCAGTAAACCATTTCAAGAATATGTTATGAGATATCTGGACTTGCACAAGTTCTTAGGAAAACAAACCTTTGCCTCTGCAAGAGCCATAACTAAATCTTCAGGCTTTTCTTTCCGAATAGCTTTCTCATCTATATCTGCAGACTATATTACAAGAAACGTGTTAATCCACCAATTTTAAAAAACAATCACTCAACTACACCTCAATCTCAATCTAGTTGGGGTTGCTATATGAATCTCTCTTTGGGGTTGCTTTACGAATTGTAAATGGAACATCCGGTGCATGCACCAAACATGACACGTGTCTTTATACTCCCTCCTTCCCAATTTAAGTGTCTTAGTTTGACTGGGCACAAAGTTTAACGAATAAAAAGAGACTTTTGAATATTGTGGTCCTAAATTAAAGATGTGTGTAATGTACTAAAATATCCTTTGAATCTTGTGGTTTTAAACTTTCCATGTAGGATGTTTAAATAGTCAACTTACTAAATATAGAAAGAGACGCTCTTTTTGGGACAAACCAAAAAGGAAAGTAGAGACACTTAAATTTGGATGTAAAGTTTTGTAAGTTAACAATAACAACAACTACGCCTCAGGCCTAAACAAGTTGGGATTGGCTATATGAATCCTCACTATTCCATTTAAGCTCTTCATGTCATGTCATCATCACACTAGCTCATTATCATCTTAACAATATTGCTACTAATTAATAAGTATCTTTATCTCAATTTATCACTTAAACATGGGTCAATTAAAATGATTTAGTGCAGGAACTGGTCCAAGTTTAAGTCTATTTGAATTGTAAATACATATCCACAGCAATAAGGGGTAGTTTGGTTGGGAAACAAGTTATCTCAGGATTACTTATCCTGTGATTAGTTATGCCAGGATTAATTATTCCACCCTCCCACAGGGATAAAATAACACTACAATCCCGGAATTAGTTATACCGCGATTTTATCCCAACCAAACGTGGGATAAACTCATCTCAAATTTAATCCCAGGACTCGTACATTGGAAACTTACCATGGTTGTGAACTGGTATCCCATGTCAGCTAAGATTTTTCTACGCGCGGTAGATGATGAACCCAAAATTAGCTGAAAAAACACGAGTTAATTGAACATTTTATCCAAAAAAAATAAAATAGCAAACTCTGCAAAAAAGGATTTCAATAATTGAACTGAGAAAGTATATAGAATTATTCATTATAAGTACAACAAGAATTTTTTTTACCGTAAAGGAAAGCATTACCTTAAACTGAGGAGCATTGGCTTCCATTTTCGTCGATTGGAGGGAAATTTACTGAATGAAGTGTTTCAGTTTTGAAAGGGGTGTGTATTAATAGTACAGTCAATTGCCCTAACCCGCTTTTTACAACTCAGCGTACATAATAAAAGAAATGGGCGAAAATCATTTACGTCCCCAACTTTCCTTTAAAAATTAAATTTCTCTTTCAATTTTGAACAATAGTCATTCTCTCCCCTTTATTCTAATTGACTATTTTAAATTCTTATTTTACCCTAACATTAAATTTTGTCTTCTTCTTTTTTTACTTTTTAAAATCAAGATATTCTTTATTTTTTTTAATCTATGTAACAAATTTCCTATAAAAAATAACTATTATCTTTTGGGTGAAAAAAAGTGGGAAATATTAATTGAGTATACAAGTTAATAATGTTTTATAATGAAATAAATTAGCAGAATAAAAACAATAAATTTTATTAAGGGAAAAGGGTTAAATATACCCCTCTACTTTGTTTTATTAATTAAATATATCCTTCCTTAGTGAAAGTTAACAAAAATGTTCCTGGCTTCTTCAAACTTCACACTTATGTCTCTATTTGGATGGAAATCCCCAAATTCTCTCAAATTACCCAATTTCAAAAAATTATCCATTTTTTTACCCACCCCGCCCCTCGCCTATCATCATCATGCCTTCAAAGCTTCATCATCTTCAGAGTGAAAAAAAAAAAAAGCAAGAACACACCAACATGATAAAATCTGAAGCTCTAGTTATATCTCCATAATCCTCAGTAATACAACCTAGATTTACAAGCCCGCGGTATGCAAATAATATGCTTACCTGCTGTCCATACTCTTGCCAGTAGCACTATCTACAACACTTGATTTTTGCATATGAGGCTTGGCAAGACTAATAAGATACTCGCATTCCTCCTTGGACTGCCAAAGAGACAACAACGAAATTAGAGTCTTTACTCTTTAGGTGAATGAATCCGATGGATAGCAGCAAATATATCGATCAATAGATCAAGCTCTAGATATGCGACATGAAAACACCAGTATCAATATTCAGAATTAGAAAAGAAATTTCGACCTGGTCAGACTTTTAATTAAAATGAAAACTTCCATATGAGCACAATTTTTATTGAAAGAATATCAAATCAAATCAATTCTCCTCCAATTTCCTACAGGTTTTTGTTTTTCTTTTTCCGCCATATGTAAGCAATAGAATCTGATATCAAATTCAGCTTGACGTGTTCACAAACTAATAATCCCTCCGTCCCAATTTATTTGACGTTTTTCGTTTGTTCTCTAACCTCAACTTTTTTTCAAGATTCAAACCTATATTTAACTTTGATCAATATTTTAAAATGTATTTTCATTATATTCACATGAGAAGAATTGCATCTATAAGTACTTTCTCAGTAGTCCATGGAAGAAAATGAAGGCCTTTTCTCTAGAGGCGATGATGATGATGATGATATGCGAATTTATTTGACAGGTAGGGCGGTCAAAAAAAAAAGTGGGTAATTTTTTTGAAATTAGGTAATTTGAGAGGGTTTGGGGATTTTTGAGAGAATGGATCCAAATAGGGGCATAAGTGTGAAGTTTGAAGACTTCAAGGGTATTTTTATTAACTTTCACTAATGGAGGATATATTTAACTAATAAAATAAAGTAGAGGGGTATATTTGACCCTTTTCCCTTTTATTAATAACAATAAAAATTCTAATATCTATTTATACAACTGAAAATAACATGTAATAATAGCTTTATATTTTAATGCAACTAATACAAAAAAAAAAAAAAAGAGACAAATTTTTAAAAATTATTTATTTATATTGTAAATGAATTTTAAATTATAATTTAAGAAATATTCCATTAATTACAACCAAAACTTGTTTATTTTTATGGACAATAGAGAATAAGAGAGACGTTAAATTTAATTATACATAGACATGCTTGTACGTATATATATTTAATGCATATGTAGAAATAATTTATAAATATTACTACTATACTTTGGTAATAAAATTTCCAAATTGAGATAACAATTATAAAAAATAGCACTAGATTTCGTGACAAATTCATAAAAGTATTTTTCCACTTAGTATGTTAATGAACTTAAGTAAATTTATAAATACCTAAGTTAAAAAAAATAAATATTACATATTATATAAAAATGTATTATATAAATGGAGGATTGAAAATAACAAGGACGAAATAGACATTGCATAGGATAAAGGGGGGAGAATGACTATTGTTCAAAGTTGAGGGGGGAGTTTGATTTTTAAAGCAAAGTTAGGGAGTGAAAATGATTTTAACCCTAAAAGAAATAGAAGGAGATATTGCAAATAACCTTACACCCATAATTTACTTTTGTTGGGACAATTACGGTTAGTTCAGTCATCTAGTTTACAAAATATACGTATAATATATATAATTATGCATTTGGATAGTTAATTTTTAAATTTTATATTTTGGAAAATAAATTATTCTTTAGTTTGATTGAAGAAAAAAAAATTAAATATATACCCCGTCCGTCCCATAATAAATATCACCTTAGCAACACGCAGATTAAGAAACGAATAATGTAATGTGAAGCTTACTAAATTACCCTATATAATAAATATAAATTATTTTTTCCTCTTGATTAGAGCATGCACAAGTAGTAAACCTTTTGACATTGAGAATTCAACAATACCAATTTACTATGTAGCTTTTTCAATCATCATTTAGATGTTACTTTAACTTGTCATTTTTTGTCTAAGGGTAGAGTTGAAAAAATTAGCCAATTTATGTTTTGGTTTCCTAAGGTGACACTTATTATGGGATAAATTTTTTTGGCTAAGGTGACACTTATTATGGGACGGAAGGAATATTTCATAACTATATGGTTATTTTTTTTTTAATTTAAAAACTATTCACTAACCACATAAGTCGTTAGTACTAGAATCGTGGTTTTGTCCCACCTTGGACTGCATCCCAGCTAGTGAGGTCAATGCTACCAATGACAGTAAAAAGCTTTATTGGCTCGCTGACAGAAACTCTCTGTTCCAAATAAGTGGCAAGTTTTCCATTAGGCCTTTCCATTATTACAATTTAGTTGGTTACATAGTAATATTCAGGTTAGCCTTGTGACTTAAGATCCTACATTAATTCCTTAATTCTATCTTACTTGAGAACAACTAATTATATGGAATGCAGGATGCAACAACGAATGCTTTGAGGTTAGATCCATCTCTGATTCGGCGTATGGAATATCCCGCATTTGTGCAAGATTTGAAGGTCCGCACTCCAAGAGTATGTGATGTAAACTGTAACAAAGGATTGTATTGACATAAGTAGTGTAATCACATACATTAATATAGGAGTTCATCATTGAAACAAAAGCAAAAATAAAGAAGGGAGGAAGGTTCAGAGGGTCTAAAAAGGGAACTAAAATAAAGAGAACATATCATCAGCCCTAATGCACTATTTCCTCTTTAATATATATCCATCATCACAAAGTACACATGTTCTTTTAGCCAGCAGGGTCCCAAAGGTAATTTGCTAACTCCCCAAATGGGTTTCCACTGTGCATGGCCACATTTGTAACAATATCTGCACCCTCAATAAGAATCTTGTCCTCAAAGTTCGAGTCAGGAACAACTTGAGTTATAGCGATCCCCACCCATTATCGTCAAACCAAAGTGTTCTTCGTGGATAGAGAAGAATATGTAACCATATACATGTGCTGCAACAATCATAGGAAGCATGTAAACATTAGACGTTAGGGTGTGCTCATCATTACAATAGAGATAGTAGCTTGAACTTAATATATTTGTATTAAGAAAATTCACTAAATAACGATAAATAATTACTATTCTATTTTAACTTGGGATTATTGTAGAACTCATAAAGATTAAATCCTAAACCAGTGCCAGCTCAAGGACCAAGCAACTGCAGCAAGTGCTTGAAGCCCCCATTTTAATTAATATTAATATATAATAGGTTATTTCTATGCATGGTAGTTTTCTTCAAAAAAAATTATGTAAATATTATGGTAAAAGAGTATAAGATCTTCATAAGAAAAGATAGAGAATTATTTGCCAGTGTGATTGATGGTGACTAATAGCTAATTTGTATTGTAATATTAATTTTATTCTCATAATTAAACTTATAATTTATATTCTCTTTTCTTTCTCTTAAAAACAAGAGATGAAGGACAATGAATAAATTAAATTATTTTCTTTTCATTCTTTCTGAAGTTCTCACGCATGACAACAAACAAATTGAGATACTAAAATTTATTCTAATATCAGGTTTTAAACTTCTAGAATCAAGTTCAGTTATTCTAATTTTTATAAAATAAAAAAAAAATAGATTTGAATGTGCTTTATATATATATATATATTTACCTCATAGTGGTACATTAATTTTTTCTTATTTATCAAGATCCACATATGTCAACTATAATGCCTGAATTAAATTACTTAATATGAATTTCTTTGTAAAGGTTAAGGCCTCTTAATAAAGTTCGATTTTAGGCCTCCAATGTTCTTGAGCCGCCCCTGTCCTAGACCCGCATACGCACTGAATTATCATTTTTGAAACTTGACGTATCAATGTTGCAAAGAGTAGCTTCGAGCTCAAGCCAACAATTAATTGCAGGATGTCATGTGTAACATCTTCCTCAATGTCCATTTATTTTGATCCATTCTCTCCCTCAACTATGAAAAAGATATATCTCGTCGCCTTCAAGGGCTCAACTATTAAAGAATGATAAAAAAAAAAAAAAAAAAAAAAAAAAAAAAAAACAACAACAACAACTTTAAAATCCATTGTTTTAGGTAGAACCCTATTAGAGTACTTGCTTAAGACATAAAACCATGATATTGGAGAGAGACACTCAAAACGTATGCAGACTTTCTAGAAAAAGAGGATTAATATATATTTGATATAATTTGGAAAGTTATACTCAAAGAAATGAAATTTTTTTTGCTTTCTAATTCAAGTCATGCAGCTTATGAAAGATTTAATTTAAGTACTACTAATTATTTATCAATTAACCAAAAAAAAAAAAAAAAGGAGTCAAATTAGTTCCAAGGGTAGCGTTTTGAAAAATGACTACAACAACTTGTTAGTTCCAACGGTAGTGTTTTGAATGTTATTGTCGAAGGATCGTCAAGATATTGACTAATCAAAGTTGCAATCTTTGACAAATACGTGTTCTTTTTTTTTTAATCCTTCACAAGCTTATGAAGGGGTGGCAGTATTTACTCATACCGAACTTTTATATCAAAATTATATAAATTTATTATATTTAAGTGATTTAAGAGATGGAATGCATATAAGTTGATCATAATTAAGTGCTAAAATTTTATTTGCAAATATATGTTGTTCATCTATTGGGTTAATAATATAGATACCAAATGCGGATAAGTTTAATTTGGTTTTGAGAGGTGTTTAATTCGAAGTTGACTAGACAAAAGTATGCCATGCCTAGACAACAAATAGCACCAAAAGTTTTTAATTTTGTATCCCTCTTGTCGTCCCATAATTACAGATATTTTACTTTTAAAGCTTATCATTTTTAAACTAAAGGAAAACATATATTATTAGGCAATAAATTCTTTCAACACTAGTGTAAGAGATAATTCTAAGTCTACTTTACTGTAAGAAATGGGACATAATTTGATTATCTCAACTCCGTAATAATATTAGTACAAGTTTACTCCATTTTGTAAGATAAAAAAAAAATGTTCATTAATTTATTTCCTCGTTGGTTGCGTCACAGAAGTAAAGTAAATAATTTAGAATATCTCTTAAAAGTAGGTAGTCTTATTAATAATTTATAGTGATAACTAATATAACCCTACATTAGCGTAAGATAAAAATCACGTTGGTTGCGTCGTAGAAGTAAAGTGAATAACTTATAATATCTCTTAAAACAAGGTAGTCTTATTAATAATTTATAGTGATAATTAATATACCACTACATTAGGTTAGGGTAAGAGAGAAATGACATGATGTGATGCATTCTAGAAGCAATTAAGTCTGTATAGTAATCTCTTAAGATATGGTCTACCCTTATGGCGGTCCCATATTATTATTTGTTCATATTTGACTCTTAAAAGTCAATCTAGCTTATGAATAATGCTTGTTAGTTTTAGGACTAATACTTATGTACATTATATCCGGTCAAACTTCTCTATAACAGTTATCCTTTATAATAATATTTCACTATAAGTTTATAAACTTTTATTTGGAACCGATTTTTCATGTCATATTATTATTATTAAATAATATACTTCATAATCAAAAAATAATCCGGACAATTGATGTTGTTATAAAGAAATTTGACAATAGTATAAATACATACTCACACTATTAACGGAGTTCATAAATTGATTTTGATTTTTTTAGTTTCTGGACAGATTAAATATTGACCTTTCTCTTTGATTGATTAAAATAGAAACTTCTAAACCACTTTATCTGTAGTCAATCAATGGCAAATCTTTCAAAGATAAAAGATCCGTGTTTAACATCATTTTCTTTTTCAAATACTTGTTAGACATTTCAAACCTTCAAATGTTTACCTTTTCGGAGGTTCAAAACTTCTTTAATAAGCGTACGTATAGAATTTTAATATTATATTCAGTTCGAGAAATAATGGATACATAATAAATATTTGATAGTAACGTAACATATTTGTTCAGTGGATTCTAGTACAACCCGTAGATAAGAAAATTATATGTTATTATTAATCCAACATCATTAATGAAAGAATATTTGGTGACAAAATCAGCATGTTGGACATGTACCAGATACTTCATTTTTATTTTTCTGTATTCATATTCATATTATTAAAGGTGCCAGATGTCATGGTCAAATGTTACATCCCCTCTGTCAATAGGAAGCATCTTGGCTGTCCTGAAAATAAGATAAAACAAATTTATTACTAGTAACAGCCCGACAATGTATAACATAACAAAATTTAATTTATATCACAATACAAACATTCAAACAACTCAACCAAGATCTGTCAATCACATAAATCTTTTAGACCTTTTGTTCTATCTTTAGCTCACTTCATTTATTATTCACTGATTTAATTAATTCAAATATACGCTGAATAAGATTCATAAAAAAGGTAATCGCTCCTTATAACTAGAGGTTTCTTCATTTCAAAATTCGAACTCTAGACTTATGGTTAAGAGCGAAAGAATCACATATATTCGGTCCCACCGCAATTTGAATATGGTGAGTCTCAACTTGTTCACGTGCTTCCATCTATCCGATCCCACCACCTCTCGAATATGGTGAGTCGAGAGTAGCTCACGCGCCTCCACCATTTAGGTTGAGGTTTGGTTTTCTACAAGTATTTTTTTTTCACGCATTACTAATCAGCGTAGAATTCAAAATCAAGTTTAGGACAAGGAAAAGTTTCAAATGTTCATTATTTAATACTTCAACTGCTCAAGAAGTTCGACTAGTTACTCCTCCGAACCGAAGTGAATTTCAGGTAAAGGTCATAGCTTCACCTTGCAGTAGGAAAGTATTTGCTGTCGAGACTGATTCAAACACCATTGAATGAAAGAAAAAGAAACCCCTCTCTTCCTAGAAATTTGTTAGGTAGAGGTTTCGAATCAAAATATGAACATCTGCTATAAAAAAAGAACAATATATCACGATTAAATCTCCTCCCCTAGATTTAATACTCCGTCAAAATGATAGATACGGTGTGTTTAAATCCAAATATCTTTAGATAATAGCCTTTTAATTGAATTTTCTTCTTATTTATTCCACATAATTTTAACTTTAAGCATATATTAACTTTTCCATACATAAATTCTAAATTTTCAAAAGTTAAAAATGTAAAATAGTGGAATTTATCTGGAAAATGATAGAAAGAGACCAGTCGAATTCGATGTCGAGTTGTACTATTATAAAAGCAGAGCATGATATAACCGAATCTTTCTGCTACATTTGCAATTTCCAAAAAGTCAGTTTCACTACTAGTAGCCATCACATTCATTCATTCTAGAGAGGAGAAGAAAAAGAACAACAAACAAAACTCTTTTTCTTCTCCTTTTTTTTTCATCACTGTCATAATTCCCATTTTACCCTCTCTTTAATTTCACCGCCACCATGGCTGCCGCCGCCGCCGCCGACTCCGCCGCAGACGGCGGCGCCGTTGCCGGAGTTCAGATCCAACAGAGTCGTAGGTTGCCTGATTTCCTTAACAGTGTAAACTTAAAGTACGTTAAATTAGGTTACCATTACTTGATCTCTAATTTGTTAACTCTATGTTTGATTCCAGTAATGGCTGTGATATTAATCGAAGCTTCACAAATGAATCCTGATGATATACTTCATTTATGGTTACATTTGAAGTATAATCTTGTATCAGTTATTATTTGTTCTGCTGTTTTAGTATTCGGATCCACTGTTTACATCATGACCCGACCACGACCCGTTTATTTAGTTGATTACTCATGTTATAAACCTGATGATGAACTTAAAGCTCCTTATGAAAGGTTTATGCAGCATTCGCGTTTAATTCGCGATTTTGGTGAGTCATCACTTGAGTTTCAGAGGAAGATTCTAGAACGTTCTGGTCTAGGGGATGAGACTTATGTACCTGAGGCTATGCATCATGTACCCCCACAGCCTTCGATGAAGGCTGCGAGGGATGAAGCTGAACAAGTTATGTATGGTGCTTTGGATAAGTTGTTTGCGAATACGAATGTGAAACCTAAGGATATTGGTGTTCTTGTTGTGAATTGTAGTTTGTTTAATCCGACCCCGTCGTTATCAGCTATGATTGTGAATAAGTATAAGTTGAGAGGGAATATTAGGAGTTTTAATTTGGGTGGCATGGGTTGTAGTGCTGGTGTGATAGCGGTTGATCTTGCTAAGGATATGTTGCAAGTGCATAGGAATACGTATGCTGTTGTTGTTAGTACGGAGAATATTACTCAGAATTGGTATTTTGGGAATAAGAAGAGTATGTTGATACCGAATTGTTTGTTTAGAGTTGGGGGTGCTGCTGTTTTGCTGTCTAATAAGTCCGTGGATAGGAGGAGGGCGAAGTATAAGCTTGTTCATGTTGTTAGGACACATCGTGGAGCTGATGACAAGGCGTTTCGTTGTGTTTATCAAGAACAGGATGATGCTGGGAAAACTGGGGTTTCTTTGTCGAAAGATCTCATGGCAATCGCCGGTGGAGCGCTTAAGACGAATATCACTACCTTGGGTCCGCTTGTTCTACCCATCAGCGAGCAGCTTCTGTTCTTTGCTACTCTGATAATTAAGAAAATATTCAATAAGCATGTGAAGCCTTATATTCCGGATTTCAAGTTGGCCTTTGATCATTTCTGCATACACGCTGGCGGAAGGGCTGTTATTGACGAGCTGGAAAAGAACTTGCAGCTGACGCAGGTTCACGTTGAGGCATCTCGAATGACACTGCACCGATTTGGAAATACTTCATCCAGCTCGATCTGGTATGAGCTGGCGTATACAGAGGCCAAAGGAAGAATGAGGAAAGGTAACAAAGTTTGGCAGATTGCATTTGGAAGTGGTTTTAAATGTAATAGTGCTGTTTGGCAGGCACTACGGAATGTAAAGCCTTCTCCCAATGGTCCCTGGGAGGATTGTATCCACAGGTATCCTGTAAAAGTAGTCCAATAACACGGAAGAAATCATGATTAGGCAAGTTCAAGCTTCAAGGTTGTCTGTCGCTGCTTCAGTTGTCCATGGCCTCTTAAGTTACATTGTACTTCATGGCGCCTCTTTGCTTGAAGCGGAGTGATTCTCTGCTTCCAATTTTTTTACTTTTTTTTTTTTTTACTATTCAAGAATCAAGTATCATTTTTCCTTTTCCTTTTTCTTTTCTTGGTTAGGACCTTATGCTAATTTGTGTTGTACCATTTTAACCTTTTACTCCTATGACTTTATATATGTAGTGAGTTAAATTTGTAATTGTAGTTATCTTTCCTCAATGAACATCTCTTCATGACTGAATTTATGAGTAGTGGATTCAAGTTACTAACAGGCATCTCTTATTTCTCACTGTCAGCCAAATAATTCCTTATATGGTCATCATGACTGAATTTATGAGTAGTGGATTCAAGTTACTAAACAGGCATCTCTTATTTCTCACTTTCAGCCAAATAATTCCTTGTATGGTATGTTCATGATGACTGAATTTATGAGTAGTGGATTCAAGTTACTAAACAGGATCTCTTATTTCTCACTGTCAGAAAAATAATTCCTTATATGGTATGTTCATCATTTTTTATTTATTAATCTATTTTATATACTTGATCATCCTCAAGAGTTCAGTCCAGTAAGTCCTAAGAGAGAGTCCAGTTTATCTTTTGCTTGCCTTAGGTGAGACATGAGGTTTGTGATTAACAGGACCATGTAGTGCTAAAGATTTCTCAGTATTTCCTGGTTGTGGAAGTTGTGTTAGTAATACTATCAAACGTGCTTGGTTGTAACTAAGGGTTGGACTGCCGGTGACTGTGTATTTGGGACTTGGGGACATTGTGTACTTTGAAAGATCTGCAAACAACAGTTACATTTTTGTTCTCCAAATACGCGTACAATTTGTTCGTTTAGTTTTGGATCTACGGGTTTTTACATGAGATGTTCGCCTCACCTTTTGTCCGTTCAATTTTAGACCTACGGGGTTTTATGTGAGAGCTACGTCTTGCCTCTAGGCTTGCTTGATGTTCATTTGTTGTCCAGTATAGCCAGGCAGGAAACTGCATTTGGATGCAAAAACATTGTTGCAAATCTGCATGTGGAAAGATTCGACTAGAAAATTCACTAGGCAGGGGATGCTGTGTAATGCGTGTATGGATTGTAACCATTGTTGAAAACTTTAGATTCCTTGCTTAATTGATCAGCAGACAGAAGTAGATTCGTCCAAAGTATCTTTGCGTGAAGGCACCTTCTTAGTTATTTCCCAGAAGTTTCTTGGTTGGTGCATTTGATTTATATGCATTAGCAATTACGGAGTACTTGCTTTCTATATCTAATTGCTATATGTTGATGGATTCGTTTCATGACGTATCGAGATTGCAAATGATTTTAAGCTTGTGTTTGGCATTAACTTGTGGCAAATGCAAACCGAAGATAGAATGTCAAATCTGCTACACTTCTCCACTATACTTGCTTTCTATTATTGGTACACGTATTGGTTAGCTTTGACTATCAAGACTTACGCAGATGAAAAGAAATCACTTAATTTTTCTTTTGCCAAAATTGGGATTATTTTCATCCACCCGAATGAATATAGATTAATAAGTAGCTTTCAGCCTGCCTGCATTCCTTCCTTTAGATTCTGTGGCCAATGTTATAGAATAATGAGAAACCCAAAATTGGCTTTCTATTTCATAAAGAGGCAGAAACTTTATGGTGGTGTTTCTCTGTCCAGGCATGATTCTGTGATCAGATTTGATTCTAAAAGGTGTTACACCTGTGAGTTCTTTCTCGAAGGTAAAAACCTACATGCACCGAATGTTTATAACAAAATGAATAGATCCATAATATGTGTTTGTACATACGCTTCTATGATTTAATCATACTTATTTAACTACAACACATTTTTATTACATTAAATTACTTAAATCGTAGTAAGTGAAATTGGTTTGATGTAAATACTCAGTGCGGTAATATTTACGTTTCTAGAGTGGCACAAAATGGAATTTTTTTTTTTTTAAAAAAAAAAAAAAGAGGAAAAAATCCCAGGTCCGCTTAAATTTCTGAGGGTCATACTTTGAACTTTGAACTTTCGATGTTTATTATTTTGGCTTTTCAATTCTGGCAGGCAGCTAAGTTCAAGTGATTGGAACAAACAATTATGCTGGTACTGTAGATTGCATTGGCTCTTAATGAATGGAGAATGACAATTTAAAAATACAGCAGCCAAAAAGGTCAACAAAGCAAAGCTTTTGTTGTATCATTACCTAATCTTAGATCATGACGACTTAGTGCTAAGGAGTTTTGGATATATCATCGTGAAACGACTGGTGAATGGCAGCCAAACGTGAAAAACTCCTGAATTAGAAATTATGATTGAAGAAAGAGTTTTAAAAGTTATATACTCGTCAATATAAATAATTTTTTAATAGTAACAAGACATTTAAAAGATATCTATAAGTAAACCTTTCTAAAATGTGGGATTTTGTGATCTCGAAAATAAAACATGTTAACTACAACAACATATAAAAGTGACATAATGGTGTAAAATTTACTTAACACACGTTATTTATAACCTGAGCCCTTACAAAAAAGAGAGGAAGGATAAATGCGTCCTGCAATTCAAGTTGAAAAATGGAGTGAGAAAGAGTAAAGTCACTTTATTATGCATAGAGAAAGCATCTTATTTCCAGTGTACATTTGCATATTGAACACCCATTTCTCGTGAAATTAAATATGTGACAAGCTACTAAAGATGACATGTTATATTATATACAGTTGAAATACTTAAAAGATGCTTGAAAATGTAATAAACATGAAAAGGAAAGAACTGTTCTGGGCCCCTAAATAATAATGGTGTTAATGAGACAAGGACGTACTTCTTTTTAAAATCGTTAGCAATGAAGTAAAAGAAACTGTCAAAATGTTGTGGTGGTAATGTTAGAGACAGTTATGCTATAATTTACACCACTGATTTAATGATTTATCCTATTTTTATTTCTAAATTGATTTCTTGCCACATTATAAACGTCATCCACAGGCACCAAAGAGTTAGCAGTATATTAGCAACTATTCTAAAAATTGAAATTCGTAGCAATTCCACTTTTAATAATTCCTCCATGAGCACAAAAAATTTCGTGCATTACTATGTGTCCAAATTATTCGTATCCAGTTAGGTTTCTCCTTAGCAATCATTCCTCCATAACAACATTTCATTATAACGATCAAGTTTTTCTTTTGAACCGATTCCTCATATCATATTATATGTCCTCTATAACAATATTTCGCTATAGCAATAAAAAAATATCCGGACAAATGACGCCTTTATAAAGAGGTTTTACTGTACATCCACTGGGACATAGACTAATCAGAAACAAAGAATACAAAGACATGACCTGAATTAAAGAATACATTTTTCCTTTTAGCACATTACTTAAATCGAATGAAATAGTCACCCTTATAATAATATACAAAAAGATCATACAGTAAATTACATTTGCAGCAACAAGCTAACAATAAATACAGCAAACGAAAATGCACCGACATGAAATGTACACACTCTGAAGCAGCACGTGCAACTAGCTCTGCCTATATATGCGGAAAATTGAAACTTTTGCACAAAGGAAATTTGAGATTGTGACAAAAAGAATAAGGAGGAACAAGGGAGAAGATAGAACAGTGAAGGAAATATAAAGATTCTTCATCTGAAGGAAAGCTGAATTTCCTCTAGAGTTCTCCCTTTCGTCTCCGGTACCCAAATTGCCACGAACACCACGGTCAAAGCACACATAACCATGTAAATAGAAAAGGTTCCTGATAAAACATGTAGACACATTAAACCAATATGATCATGTTCAGAAGTTACATGTATGAAATGCCGTTACATTATGTAGATAGGTAAAAAAAATTGTTTATGTATATATATACAATCTGTTGAATTCCCTTGGTTTCTTGTTTGTTTTACTTCTTTATAGTTTGACTCCCCCTAGTAAAAATTCTGGCTCCACCATTGGTGTACACGTGAGGGAATCTTATTCAATGAGGGACCAAAATGTCTATACATGTCTATGATTACATAGTAGAGATGGATCTTATACTAATACGCATACAAAGAGGTAAATGTGGTGTAAGACGGAGAAGAATATACCTCCACTGCTCCAAGCCATAAGCAGCGGTGCAGTCACTGTTATTACCCACGAGAACAGCCAGTTGGCTAATGTTGCTGTACTTCCAGCTAGGCCTTTGATCTTGACCGGAAGAATCTACAATATCAGATGCACATGATAAGTTTACAAAAAACTCTAAACAACGTAAAGCAAGCACGAAAATTTCATCAACAATTGCTTGATAAATCAAAAAGTAAGTACCTCAGACATTATTAGCCATGGAATCGGGCCCATACCGAGTGAGAACGAAATAATCATGAACTGAAATGAGAAGTCAGTCAGAAAAATGAAAGTATGTTACTGTAAGCATGTTTTTTCAAGAAACAAAGACGTCCACGTCGAGAAGTGTACTTACCACCACACCGACTACTGATAATATTCCCAATACACCGTGAAGGGTAGAGTCCTCAGATACAAAACCCTGATCAAATACAAAGGAACAAATGATCAGAAATATGACAAATCAAGTTCACGTTGATTCCATGCAAAAGCAACTTATTCCACCAAACTACCTTCAGATAGAAGGAAACGGCAACAACTAGAAGACTAACAGCCATTCCAGCAGAGGAGACCTACAAAAGAGCATTTGCCTTATAAGTCAGGTCAAAAGTTGGTAAACTATGCATTTAAGTTATGGCTTTTCTAAAACTTACGATTAATAAAAGTCTACGTCCAGTTTTATCCACCAGCCATGTAGCAACTGCAGTGGCAACAACCTACACATCGAAAAGAGTTCTTCTTTTGAGTTGTTAGCTATGAGAGCGATTGAATTTGACAGCATAAATAGGAAAAAATTTCCTTCCCTTCTGAATAATATGCATACTTGGAAATTGAATAAGAGAAACTAAATTAGTTAAAGCTGGACCTGGATGGCACCAACACCAAAAGTTGCAGCATTACTTGAAGAAATACCTGTGAAATTGAGACGACTAAATTAGTGAGACTTATATCACATGAAGAAAGTTGTTGATCATTAAAGATTTAATTAACTGAAGGACAGCTGAATAAGATGCCAAATAAAATTGATTATTTAATGCTATGTACGTACCAGCAGATAGAAAAATGTTGCTGGAATAGAATATCACACCGTTGATTCCTCCTAACTGTTGCAGTATAAGTAGCACAATTCCTACCTAAAGAATGAAAGATTAAAAGATTGATAAAAACAGGGGCGTAGACTAACACGAAGACTTCAACAACAGCATGAAACGTCAAAATACCATGAGAGGTAACCAATATCTTCTATGTTTGAGATCTGCGAAGCGCATTGCTGTTCTTCTGTTTGTTGATGATGCTACAGACCTCTACACACAAAAATAAAATAAAACATGTACTGTTAAATACAGATTTAGCAACAAGTTCTATATGGAATTGCATGTGTAGTAACAAGACTGTTTTATATGGTCTTTCAAATAATTTACCTTAATTTCATTTACTTCATTGGTAATGTCAGCATCAAACCCTCGAAGAACTTGCAATGAAGTTTCAAAATCTTCTGTTAAGCCCATTTTGGCCTAAGTTTCAGATAGAAACTCAAATGAGACAAACAACAATTAAAGCCTTAAAGGAATCACGCAGAGTATATAATAGAGCTCACCAACCACCGAGGAGATTCGGGGATGAAAAATAGTCCAGGTATCAGTGCAAGGCAAGGCAATGTTCCTATAAGAGAAAACAATATTTAGTTCAAGTGTAATTGAACAATTCTATAGGTCTCCGTGGCTTTGCCACATTCAATATGCCAGCTCGTTCAAAGTTTAATCCGGAAACTATTAGGTAACCATTTTTTCTTTATCTGATTATTAAGAAAAATGATAATATGACTTCGTAACTGTATATTGTAGCCTTAGCGAGAGTTTTAAAGAGGAATGATCATTACCAAGAACAGCAAGCACCCTCCAATTAACAAAAAGTCCCAGTAAATAGGACAACATGATCCCGATTGTAACAGAGAGCTACATCAAAGATAGAAATGATAACAAGCGACTGATTTAGCAGGCATAAGAACTTTGGTTAAAAGAAAAATAAGCCACTAACTCAGCGAACCTGGTTAACAGACCCTAAACCCCCTCTCAAATTTTGAGGTGCTATCTCAGCAATATATACAGGAACCTAAAAAACAATCAAAAAACGGGAAGCTAAAGTATTAAGCTTTGACAATGTCGGAGTATCCAATAACTGTAACCAGAAAAGATTTTAGAAATTTAATATTACCACATAAGAGATTATTCCCACACCAAAGCCTTCCAACAATCTTCCCATATACAGAAAGGAAGGATCCTGAAACGTATTGGAAGGGCAAAAAAAAAAAATGAGAAATTGACATAAATAGCCGGCCACCAAAATAATAGCCAGCAAATGTATATTTTTTATATATTAATGTATAATATACATAAAATATACATTTATACAACATAGTGCATATTTTTTGTATATTTGGCTAGCGAATAGCATACACTTCAAGTAGAATATCTTACTTTGGCAAATGAGATGGCGAGCCAACCAATGATATTAGGTACAGCAGCTATCATTAAAGACTACAACAGAAAAAAAAAAGACTTGAGTATCCACTTGAGCAATACGCGGAAATATGGTAAATGAAAAATAAGAATCTATTTTTGATGTAATAGTCGTACCCCTTTTCGCCCTATGTACTCGGAAATTTGACCACTAGATATTGCACCAACCATAGCACCCACGTTTGATAAAGAACCAAACAAAGAGAACTGAAAAGATTATCTTTAGTCAACAATAGCTCTGAAACAAACTGAGTTAAGATACAAACCAAGAATTAACTGTTGCAGACCTCAGAGACAGTGAGCTTCAGATCTTTGATGATTGCAATTTGCGTAGGCGAAGAGTAGCCACACTTCAAAAACAACAAAGAAAAACAAACTATTGATCAAATAGAGATACATTTGCAGAGCAACATAAATCGGGTAGGCCAGCCAATAAATTGCAGGCACAAGAAAGGAAATTTCCACTCTAGAGATTTAAGTTACAAGAATGACATAACAAACTGTAATCCCAATAAGGATGCTACCTTTATACCAATTTTGATCCCTTTACCACAAAGAAAGAAGCTTAAAGACTATTTTTATTCAAATTTATCCTCTTCCAATAAATTTGAAGTCTGTCATGGGGAAGGTAAACAGACATGTAAGTCAATATTGAAGTATTAGACCATCTCATCTAAAAGCTTATGTTTTGTTAAAGAGAAAGAGAGAGAGTATACAATTATTTACTTAATTATGTCTTCAACAATGCGAGTTTGAATTAGGGAAGTATAAGGAACTAAAATGACATGAAAAAATTTGAAGTCTGTCATAGGATATTGGGAAGGTAAACAGACATGTAATCAATATTGAATTGTGTGATCGTTAATATTGCAGAGTTCGAGCAACATAGTTGATCATGTCATCTGAAAACTTAAACTTATACAAAGAGCACACATTTTATTTACTTAATTATGTCTTCAACAGCACAAGCAAAGAGAAGAATTTGAATGCAAAGTGTGAGGAATTAGCATGACTTAACAAATTGGAATCCCAATAACTATGCAACCTTTTACCCAAATTGTGGTTCCTTTTCCGCAAGAAAGGAGTTTAAAAGTTCATTTTATATCCAAAAGAAGATCTTCATCTACCAAACCTTGAAGTATCTAATAGGACATTGGGCGGATAAATAGACATGTACACTGAAAGAAAGATTGACTTGTCATAGGATATTGGCAAGTTAAACAGATATGTAGTCAATATTGACTTGTTTGACCATCTCATCTAAAAAGCTTGTAATTTTTTGAGAGAACACAATCGCTATTTACTTAATTATGTCTTCAACAGCGCATCAAAGGAAAAGAATTTGAATGATAAAGTATGAGGAATTAAATGACATTACAAATTCTCATCCCAACAAATATGCAACCTTTTACCCCAATTTTGAATCCTTTACCACAACAAAAGAAGCTAAAGAACTCATTTTTATTCAAAAACTTACCTCTTTTCATCAAACTTGAAGTTTCTAATAGGAATTGAGCAGGTAAACATACATGTATAGAGAAAGAAAGCAAAGTAAAGTACTTGATTACTTGAACAAGAAAAGAGTGAGGGGTTAGAAATGGGAAAAAGAAAGACAATACGAATTGTAATCCCAATTAATATGCAATCTTTTACCTTAATTATGACTCATTAACCACATTAAAAGAAGCTAAAGTATTCATTTTCACTCAAAAATTTAATCTTTATCCTTCAAACTTGAAGTTAGCAAAGAACTTGAATAAGAAAAGAGTGAAATGGGAAATTACATACAGTGAAACCAAACTGGATAGGGCCCAAAGCAACAATAAGAACACAAGCAAGAACAGAGATAGAACTATCACGAATAACTTGAGAAGAACCCATCATACTAGATTGTCTTGAACCCATACGATACCAACTTCCAGTATGCAAAAATGGTTTCCTAAGATCTTCATTATTCTCTTCTCTAGAACTCATTTTTCCTTTTTTGATCAACCCCCTTTTCTTGAAATTTGAACTAGTAGATCAAGAAGAAGGAAGTTGTTGAAGATGCTGGAATTAGCAAGTATCTTGATGTTGATCTTTTCCAGGAAAGGGAATTAAACAGATAGAGTTGAAGAAAGAAAAAGGGGATTATTTATTTATTTTTTTTGTTAAGTGAAAGAGCAAAAAAACAAAAAAGAAAAAACAATCATATGCTGCAGCGGATGGCTCCTTCTCCCCTGACCAGAATTGTCGGTCTGAAATTTCTCGCAATTTGAGTTTTGGGTATGAAAAATCTTTAGAGAGCGCTTTTTCTTCAATGAAATGTATATGACATGGCGAATTTGAATATAATCGGGCTCTATATAGGTACTGGATATTGAGTGGGAAATTAAAAAAATGACGATGACAGCAAGCAGCTAAATTTTAAGCACTAATGATTTTTTTCGGATTTTCCACGGATGTAACTAGGGCTCAATTAAATTTTAATCCGTGAAAGAAAGTGTTAGTACAATATCTGGAGATAAAAAATTTCCTAACAAAGGTAATTTTAGTATCCAAAAATTAAATCCAAAACATCTAATGTGTGCGTTGAAGTTAGCACGACAAGGGAACCAGCCATGTAAAAACGTTGGTCGATTTTTTTCTGCAGTCTTTTGTCTTATTCGCTTCAATGTGTTTAACGTGGACTAGATATGGTCCATGGATGTCTCTGTCAAATGAACAACTTCTCTGTGTCATTCTATATAAAAGTACTGATAATTATAGGCGAACCCAGACTTTTAAGACGGCGGGATACTATTATCTTAATATAAAAGCTAATAAAAAATTTAATGAAGATTGAGGAATAATATCACGTTGATGGCCACTAATAAGATAAAGATAGAATAAAATATAAGTATATAGGTCAAATATGTAATAAATAAAAGGGAAAGGGTCAAAAATATAAAAAAATCTTAAAAATATATAGGTCAAAATACCCTCTCATCCTTAAAATTTTCAAATCAGTTTGACGGGAAATTTAGTACGAAACCCCTGAACAACTAAATAATAAGAAAATCCCCCTTATTCCCCAATACGTAGGTTTGAAGTTTGAGGGAATGGGGGAATAAAGAGATCTTGGTGGCTATTATTTATTGGCCGGTTTAAATGATTTAACTAGTTTAAATAATGATTTCTAAGTTATTTTGGGGATAATTTTCCACAAGACAGTGGTATATTTGAAAACTTTAAAGATGAGAGGGGTATTTTTGACCCAAAATAAGTTCGGAGGATATTTTTAGCCATTTTTCCAAAGTAGAGGGGTATTTTTGACCCTTTTCCCTAAATAAAATTTAATACGATGAACCAAATGAAAGAGATGGCTGGCCAAGGCGTTAAATCATTAAATAACAGTTCGAATCCAAGGAAATATTTAACGTTATTTGTTTTCTAAAATTAGGCTCACAAAAATAATTAAAATATATATATATATATATATATATATATATATATATATATAAATATATATATATATATATATATATATATACATAATTTTTTTCGAAGTGTGGGAGTGCACCCTTCCATATGAGTCCGCCTCTACTGATAATGTATGTACTTATAATAATTGAGAATTAATTTGACAGGCATTTGGATGTGAATTAGTTACTTGAATAAGGTAATACTTGGAGTTGAGTTAAAAAAGGAATTTAAGACTGATTTTGTATTTGGACATGAAATTATAGTTTTGTGAGGGAAAGTTTGAAAACTCTTAAATCTATTTTTCAAATTTCATATTTTTAAATTTGAAGTTGAAATAATTGGTCACAATATAAACAAACACATATTTATATAATCCCTAAACATTACTTCAAAATTTTAATATAATATCTATGGCAAACGGGTCTTTATGATTTTTATATCATCAGATCATTCTAAGAATATTTATATCTAAGTCTAATTAAAATGTAAAATTTAAAATTATGAAAATAACATATGTTAACTGTTATAGCAAGTAAAAAATTAATAATATAAAAATTATTTACAATGATCATACTATATATTTTCATTGCATCGTAAACAGTGTTTTTCCATGTGTGTCTTACTTTTTGAGGGGTGTCTAGTTGGGGGAGATAGCAGTATGCCTTTATTTTGGGTGTGACTAATTTACATGCAACTTGCATTTATACTCACTAGGGTAATTCTCCGTCTTTGCTACAAACTCGTTTAAATTAACCACACATTTAAGATTATCCAGAACAGTGTCTCATTACAATGATTAGCTGAGCTATAGCTGATGTGATATATGCTGATAATAATAATAATAATAATAATGATGATAATAATAATAATAAAATAATACATCCATGATCCGGATGACATTTTTATTCGGGGTGTTCGGAAAAAATATAAATATCACCGTAATTTTTAAAGTGTTCAAAAGTTATACATATATGTAAAATTTACCCTATATATACATGTAATTTTTCACAGGGGTGTTAACAGACAACACCTGCATCCGCCCCTGAATACATCAAATATGTTAAAGTTTAAGTTATATGACCCTTTTGGTGTGCAAATACTTTGAAAGAAGGAGAAGACGAATAACACTCAAGTTGTCAGCTGATACTATAATAATACAATAAAATAATACATGATCGCCCACTGGCCAAAGAAGAAAAGAGAAAACTATATACAACTCAAACATGAATTATTCATTCATTTCCACAAAGCTTATCCATAATGTAGGGCACTATCAAATCAGAAAAAGAAAAACACCAAGTCACCAACAATAATTACCTTCATTCCCAAACGAGCCGTGATTGACTATACAAAAATGTTACTAATTATATTTCTCCTTTCAAATTATATAAGAACAAAATAAAAAGAAGACTTATTCGAGAGGATTGGTGTGTCACATTCATTCCCTAAATATTGAATTTAAATCTCGAATTGTATTCCTCTAGCGTTGTCTTTTCACTTTTTCTTTTTTAATGTCATATAAATTTTTGGTGAAGAATTATTTTTCTTGTTCCTTTACCACCCTAAAAAACTTGTTTAGAAAAATGGCACGTGAGTAATGCTCAATAGCTGCTTCTATATTTATTTAATTCCAGGAATTAATAGTTGGTAGGCAATGGTAGCAAGTATGTGGTAACCATGAAACCGATAACAAGTCTCTATTTTTGAATAAAATATATTGAACGTGGATCCCAACAACTACCATCATAAACGATTCATTTAGATTTTATCTCGTTATTCTACGTAGTCATCTAGTCAGCTAATGTTTTTTTCTTATTTTATCTAAAAAGTTTAATTCAGACACATAATTGCTGCTCCTTAATTTTAAAAAAGATTAAGTTATACATATTATTAGCCTAAAGCAATAGTACGATTTAATTGATTATATCATATTATTACTTTATTTTTCAGGTTACCTTAGTGTCATGTTATTGTAGCTAAACTTAATATGTTGACAAAAGATTTATATACTGAAAATGCACATAGAGCCCGCTTGGATTGGCTTATAAATTACTTATAAGTTGTTTATTTTCTCGTTTGTTACTGTAGCTAAATTTAATATGTTGATGTAAAAAAAAAAATAAGTTAGACTACCTCAACTTATTTTTTTATATACTGATAAATCCAAACACATAATTAAATTCGAGAAATGATTGTTTCATGGTAAGTGGTCTTAAAAGAACATGGAATGCCAACTATAAACATCCATTACGAGAATTGAAATTATCCGGCTCGTTGGATAACATTCCAATATTTTTTTTTAAAAAAAATACTATACTTGATTTAAAGAGATTTATACCGTTAGTCTTTATCCCCCAAAAGTATTTATTTTTTTCCAATATTTTTTTTTAAAAAATACTAAAAAAATACTTCCAAAAGACTTTTTGAAAAATACTTTTGAGAAAAATACACATAAAATCACTTTTTTGTGCCAAACACCATGTTCAAAAATACTTTTAAAATTAATTGGTGCTAATTTAAAAGTACTTTTCAGAAAGTATGAAAAAAGTATTTTTAAAATAAAAGCCGTTTTAGAGGCTCGAATTTCTGACATTAAATATTGTGATAAACCATAAAAAATGCAATTTGTGCTAATGCCAATTTCTGACATTCACGTTTGAAATTAGGCTTAATATTTGGAGTTAGATTTTGATAAGTTAAACTTCATAATGGTATGTCTAAAATTTAAAATTCCATACCCAGATTTCCCAATTCCAACTTTAGTCTTAAAAGTCTCAAGTTGATTGCAAAACGCATAAATTACTAAACATTTTGTAATTTTTGAGTATGTGTTGAATAGTGATCCTCCAAGCGGCTATTTGTGCCCTTGCCTCTCAAGAAGTCATCCAACCAATGGGCCAAATAGGCCCATCCCAATTAGCCTTGCTCCTGGGGATTTGCACGATTGTTCTTCATTAGGGGTGGTCTTTAATTTTTGGCCTTTACCTAAAATATCTTTTGGGTTCGAACTCCCTTATTAATAAAAAAAAAAAAATTGCTGGCAAGACTTTGCAAAAATTCTACCTTAAGGCATAACTAAAAGTCTGCAGGAGACGGCAGACTTTGCCTTAAGGCATAACTAAGTTTGCCGTCTTAGGCAGACTTTTAGTTATATCTTAAGGCAAACTTTGCCACATAAGGCAGACTTTTTGCAAAACATAGCCTTGTGAATTTTTTTTTTGACTAAGCGGGATTTCAAACCCAGAACCTTGGGGTATTTTGGCCACCTTTTTAAGACAAGGACAAAATTAAAGACCAATAATTTGAGGGCCAAAAATTGAGTCTGGAGCCTAAAGGGCACATTTTTGCACCCAAAAGACCAAAGGGGGGCGGCATTTTTTGGTTTATCATGGACTGTCCCACATTTTGCAGCTCCTTTAACGGAACATCCTGACGCTTCCGTTTGTTTCGTTAAACAAAATTTAAAGTTTTTTATAAGGCAAAACGTGGACCAAAAAAATTATAAGCGCAAAAACGCGATCGATCCCGTGAGTTGAAAAAAGTTTTTTGTAAATCGTGGAAAAGCCCACGTTTTGCAAAAATATGCAACTCGTGGACCGGACCACATTTTGCCAAAAACTGTTTTTGCAAATCGTGTACCAGTCCACATTTTGAGGCAAAAAGGCACTCAAACTTGACTATAACCCTGCAAGAAAGATTTTATACTTGAGTATACGTCTTCTTCCTTTATGGATAGAAGATTTCACATCTTTGGTCAATTTAAAAAAATTCTTCTCTATATTTAGTTACTACCAACTCGAGCTAGACGAAGCAAGTCTACATTATGGACTAAGTATTCTTATTACGAGTTGCAAAAACATAATTGATTACATATAATTAACTAAAGTTTTAAATATATGCTACTGATCTCTCTTTATCCTGGTTGTGTTGTTCTAGTACATTTTTAAAAGGAATATCTGGAATAGTTAAACCATCTTTCAAAAAATTGAGGCCAAAAAGCAAAACGTTTTTGCCTTATAATTTTTTTTAAAAAAAAATTGTTTAACGAAACAAACGGACGAGTTTCAGATGCTCTGTAAAAGGTTAAAATGGGTCAAAAAACGTGCACATCAATAATAAACTCCTTTTAGTGGAAATGCCAACCCCTTTGGTGTTTTTGGGTGCAAAAAATGTGCCCTTTGCGATCCGACTTCGAAAAATTAAAGACCACCCCAAAAGAAAGGACAATCCGCGCAAAAAAAGGTTCTTCCTATAACTGGCCGAGCTAATCAGCTTAGATCAAAATTCGGTACATTTTTTTTTTGTGCGGATTTCCCTTCAAAGGCACTAGTCTTTAATTTTCTCCTTAAATTGCAGGTCTTTAATTTTTGTCCTTCGCTTAACACCATGAGTTTGAGTCAAACTCGTCCGATCGTGTAGAGCTGATCGTAAACTCTACTTAAGGTAGAGTTTGAAACTCTGCCTCGAAGGTAACAAAACTTCGTATTTCGCGAATCCAAACTCTACCTGCGTTTTTTTTTTTTTTTTTAATTTTTTGACCGAAAGCGGTGCTCGAACCCGAAACTGTTAATTTTGAAAGGGACAAAAAATTAAAGAACAATTTAACAAAAAATTAAAGACCACCCCATCCCGAATAAGGACGATCGTGCAAATTGCCCAATTGGGTATGATGAACCCCTAGCAAGATTTGATAATGGGTCTAGAATGCAAGGAGTTGATTGTTAACCACTTGATTATATGTTCGAATCCTATTTATAGATTTTTTTGTGGAATTCTTTAATTCAAAATAAAGGCACTCCAATATTAATTTGTCGGCTAAACAATGACCTATTACGTCTTTATCACTTCTGTTAATAGCCAATATAATTAGAACAGATAGTTTATTAATGTACCCTATTTATTTCTTGACTATTATATGTTACTCATCGGTCCCAAAATAAGTGTTATTTTAGCAAAAATTATTTATCGAAAAATAAGTGTCATCTTAGAATTTCAAAAAAACAAGTGTTTCCAACTATGCGTTTAACACTAAAAAAGTAGTCTCCTTAATATTGCTCAATTCTACAAAAAAAAAATAAAAAAATCTAATAAATAAGGATAATTTGATAAACTCCATATTGTATTTATTAATTTCTTAATGGGCGCGATTTTTGCTAAAGTGATACTTATTTTGAGGCGGAGGGAGTACTATTACAAAGTGAGTATTGCTACTAATTACTTTTGACCTCTTTAAGAACAAGGACAAGATTGAAAAGAATAGCAACAATTATTTTGCGCTCAAACAATATTGTTCATTGTATCGCATTATGTTTTGCGAGACTAGAAAATCATTATCAACATCATATACTCCTCCCTCCCTAAATACTTGTCACTTTTTCACCCCTCCTTAAATTATATAAAATTTTAATCAATATTTTAAGATATATTTTAATCATAATAATGTGAGAACAATTATAATATTCACTTCTCGTCAAACTATCTAAATTTTGATTAATAATAATAAGAGAAAAATTACAATGTATAGTATTTTTTTTTTATAATTTTTGAATATAAATATTTTAATTTTTTAAAATTTAATTAATCATTCAATTTTACTTAAAAATTAGTCAAATTGCCATTGAAAAGTGAAACGAGGCAAATATATTAGAAAGAAATGATTAGAACTTTTTATTAAAATCAAAATAGAAATGGGCTTGGAACTTCTCCAACCTTTATTAACTACAGTAATTATAGAAACTCTTTGAAACTAATTAGGAAAGTAGAAACATAGATAACACAAACACATCCAGCTGACTACTCACACTTCACTCACTCAAATCACAAAGCTAAGAGTGTGTAACAGTGACAAAAATCCCATTTTCATCCCATGGCCAAAGAATCCCATCATTTACAATCCATGGCCAAAGAATCATCAGAATCATCTGTATCTCAACCCCACCCTAACACCACCACCACCACCACCACCACCACAACAACAACAAACCCCATTAATAATGTATCTCTCCCAGCTCATTTACCACCCACTAAACTTCCTTCAAGACCAAGAAAAACCCGCAAACTTTCCAACACTGACACTTGTTCCCCCAAAACTTCCATTATTATTTCAAGAATCATCCCTCGTTCACTTTCATCTTCAGGTGAGCTTGAATCCGCCATTAATTACCTTAAATCTTCTGACCCATTACTTTCTCCATTAATGCAAACATACCCACTTCCAATTCTTGAACTTTTTCAACCCCCTTTTCTTGCCTTAACAAAATCCATTCTTTTTCAACAACTTGCTTATAAAGCCGGGTCAAGTATTTATACCCGGTTTATATCTCTATGTAATGGTGAATCTAATGTATGTCCAGATATGGTGTTGAGTTTGACACCACAACAACTTAGACAAGTTGGTGTATCTGCTAGAAAAGCAAGTTATTTACATGATTTAGCAAGAAAGTATAAAAATGGGATTTTGTCAGATAAATCAATTGTTGATATGGATGATAAATCACTTTTTACTATGTTAACTATGGTTAATGGAATTGGTTCTTGGTCAGTTCATATGTTTATGATTTTTTCATTACATAGGCCTGATGTGTTACCAATACATGATCTTGGTATTAGGAAAGGTGTGCAAATGTTATATGGACTTGAGGATTTACCTAGGCCATCACAAATGGATCAGTTGTGTGAGAAATGGAAACCGTATAGGTCGGTAGCTTCGTGGTATATTTGGAGGTATGTAGAGGCAAAAGGGGCGAATTCAAAAGCGAATAATGTGGTGGGGAATTCTAATGTTAGTTTACAACAGCAGATGTTGACAATGCAGCAACAACAACGTCAATCGGATCAGCAGTTCTTGGATCCTATTAATGGGGTTCTTAATGTTGGGTATGTTTCCTATTGTTTCTAGTTTGCAATTAATCGTCATGCATTTTTTCATGTTTGGTCATTGCATTCTAATAGTATATAGTGCATTAATGATGGTTATCGGTGGGGGAAAGTTGGTTGATTAGTTTTGTTAGTTGAGATAAATGTATGATAATGTTGAGAGTGTTGATGCCGCGTGGCCATATTGTAACTTTAGTGAACCGAAATTTTGGTCAGGAACTTCATAATGATTGGTGAGTAAAATACCTAGGATGGTTGGAATTAAAAATTTTAGGCGGTCGGTTCTTTTTGCTTCTTCAGTATATATCAGTTAACACATTGAGATATCCACTTTATCAAATAAGCACATTGAAAAATCCTTGCAGGGTAGATAAAGAATAGAATAGTTGGAGTATGTTAATCTTGATATAATGACAGCATGGTGATCCTATAATTGAAGGTGGGAGAGGACTCACTCTCTGGAGAAAAGTTAAGTACGTAATGAGCAATAACATTAATGCATAATAATATAATAATGCAACGGCCCATGGTACCTCATTATTGAAGCCTTTGATCTTCAAGCCAATTGTACAAGTTTGTATGCATTTCTTTGCTTCGAGTTTGGCAACTTTTGCAGACCTTGCTTGTAGATTCACCTCTCTTCTATGGATTGGAAATTAGACATTTTCTCGAATCTTCTCCAGTGTTTAGGATGTGGAGAATTGGAGATGATTCTCCTTATATTTCAATGTTTCAGCCATTGGCTTTGGCATATATTTGATGGCTGGTGTTACATTTTTCTTGGTTAACAGTTCCAAGAGTAGCCTTATTGACTTGAGCTGAGTGATTGATTTGCTATTGCGATCAATGAGAATAAGAACCCATGTGCTTTACATGTAACTAAAGCATGAGAATGTGACACTTAATCAGTTTGAAATGTTCCTCCAAACTAGTCCAGGGCCAAACTTTATCCTTGACTTTAGTCATTCCCACTTCTCGTCACCATCTGCCCCAAAATATGGAACCATGATAATGCTCTATATAGACTTCGCGTCCAAGATGTTCTGAAAACCTTTTCTGGTTTAAGGTGCTAATTTGTAATATTAGATTAATATGTCAACCAAAAAAAGTAGGTGCTACTATGTTACCTTATTAAAAAAAAATAGAAAAAAGGTAGGTGCTACTTACTCCCATCCCTTTTAACTAAACAACTTTGTCATGACTTTCAGTGACTACAATATCATCCCCATACTTATGGAAGTACTTTACTATGTTCTGAATTCTAATGAGCAAGTAACCATTTTTTCCCCGATAAAGTTCTAATGAGGAAGTAAACACAATTGATCAAATTTCCCACATTCAGGCTAAGTGATTTAAGGGGCTAAGAATGCAAACAACCAAGCTAAGTATGACGCTGGTGACATTTAAGAGCCTCCTAATTGGAGAAGAGCGGATTCAGTGAAGACACAACTAAGTTATTCTCTTCATATAGATATTATGTTGCTTGGTTAATGTTATTGTAATGATAAAGGTTTTCATATATTTCCATGTTGCGGTCATGGTGCCTAGTAGTAGACAATTACTTCTAATGATGCTTTAGTGATCCTCATAGCAGTTTTCAATGTTAAGGTTTTTCCCGTTAAAAAAGTTATTATGGTAGTGAATTTACTTCTTGAATGTAGAGTTAGAGGCCTAATTCTAATTCACAGATTGGTTGACTAGTAATTGCTTTCAAAACCTCTGAGTAAAATGAAGATTTACTGAGGTAAGAAACAGTTTAGGAAATAGAGAAACCTAGTTGTGAAACAATGCTTCTAGTCCCTTTTCTTTAAAGTCGAGATTGAACAAGAAGTACATGTTTAATATCATTCGGATAGATCTTGATATAGGGCATGGAAGAGAGATCAAGTGGTGTCTTCTGCTTGTCATAGAACTACGTGTTCATACATGGTCCTCTTCCTTCTTCATGGGTCCTCCTTATTGAGATTGACTACCACTTTCTTTGCTATGCTGCTTTACTCGAAATTCAATTTTTTTGTGCTAGGTGAGAATTGTCATGGTCCTTTGGACTATACTAGATAGGACAGGACTCCTTATGAAAAAAAACTAGATAAGACAGGACTCATATATAGGATAAATAAAACTAGAAGAATCCTACCTTGAAGGTGGGTAAGTTTTAGAATTTTATCCAATAATGTGATGTCACAAACACAGGATAATATTGAACAAGAGGGGGAATCTCTAGGCAATAGTTTGACAGCACAAGAATAACAAAAATCTAGGCTGATTTAGTAGGAGTTTGTGGAATGGAAAAGATCACGAGGAAGGAATATGAACATGTTCAGGGCTGCGAATGGTAACAGCGGAAGTAGAAGTGGTAAAGAATTTAAGAAATACTCCTAGAATTTCTTGGAATAACCACCTGGAATTTATTTGGATTAACTTCCAAAGGTAAGGTTGGTTAAGTAACAATGAAGCTTAATGCTCCACTGCTGATCTGGAAGAATGTGTAGGTAGTTGTCAGCTGCAAACGCTAGGACATGCTAAGTAATGCGGAGTAACTTAGCTGAAGACATAAAAAATTCTGCAGTCACTGCCAAAGCATAATTTACCAAATTACTTGACTCGAAAACTTAAATTATGATTCATAGTACTGATATGCACCAAGATTTTCTCTTTTTTATTGCCTTTTGCATCTGAAAGATACCATAAGCAGACAAGCTACTGTTGTCATTTGGTATACTATCATGCCTTGTTGAGCACAGACCACTTATATTTGTTTGTAAACAAAACAAAGTTGCTCCTGCACCATGTTCCTACTTTCTGTAGGCAGCATCTTTTCTTGGCCTTCATGAGTTTACCAATCTGTTGCTAAACTTGCTTTATATCATCTAAAGGACGCAACTTTGAGGAGGCTATATAACTGTCTGGTAAATTGTGTGTTAGATGAGATGGTGTTCCTTTAAGTAGTTCTATGGTATGGCTCCAGATCTCTGATGTCAAAATTGATTATGGAGGCACACATGATAATATTAAAGATATAGATGCATAAAGCCCAGATTGTGTCTGTATGGGTATGTTAAAGGAGAATTGCATTACAACTGAGGTGTATAACATGGCCCTTAATTGCGTTACAATTCTCTTTTATTTGACGCACCTTCCACTAAACAAACACGTCAATCAGAGGCGGATGCAACATAGTTCCAACGGGTTCAAATGAACCCAATATTTTTTTATATCGAACATATCTCCAAAAAGAAATTAATAAAACCAAGTTTTGAACCCATAAATGTGAAAGTCAACGGATTCAAGATAAATATTAAACCCTTAAATCTTGAATCCACCCTTGACGACAATATTCTCCAGGGTAATATTAATTGCTTCTCTCTCTCTCTGGTTTTTCCTTGGTAAAGATTTACTGCAGCCTTTTCTTGTAGCTACAACCCCATTATTTTCTTGTTTGCTAATCTTGAAGTGATCAAAATACAGGGCATGTGCATGGGGACAGTAAGTGAAGTCAAGTCACATAGTTGTCAGTGGCAGTGGAGTTTTTTTGGGGGGTAGCAAATTGCTGAAATGTTGGCAACAGGTTGTCTACATGTACTGAAAAGTCTGGAAATAGCTAAGAACATTGTGAATCCACTTTGTAAGTTCAGCAAGAACTGGTGTTGTAAGTTGTAACTCATCCTTTTTACTGAGAAGGGCCACTTTTTAAATATTAAAAGTTAATTACTCAAAATCTCTTTTGATTACAAAATTCTCCCTTGTTGGTTTTCAAGATTTGAAGAGAATATTCTTACTTTGAGGCTTACGTAAGCAAAGCAATTCTGATCTTATCTGGTAAAACAGAACAGTAACAGGAAAACTGTAGGTGCTGCTTATAGATGTACATACAATAATGTGCAATTAAAGTTTAAACAATTCGGTTGTTTTAATCTCATTTGTAATCTCATGTATTAACAGTTTCATTAACACCAAGTGCTAACTGGCTTAGAGAGAAGTGGATATTCGATTTACTGAAGTTGACTTCATTGGAATTTACGACACAATCTAGGAAATTTCAGATTTGTGTCCTGCTTACCATGACAGATATTATATAGTACTGGTGTGTGAGCTCGTCTTGTAACGAATTACACATGAATTAGTCATGCAAATATTATAGTAGAATATATACTAAAGTGTTTTATCAATACAAATATAGTAAAAACCAAAAAAGAAAAAGAAGAAGAGGATTGTATGTATATCTGAGAGATGTATTAATATTAATTAATGAGGGATAGATTCAGGGCGGATCAAGAAGAGAACGTACAGGTTTACCGGAACCAATAGCTTTTAATAATATCTTGTATATGTTAAGAAAGTTACTAAATATCTATAAATATTTAATTATGAACTCAATTCTTATTGAATATTAACTTAGAGGTTGAAGTAGGAACCCGTAAACTGTTAATCTTTGGATTCGCCTCAACCTAGATTGGTAATTTAATTTTTTGTAGGGATATTTTGGTCTTGATTCTGCTTCTATTAAGAAGTAGCTAGAATTTGCAACTTCTTCCCAACAACAACAAAAAATTGCTTCTGCGACCTTTCAAAACATCCTTTTTTGCCAAACACCTCAATCTCCCAAAAAAAAAAAAAAAAGTTTTTAAACTTCTCATATGCTTGGCCAAACAGAAATATACAAATTCACTGCACAATCATACGGTATCAAAAGATATGTCAAGGAACCAATATGTTGCAAAATTATCAAAACTGTAAAATATGATTTGTGCATGTAATAAAAAACATTATATTATACATCATCTTGATGTAGCAAAACGGATAAATATGCGGCAATTTGTCCAATCAACAGTATCCTGGGTAATAACGTAGTAGTTTAATATAATAAGACATGAAATTGACGAGGCTATTGATGTATAAATAAGAATATCCCACCAGGATATCCTCAAATTATCAAAAACTTCCCAATCAAACCTTTTAAATTCCCTATTTCATTTTCTCAGTACGTAGTATATATAGCAACATGCAAGTAACACTACTTGCTCAGACAAAAATTAGCATATATCTCTCTACAATTACACTTAAATTCTAGCCATGAACTATGAAAATTATGACCCTTTTTTTCCTGACCAACCTGTGGTGGATCTTTATCTTCCAATATGGGCTAAACTTCCAGGTTTTAAGTCCAAACAAGCTTTCATTTGGGCCGAAGATGGCCCAATGCAGCCTTCATCACTCACATATGAAGAGCTAAATAGTTCAGTTCAATGCATTTCCTCAGAGTTGTTGCTTAGTTTGAGAAAAAATGATGTTGTTCTAGTGTTGTGCTCTCCTGGACTTGAATTTGTTGAAATAATTTTTGGGTGTCAAAGGGCTGGCCTTTTAGCTGTACCAATTGTACCTCCTCATCCATCTTTTTCGAACGAAAATTACCACCATCTACTTAGAGTTGTGTCCCAAACGAGGCCTAAAGTTGCTATAACACAACGCGATTACATCAAACATGTTGAGAAGTATGTTGCAAGATCGAGTAATAAGAAGTTGTCCGAGGCCTTGCAGAAGGTTCGATGGATTTCAACCGAGGATTTGAAGGGCAAGAAAATGAAAATGCAATTAGAAAATGTGAATTCTGCTAGTGGTTTTAATTATAATGGTTGCAATGTTGATGATGTGTACTTAATTCAGTACACTTCTGGTACAACTGCTATTCCTAAGCCTGTTTTAGTGACTGCAGGCTCTGCAGCTCATAACGTTAGAGTCGCAAGGAAAGCTTATGATTTTCACCCGAATACGGTTGTTGTCTCGTGGTTACCACAGTACCATGATTGTGGACTCATGTTTTTATTGCTAACGATTGTATCCGGGGCAACATGTGTGTTGACATCCCCGAATGCATTTGTCAATCGTCCTAGAATATGGCTTGAATTGATTTCGGAGTTTAAGGCAACTTGCACTCCGGTTCCTTCCTTTGCTTTACCACTCGTGCTGAAACGTGGTCATGCTGGGGCAACTGTTTCAGGAACTGTTAATCCTATTAGTATGTTGAGCTTGAAGAATTTGATCATCGTTAACGAGCCAATTTATAATTCTCGTGTTGAAGAATTTGTTGAAGTGTTTAAGCCTTTTGGGCTAAATCCTTTGGCAATTTCTCCCTCATATGGCTTGGCTGAAAATGGCACATTTGTTTCAACATCATGGAGAAGTAGTAATAGTGACAACTTTTGGACTTTTCCAACATACAAAAAGCTCTTACCAAGTGCTAGACTTGATGAAGATGTTGACATCGAAATTTTAGTTGTTAATGAAGAAACAAATGAGATTGTGAAAGATGGGGTTGAAGGAGAAATATGGATTTCATCTCCTAGCAATGCTATTGGATATTTAGGACATCCATCTTTAACTCGACACGTGTTCAATGCTAGACTTAAAAACAAGGCGGGAAATTGCTATGTCCGAACAGGGGATAGAGGAGTTGTCAAAGGAGAACAAAGATTTTTATACTTGACAGGTCGATGTTCAGACATTATTAAACTCCCAAATGGACAAGAAATACATCCACATTATTTGGAGACAACAACTTATAATAGTTGCCCGAATTTCATACGAGGTGGCTGTGTTGCCGCATTCGAGATGTCTGAATCTGAATACAAATCTATTGTCGTTGTAGCGGAGGTGCAGAGCAAGGGTGAAACAGAGAGTGATGTGTTTTTGAAGCAAATTTGTGAAGGAATAAGGAAAGGAGTAATGAAAGAAGAGGGTGTTGGAGTTGGACTAGTGGTACTTGTTAAAGTTGGAAGTGTACCAAAGACTACTTCTGGGAAAATACAAAGATGGCTTGCTAAGTATAAGTTTGTGAAGTCACAAATGAATATTATCACGCAAATGAAGTTTGATAATAATGGGAATGTACAAAGCACAGTGCAAAAAGTGATGCAAAATGGAAAAAAAGAGACTAAAAAGGGAAAGAAAGTGCTAGTTGTGGAAGAAGAAGAAGGGATGTTTTTTGCTCCACCAAATAGAACTTTGAAATCTTCTCTTTAATAATTTAATCAAAGGGTTAGTTCAGAAACTCTCTGAACTTTTAAATTATTATCCTCTATGTGTATATGATCCTAAGTTTTTGAAATATTACTATGGATAATGTGTTTTATGTATTATGTCTTGACCTACATGTTAAATATGTACTAGTACTTTGTTTATATCAGAAATAAGTGAATATATGGATTGAGGCAATCAACTTCTGCACAAAAGCACATGAAAAAGAGACAAAAAAGAGGATATTAAAAAAATGGAGGAAAGTTCTCTATATTTTAGCATAATTGCTATATTTGTGAACCTCATTCTATTCAAAAGCTTTTAAATATGCAAGTCGACATATATTACATTACCTGACCCAGTCGGAACTAGGCGTGGGAAAACTAACCCCGAAAACGTGACACGTTCAATGGCGTCCAAGTTAGAGTGGATGATTAACCCATCCATTTAATAATTTAGTAGTTTATTTTGACCATTTCAATTCAATTCATCTAAAAGTCGGGTTAATTTAAGCTAAATATAATATGTAGCCCAGATTGACCCATGAGAATATTTGTCAAAATACTTTTTTTTTTTACATGTTATAGACAACAACTAATAAAGAAAAAAAACTATTAGTTTTGTTTGGTAATTAAGCAAATTAAAATAAAATAAACAAAACATTATTAAAATTTGACGAGAATCGAGCAAGTTGGAGTATGACCCACTGTTTAGCTCATCTTAACCGCTGCACGCCTCATTAATGCGGTTTTTATTAAGTCCGTCTATTTCGACCTGTTCAACTTTTATACTATGTATTACTTACAAGGCTTATGCAAATATTTTAAGATTTTAGTGATGTCTTCTCACACCTCGTTTACCTGACGGGCGTTTCTTTCAATTTAGTGATGCGTTTCTTTCAATTTAGTGATATTTTAAAATTAACGCCAGATTAGTTAATTTATTGTAATCTCATAAGTTTCAAATTCTTTCATTCGACACCGACTAACATGAATATTTAAAATTTGTGAGCAATATCGTTTTCTTCTTCTTCTTACTCGCAGTAAAAGAAGACATAGATAAGGGGTCGTTAATTTGGTTAAAAACCAAATTATCTTGGGATCATAACCACGACTATTTATCCCACCTTTTGTATGAAATAGATAATTCCTTGATTGTGGTATTAAATTTATTCTGGTTTAGTGTCTGTCACCCTCAAGAAAATAAGGTATAAATTTAATCTCAAATTTTATACCGGGATAAATCACTTAATCCGTCCACCAAACGGCCCCTTACGGGATACAAAAGAGTGATAAATAAAATAGTTACTTGTATTGTGTGTTTTCACCAAATCAAACCATTTAACTTTGACAGTTAAAAATTAATGTAAGGATAGATGTCCTTTAATTATGATTAAGTTATAAATATGTCTATGCAAAAGACACATGGATGAATTTTACCAAGAAATGTCCATGGCACTTAACATCATTCATAACAGGGTCAAGATTCGGGAGATATGGCAATAACTATAAGCTTCAAATACAAACTTCTGTCCTTGTTACTTTTTCCAAAAGGAAAAAAGAAGCAGCAAACCATTTCCAAAAGAGGAAACGTACATTTAAAACCGACAGAAAACCCCACAAGCATCATAATTAATTGAAATGGACAACACAAAGTAAATGAATAGACACTGCATTTATATTCGACAAAAATAATAAAGATCAACAATACTCTTGTAATAAAGATCAACAATACTCTTGTAAACATTCACATTAGATGAATGTTTCCTTTGATCCAACGGCTGGCTGTGGCAATATTATAATGCGTACCTACCGTTTGGAAAGGCGTTTTCCGGCAAAATAAACTCATTTTTAGAAATCCATCCAAATTTAAACGAATTAGATCATTATCCGTGTGTTGACTAAATCTAACATATTGAAACCAAAATGATGACCCTCAAAATTATCGATCAAATGGGTCATACAACTCACATTAAAAAAAATCTAACCTGGAGATTAGAATATCTTTTTAATGATTGAAAATCCATTTTGGACCAATCTTTAGGATATACCCCAACTTTCAATACTCGATGATGATTGACTCGCCCTTCTTTTCTACACTTGAGTACCAGATTTAATTCACATGACATAAGGTCCAAACATGTAATCTAAGTCACTAGCTAGTCTCTGTGGGGATTAAGAATTTTCTAAACTTGAAGCAAATTAAGCTAATAATTTACGAACAATACATTCGTATTCACTTTTTTCAAAAAGCAAAACAAAAAACGAAGAAAAATTGGGTCATGATCTATTATTCGACTCATTTTGACCCAAAAAGAACTACTCCTAAGTTAAATTAGTCTAAAATTCAGTGACAACGAGTGTAAGAAAGAGAGCTGAAAAATTCAGATGAATAAAGGTTCCAAGTACAACAACAAAATCTGATTAAGGGGTTCCTTAGTTACAATAATGCTACATAGAAAAAAAGCTGGCTAGCACCGTACGATTCCTAGTAAGATTACATAAGCAGAAGCCAAATCCCGATAAATTTCGTTTTTCCCTCTTAATTAATTAAAGGTTGATCTTCTTGTGTGTTCTTTTTAGCAGAAGGGTTCTTATTATTATGCATCCAAACCTTAAAAACCTGTCTCTTCACACCAACTTGAGAGCAGAATCTTTGTACTTCAGTGTCATCTTCTCTTGGAATTCTCCACCCTAGCTTTTCAGCAAATTCCAACATTTTTTCCTTCTGTTCTTGACTGAACTTTGTCCTAAACCTTTTCTTAGCCAACACATATGGTGGTTGAGGTTGTGGAGGCAGTGAAGTTGCCTGCTGATGATAAGTGTTGAAGTTGATTTCTTCGCTTGATGAGTCCGTAGCCCCACTACCCCCGCTACCTGTTGAAGATAATAAACATATAATTTCTCTCTAACAATTTTAACTTCTAGATGAGATTGTCATATAATTCATCATGATACCAGAACAAACTGAGGTCTTAGGTTCGAGTCCACTCAAGGCATTATAAGAAAAAAGTTCACTGTTTTGCTCATAGAAAAAGGTACAAGTTCACTCGTGAAGGAATGTGTTGCAAACATAATGAAGTACACTCCCGTTTCAATTTGTATTTTACTTATCGTTTAGTCTGTTTCAAAAAGAAGTCCTTTTATGTAAGGGTATTTAATAGAGTTTCTAAATCTACCATTCTCATCTTAATTATTATTAATGATACTCTTTATAGAAATGATATGACATGTGTAAAATCACAATATTCTTGATACGGAGTACATTATATACACATTTTTACTCTTAAATTTCGTGTCATGTAAAATTAAGACACATAAAATAAGATGTAAGAATAAATAAAAATATACTATTTTATTACAGCTTAAAACTTTTAGACGAGATGATCACATAATTCGACGTTACCTCCGAACGCCATTTTGACAGGCTGAGGTGGCATGGCAGTCCAAATAGACCTTCCGCCGTGTTGATGGTGGTGATGATTCAACGATGGTATCGGAGAAGGAAGCGGTTGAGGAAGCTGTAGTGGATGCACAACCATAATGCCGGCATTATTATTCTCATTGTTCGGCTGTTCTTTCCTGTGGAAATTACGGTGACAGTTACAAGCAGCACATTTCAATGCCTCCAAAGTTCCTTCTTCACCACTCGGCATGAACTCACCACATCCATCAGTAACATTTCCGCCAATGTTAGCAGCATGGTTTTTGAGACATTCACGGTACCTAGCTCTTGCTGTTACCTTAATTTTATTAGATCCACCGCCACTGGCAGCGGAATTATACGGTGCAACGCCAACGACAGCTGGCGTTGCACCTCCACCAGAGGATTTTTCGTGATCTTGAATGTTGGGTGGGAGGTGGTTGTTGCCTCCTTGATCTGTGTTTCGATCAAGTGAATGATACCCTAAAGAACCTGGCATTCTCATTTCCTTTTCTTCACCAGCTAATGCCATACTTAAGTAAAACCCTAATTAACTTAACCTAAATGACTAGTTAAGAAACCCTAACCCTATTTTCTTATGTGGTAATCCTATGGTTTACACATGAACATAGGAGGAAAGTACAAGTTAGAAAAACTCTAATAAGATGAAAAAAATAGCTGAACTACGTTTATGTAACCTTAAACAAAGGCAATCAGCTAGTACACTCAAAAAATCTTTTGCTTGCCTCACAATTAAACAATAAATCTTATGTGGGGTGGGAGAGAAAAAGAAAGGGTAATATGAAGAAGAAATTAAAGCTGGAAATAAAGAGGATGGGGCCCTAGAACTACCTTAGAAGAAGCAAAGCCGGCGGACCACCACCTTAAAAATGCATGAAATTGAGATTAAGAAATTGTCACTTGGCTTTAAATTTTTTTGTTGTTGAAAGGTTTGGAAGAGAGAGAGACAGAGAGATCAAAGGATAAGGGAGGAAATTAAAGTGATGAGGTTTGTTTTAAGGTTGTGGAAGAGAAAAGTTGTGTGTTGGTTCGGAGGCAACAGGGGGAGAATAGAATGTAAGAAACAAGAGACAACATGGTTGCTTGAGATGGAGCTAAAAAAAAGTTTTTCTTTCAAAGTTAAAAGTGATGAGGAGAGGAGATAAGAGAGAGTAGTGCGGAACAGCGAAGATAGAGTGAATAATAATATGTGATGAGCTTATGGAGAGGGTGTTAAGGGAAACAATAGAGGACTGAGCATAAGAAAACAACCGACAATGTCATGTTCTGTCCTCTCCCACGCCCTGCCAACATTGGCCCCATTCCCACCACCCTCCTTCATTATTGCCCCACCCCCTACCCCACCCATGAGGTGGGTGAAGGAATTCTCTTTTTTTCCTAATTACTCTTTTCTATTTAAATTATGAACTTATTAAAATTTATTTTAAAAAAAGTATTTTGGTGCACAAAGTATCTCGTATTAGCACTGTTCGGAGAAGCGTCGCATCCCAAAAGGTGTGATCGATATAACTACCCTAACGTCTGACGTTGATCGCTTTCAAGCGGCCGAACTCGCGACCATATAAGTACACGATTCCACCAATATAGATTGGTGTTTAATATATTGGATGCCACTCTCATCTAATGTTCTATACGTGTGATTAGGGTCTGGTTGATGCAAAATTGCACCCGGAAAATTTCTTGGACACTTCCACCTAATGTGACTTCCTTTTCGTGGTTTGAGTTCCAGACTTATATTATTGATTGAGAATGAAGCTTTAATTACCAATCCACCATAATTGATTCTACATATAATCGTTGTGTAGATCTCCTATAACATTAGAGTCGTAAAGTATTTTTTGACATAATACATATATTGAATTATGACCTTAATTATGGTATCCCTTGAAATCTTCCAAGTGGGTATCACGCCCAACCCTAGTTTTAACAAAGGAGGTGATTATCACGCACTCGTTCTTGCTTGTCACATATCAATTTAATTCGAGAAATAATTCAATTACTATACTGAGAAATTAACTCCACCACACATGTTGCGGTTCTTTTTCTAATTTCTAACTTCTTATCTTTGTCTGCCAAGTTTCCTATTACTGTGTGAATCTTTTACTTTACCGTGTTACATACACTCCAAAATGACGCAAAAATAGTGCGATTCTGCCTGCAATCTGATTTGACGCTGCTCAGCTTTTATTATTCACGCTCTACCGATTGAATGATGCAATTTTGCAAATTCTCCTCTCTCTCTCTCTCTCTCTCTCTCTCTCTCTCTCTCTCTCTCTCTCTCTCTCTCTCTCTCTCGCGAATGTAATTGTATGTCACCTTCTCTCTGCAAACTCTGAAAACTCCATGCTTTTCCCCAAGCAATCTCTGAACCCTTTCTGTGATATACTCGATGTCCCGTCCCGTTACCCCACAACCTCCCCCCCCCAACCCCTCATCCTCTCTCTCTTAAAAAACGAAATTAGAATAATTTTTATGAGTTCAACTTTTAAAGATTTTTAATATTATATTTACGGAAAAGGCTTAAATATCATTATTTATCGGAAATCGCTTATTTATGTTTTCATCAATAGTTTACCATTTATGTATCGAACTATGAAAATGGCTCGTTTATTTAACTCATCAATAGTTTGACTCATTTATCTTTATCGTCATTACCAAAATGACTCATCCATGTCATTTTTGTCGGTTTTACAATATCATATATGATACGTGACCTCCAACTAGATGGTTGTGAGTGAGTTGGATTTTTTATTAATTTGGATTTAAAATTGGGCTGATTTAATTAAACGACATAAACCTTTAATTGGAGGTCACGTGTCATATCTGGTATTATAAAACCAACATTAATGAAAATGGCATGGATGAGTCATTTTGGTAACGGCGATGGCATATATGAGCCAAACTATTAATAAGTGACATAAATGAGTCATTTCCAATATTTCGATGGCATAAATGAGCCATTTCTGATAGTTCGATGGCATAAATGAGCCAAACTATTGATGAGTGGCATAAATGAGCCATTTCCGATAATTTGAGCCTTTCTGTTATATTTATTATGAGTTCAAACATTTATTACAATAATAACGTACCATATTCAGTGTAATTTCATAGGTGGGTTGAGGAGGGTAGAGTGTACGCAGAATTTATCTACTACCTTAAAAGGTAGAGAAGTTGTTTCCGGTAGCCTCGGCTCAAGAAAAAACATTAAAAAAAATATAGAAGTGAGATCATGACAAAAGATAAAGAAAGCATGAGAAAGCATTCTGGAGAAAAAAAAAAAAATAGTTACAACAAAATAATAAGAAGTCGAGTATAAGAAGCAACAAATTAAATACAAACATAAATCAAAGAACAAGAAACTACAAGAGTAAAACTACTGCCACTACTGGTGGTATGAAAGAGAAGCTAGGCAACGTACACCTACCTATTAACCTTCTACCTTAACACGCATCCTCCATAACCTCTTATCTAATGTCATGTCCTCGGTAAGATGTTGTATCATGTCCTGTCTGGTCATCTATCCCTAATACTTCTTCGGCCTATCTTTACTTATCCTAAATTCAGCAGAGCTAACCTCCGCATTGGGACATCTGTATGTCTCCTCTTCACATGTCCGAACCATCTCAGCTTCGCTTTCCTTATCTTGTCCTTTACAAAGACCACTCCCACCTCGTCTTGAATAGTTTTCTTTCTAATCTTATCTCTCTTAGTATGTACACACATGGAGTTCAAACATTTATTATTTATAAAATTTTAGCGGTTTTTATATAGATTGATGCTTCGGATGAAAAATGGTCTTCATTTCAATTTTTTTTTTTTAGTTTAATCGGAGTGTAATTTAAGAAAATTAAGAAATATTTTTGAATTGTGTAGCATTAAATTAAAGATCTGTGTAATGTATGAAAATTTTCTTAAATCTCGTGATCTTAAATATGTCACGTTGATAGTTAGAATTTAGAGTTAGACCCCACATTGTGGGATTTCATTGGGTATGTTGTTGTTGTTGTTGTACTAAATATAGAAAGTGGTGCTCTTTCAAAAATATAGTAATGCTTCCGTCTTAATTTATGTGAAATTATTTAACTGGACACGAAATTTAAGAGAAATTGACAGGCTTTTAAAATTTGTGGTTTAAATAAGTCATAATTTTTTTTACAGTTATAAATAATTTTATTAATGTAAAATGAAAAATTAATATTAAATTATTATTAAGTATAAATTCTTTTTTTTACTATAAGTATGATACCTAAATTGAAACGAAGAAACTATGAAGTACTGAATTGACATGAATTTGGTACTGCCTCTGCTCTCTTCCCATGTCTAATTTCTGTTATTTTCTTCGGTACTTGCTTATCTTTTTTACATACTATTAATTAATTAAGGCAATTGCGTTAGCAGTAATATTGCAGGGGCTCGCCAATTGAGAGTAGATAATTGCGTCATCTTGTGACTAAAAGATAAAAGAGAAAAGGACTAGGCATTGATATATTCAGCTCTTCGAAAATTTATTGCGGAGTACTGCCAATTGCTAAATCAAATGCCAATGCATCTTTTCCTTGCAATGATTGAGGGTTTTCATCCTGTTAAGATTTCTTAAAATATTTTATATTGGGGTTAAGTTAATTATTGAAACGGATTTAAAATTTATATTTTTTGTAATAATATTTAATTTACAATAATAATTGGATATATATTTACCATTAAATTTCATAATATATATAAAAAAAATTGGATAAAGCTAATTTGGATTCGCCCTTGTTGCATGCATTGCTGATAGTATCAATGTTAGTATTTCTAATGTCTCATCTACGTGGCATTATTTGACTTGGCAAAGAGTTACAAAAAATAAAAATTATTAAAATATTATGATCTAAAACAAGTCTTCAATATTTATGTGGCTATAAATCACTTCATAATAAAATAAATTAGTTTTAAATTAAGTTATTTTTAAATATAAAAATATGACATTGTTGTAACAAACTAAAAAGGAAAAAATATCATATAAATTGAGACACAAGAAATGACATTAATTAAGGTAGTCTAGTATAATAAGTTAAATTACACTAATAATATAAAAAGTTAATAACAGTATCTGTGTATATAACTTGAATTCTTTTATATTTTGTCCTAGTAGTCGTCGTTTTGAGTATGTTAGGAGCAACTCTTTTGGGTGTCATGGGAACAAGTTAACTTGACAAGCTTTGTACAAAGAGATCTGACGAAATTAAAAAAATTTCAAGCTCGGAAACGAACAATAGTCGATCTTCTTAGGATCATGTTCTATTATAAACAAATAAATCACCAAAAACAAAGAATATAATAAGCAAGTGCAACTCAAAGTGTACATGTACCAAGATATATATTGTTTTATTAAAAGAAGGGACTATTTTAAATATTTCCAGTTGAATTAATTTAATTTTCTATACAGACATATACATCAGCCTTCTTGCAAGTCAATTACAAGTAATTATTTAAAGTAAATGTGATTGCGTACTTTAATTTAAATTGTTGAAATTGATAATATTAAATTGGGCCTATAAAAATATGTTTCACTCTATATAGATATAAATTTAATTATTTGCAATTTTGTTTAGATAACCTAGTCAGAAGCAGATGCTATAAATGTAGAAACATGGAGATAATGGACCATTGGAGGTATCAGAAGGCTACCCCAGGTCATGATCATTTTATATGATAACTTGGGAAATGCAGCCATTAAAAGTTTTTGTCATTTTTAAAGGAGTGTTAAACAACGATAAAGTTATCTTTGTGTGTTTTATATATCATGAATTTAAATCGTGAATTAATATTCAGGCGACACAAATTTGAATCAATTAGGAATTTTTATGTGAATACCGACTACCATGAAATATTTTTTTTTAAGAAAGGAGACGGACAGTGAGAATTAAAACCTCACTTATTATTAGAAGCTTTCATCTTTATCTATAGACTATAAGTTTTGGTGATTTAATCAGTCAAAATTGTATTCTGGTTTCTCAAACATAATCTTCGAAGTGCTTGGTAATATTGGAAAGGTGGCCTTTAAATATAGCAAACATGTAATCAAACGACACATAAGTTTATATTCTTCTTGCTTTTTATGACATAAATGGTCTATAAGATCCTTAATTCGGGATGCTTGGACTAAATTGTGAGGGGCAAAAGATTTACCTACTTCCTTATTTGTTTATTTACTTTTCTTAGGAAGAATACATAATTATCTCCCCTAAACTAGTTTCAACTTTCAAGTGGTATTAATAGCACCTTTTCAACTCATTTAGTACTCAGGTGTTTTGCACACAAAAAAAAGTGCATGACCAGGTACAATACATTATCCGGGTTATAGTCCTAGTTTTAATTCCAGCATAATAATCCTCGAATATCCTGATTTCAATCAAACGGTCCTAAAAAATGTAATATTGCATAATAGTCAATTTATATCACAAATATACATGTACTACTCCACACGTTTTACATTAAAGGCAACATTATCTTTAAATCTGAGCCAAAATTATGTTCACTTATTAATATGACATCCAGTTTTATCCCTTTTCTTGCATCTTTTACTTATTTTCAACAACTAAAGGACCACATATTTATGTGGACACCCATGTTCACTGAGCAAATATGGATTTCTTTTTTTTTGTTTTTTGTTCTTGAAAGTTTTCTAATCTGTATGCAAAGTCAAAATGTAACAAAGACTTAAATGCTAACAACAGGAAACTAATTCCTTTGATGGAAAGCAAACTAACTATTATAATGGAAGTTTACACGATTAAACTAAAGCAGTAAAAAAATAATAGAGAAATGGTAAAAAAGGATAGCAGGGGCCAGGGAGATGAGAGTATACATACACTCGAGAATGGATGAAAGGAGAAATGACTCTTGACTCAGTAGTTCTTCGACACGTGTACCTCAACTAGGGCCAGTGATAATCAAATGACCTTGAGCTGGGTTGGTTGTTTAATCATTTGACCCAGCGTAAACCATTCACAGGCCCATGTGTCTCATTTAGGCCTGACCCATTCACGTCCAAAACAAGAACGCTAATTTGATGGAGATCAACATATATCAATTTCTATCTATTATACTTGATTTTAAAACTTATTCAAATTTAATATTTACATTAATCTAACGAATACATGATACTTATCTTTGAATTTTATCACCAAACTTTACTTAATTAATACATATTCTTATTTTTATTTATGGTGTAGTTATTATAGATTAATATAATTTATGTAAATATTGAATGATTTTTTATCATAAAGGTTATCGTCAAGAAAGGAAAAATATATAATAAGTGACAATCCCCGAGATTATAAAGCCAAAAGAAATACTTCTACTTAGCGAACAATCCATAAAGTGAGAAAATTGACCCCGTTTGACGATAAAATTTTATGCTTGCTCACCAAGTATTTTTTTTTTTTTATTATCTATTTATTTGCTTGCACACCAAGTATATGTAATCAAGTAATACCCAAACATATTATAACACTTCACTTATTAATTTAAATTTATTTATATTCGCCTTCCTTATTTTTGTTTTGTTTAAATCTGTTTTATTCCTAAATTTTACCCGTTTAAGAGTGATCTAATTCGAGATGCATTATTAATTATAATTATGAAAAAGAAAAAGAATGAAGATATTTAGACTTTAACTGACGGTAAATCTGTTTGGAGTTAACCGCCACAAGTGGGATATTAGGGTTTCTAATGACCGTTTTTAGTATATATATTACGTACTTACATGTAATTTAACTGCTAGTAGAGAAAGAAAAGAATAAAACAGAGAGGTTTATAGAGGAGGATGGCAATGGCGATTGCCATGGAGACAGATGAAGAACAAGAAGAAGAAGAGATGATAGAACTTGGGAATTTATCCAATTATGTAGTTGAATCAATTTTCTCTAAAATTCCTTTGAAATCTCTTGTCCAATTAAAGACTGTCTCCAAAACTTGGCGAAATTCAATCACAAATATCCGCCATTGTTACCCTCCTACAACTTCTACTGGTCTTGTATTCTTTCTTAAACACAAAACTCATCAAGAATCAATCTGTATGAAGTTACATGACCAAACTCAGAAAAATATACCTCAGTTTTGTACTCTTTATTCTTCTTGCACACATAAATTCCCTTATTTGATTGATTCTTGTAATGGGGTTCTTCTTTATGCTTCACATAACAATGGGTTTTGGACATACTCTGTTTCTTCCCCTGTTCTTGATCAGTATGTTAATCTTCCTATTTCTCATCATATTTCAAGACCTGCTTGTTCAAGTCTTGTTTTTGATGGGTGGCATGAATTTCAAGTGATATGTTTCTTTTGGGAAGAAGTGGATTTAGTTTCTCAAATGATGAATTGTATGATTTTTTCATCAGAATTATGGAGTTGGAGAGAAACACAAATGAGAATTTTGAATTCTGAGCTTCTTCTTCAAGATGGATTTGTTCGAGGACAATGCTACAACCCAAGTGTTTTATCAAGGGAAAAATTGTATTGGATATGGAGTTTATGTTTGTTAGTATATGAGACTGATGGAGAGTTCTTTACACTATTTCCATTGCCAAAAAACCATTGCAGAAAATCAAGCAAAGGTGTTTACTCTCAGCTTTTATGGGAATCAGAAGGACTTATACAATTTTGTGATCCTGTTAATAATGGATTCTTCATATGGACTTTCAGAGGAAATAACATCGACTTCAATTCAGCATGGAGGTTTGATCATTTTGTAAGATTAGAGTATATGATGAATGATCAAGATTTGAGATTGAAAATGGGATATTCAATAAGGCCATGTGCATTCAATAAAGATTTGCAGGTATTATATCTGCATGTGTTGCCATATACTATAGTTTCATACAGTTTTGAGACTAGAGAATTGGTACAAGTTTGGTCCTATTGCCAAGGAGGTGCAGAGGACTGTTGGATCTGCAAGATTCATCCTTTTTTATTTTCATCTGTTGATTTGCTTGCCTTTAACAAATTGAGGCCAGTTGCTTAGTTACTTGACAATGTACAAGACAATTAGGAGGAACAGTAAATAGCAATTTTTTTTTGTTCTTTACATTCATATACATTGAGACACAAAAATAGTTCCTATATGTAAAGGTACTTCATGTAATGCTATAATTGTTTTTCTGTTCTTTTTTGGTCATAATCCAGATTCCACTCATATGGATTGTGACTATTTTGATTTAAACTTTGTTACTGTAAGTTAATTCCCTCTAGGGTCGGTTCTATTGATCAATGAGTAAAAAATATTAGGTAGTTTTTTCTATATGTTTAAGTCTTGCTGATAGAGTTTTTGATACCTATAGTAGTAGAAGGTAAATGGTACTTGGTGGAATAGTCATTAAATTAACTTTGACACCACCTTCATAAAAAGAAGTTAGGTGTACATGTTCACTATAGCTATATCTTTTCAAACATAGTCATTAGTACTTTCGGAGCTCTATATTGAGACGTCAGATAAACAACATGAAGTTAGTGCTTAATTCAATGCAAGAACATAGGGTAGTTGTGGCGGCTAAATGTGCCATTTCTCAATAATTGCCTTCAAATGAAAAATAAATATAAGAGACTAATCCAACAGAATCTAAGCATCAAAGATTTAAGTTGTTGATTCCTTTAAAATAACTAAACAAAATATGCTATTTATTCTTTTCCAAAATATTTACAGAAATGTATGCTCTCTCTATTCTAATTTATACAACCTCCCCTTAATATATAAACATTTAAAATTGTTTGGCTGTCCACTATTGACGTTATTTTAAATGGCTTTCACAAAATTCATGAGTTCAAATTTATTACTGTTCAAAATTTAAACTCTAATTTGTATAATTTGAACTCTAAATGGTCAAATTTACCATCCATTAATAATTTGACTTATAGATTTGTCCATGTTGACTAACGACATAAGCATTTCAATAAGTGAGACTTTTTTACAAGGGCTAATTGTCAAATTCGACAATTTCACATAGTTTAACCGGTAAAATTAATCCTTTTTTTCCTTATAAGAAAAGACCACATATACATTGAGTCAAATAAAATCAAATTTAGCCCATCGTGGCAACAACAAAGTTATAGATTTGAGTATTTGACTATAACTACTCATGGAGAGCATATTTGGACCATTCGTTGTTTATTTACTACTTTTTTTAACACTAGCGGATATCACCTGGTTCAAGTAGTCATCATCACGCTGGGGATGTAGCTCAGATGGTAGAGCGCTCGCTTAGCATGCGAGAGGTACGGGGATCGATACCCCGCATCTCCATCTTTTCCTTTTTTTCCAACTCCCTTTCTTTCGTTTCGTCACTTATTAGTTGGTGTGGTTCCCTCCTGATTTTAGGGTTGAAAAGGTAATTTTGGACTACTTTCTCCTGTTTTATTCATGTAAAATGTTGTTATTTTTGTTTTTAGATGTAAATATTTGGATTCTCAAAATCAAAACTTGATTATATATTACCACCACTGCAGTTTTGTCGTCCCTGTTGTTGGCAATTGCAACAAAATGTGGTTCAACTTCAAGACATGATTTTTGAAGAAATTTTATTCGAATATATAATGTTGGTTTTCCATCCAGTGTTTGGTACTCACTTTGGGCTTCAGAAAGTCCCACTTGGAGTTAAAGGGCTCCTCAGCAAAGACAACCCATTCCAGGCTCGAACTCGAGACCCATGATAACTTAAACTTATATTTATACTGAGAGTTTATAATATATAAACTTATATTTATACTGAGAGTTTGGATTGACATTAGGAAAAGGAAGAAGAAAATACTAAGAGAATTCCTTTAATTTTCTTATTAAGTTGTTGCTTGATGCCCATTAGAGAGAAATGTTTAAAGCATTTGTTTGTTAAACAAGTTCCGTTATCGTCCAGCGGTTAGGATATCTGGCTTTCACCCAGGAGACCCGGGTTCGATTCCCGGTAACGGAAATTCTTTTTTGTATCTTGCTAATTTTCTGTCTATTTTCTTATAATCTTGCGTCGGATACCTTTCTTTTGAGCTGAGGTACACTGGGTATTTGTTGTTTGCTTGTTAAAGGTAACCTGGTCAACAAAAGAGATCATTGCTGATGCCGTTAGTGACCATTACTTTAACCTTTTTCATTTTGCGAGTTGGACTTTAGGGGCCAGGCAAACTCTACATGAAACCGAAACTGATATGTGCAAGTTTCCACAACTCGCAAGATTTGAAGCTAGAAAAACAGATGATTTGAGAATTGCGATCAGACTATGAAGCGTGTATTTTTAGTTGATTTTAGGAACAGATTACACTAAGATAGAAGTGAGGTAGACATTACATCTATATATTATGCGTTTGAGAAACATTACATAGTAAGACAGATGGATACAGATGGACAATAATAGTCTTACATTTTGCTTTCTTTAAAAACTCAGACATGAATTCACAATTTATGCTTTTACATTAGGCATATAATGGAGAACTTGTGATGTTATTGAGCATGGCTGCAACCTTGTTCTCACTGTAGCTTCAGGTTCTTCAGAAGCCTGTTCAATAAAATATAGGCATGTAAAGAAGTGATAAAGGATGAGGAAATATGCATTACTTATTCGTTTAAGAAACTAATACTATTTATTTATTTAAGAATTTTTTTTACATGCAGCCAACTTAATCAGAGATGTATAGCTAGCCTCTAAGTCTTCTTTTTGCTTATCTTATTAGAACCACATATGAATCAAAAGAAGGTTGTATATTCACAAGATAACTCCTTGTTAGAAGAACTGTATTATTCAGTGGCAGCATATTCACAACTAACAAGATAGCCTGCTTGTGAGAATTGTAGATATTAATTCTAAATTTTCAACATTCTTGAGCTCGGTTGAGTGAGGACGAATTAGCTTTGGTTAAGCTAAAGGTGAATGTATAGATCAGTCTTTTTGTGTATAGGTGCCTGAATTAATCATCTTCAGTCTGGGAGGCGAGATTAACTTTTGAAAATAAAAAAAGAATAAAAAATTAAAACACCGACTTAGAACTTGCTGAAACTGATGGTATTTCTTTCAAGTTTAGGTGCTGCTGAAATTGTGTTCTTGATAACTGGTTTGGGATTGCTGAAGGGTTATTGAGGAACGTGTGGAGCTCATAAAATATTTGCTGCATCATGTGATTATACTTATCAATGCAAGAAACAATTGTTAAACAATAGTGTAATATTATATAATGAGGTGGTAGGGGATCAAGGTATAGCACTTACGCATATTAACTAAAACAAGTAGGATTAGATTCATTATTCAGAAGCTTAAATAGGTAATGGTGCAGACATTTATAAATTATCCTCTTGCAGAAAGTTGAAACTTTAAGCATTTATTCTTTAGAATATAGGTGTCAACTTTTTCCTGTATATATTAACAAAGAGTGTGACTGGTCTTTGACTTAAAGTTACTAAAAATGGATTATCTAGGTGGTAAAAAACAGTACCAGAAATAGGAAAATGACAACATATGGGAATCTATGCTGGGTATCAATCATACGGAGTGGTACATACTTTGGTTCATGGGATAGGAAGTTAAAAATACAGAACGTATCATTGACTTGTAAATGGATGAAAATATTAGTTTGTGTGGAGAGTAGAGATTTGCGATACCTGCTCTTGCTCTCAGCGGCTTTGTAATTGGGTAAAGGTACTTGGCCATTTTCAATTTGCATGATATCCTTCACAAGCAGCTCATAATGCCTCCTCACTTCCTCTGCTGATTTTCCACCTACACACCTGGCAATGTTATGCCAGCGATCAGGAGTGTCCCTGTCATATGAAGCCAAAGCCTCTTCGAACTTCTTGTTTTGCCTTGCAGTCCAAGAGGCCATTAAAGATTAGTACTCGGTCGATTAATTTGGCTAGAGTGATGTGAGTCACAAAAGCCAAGTGCTCAAGTGAATGTTATGGGCAAGATAATGCTAAGCTATCTTTGTTAGCTCCTTATAAGCTGGAGAAAAAGGTGCTGGGTTGTAGCAAGTTGGCGAATATTTTTTCGTTTTCTTTTAGGGGAGGTACAATACAATACATGATCCTTGAAGTATTGCTAATGGGAATAGGTGGAGGGAGAATAAGAAAATAGTATTTGTGACCAGACATTTGATTGCTTTTTTTGAAAAGTAATATCATCAACAAGTGGATCAGATAGGAAATTCACCCAGCTGGAGGAGATTAGATCCCCTAGTTCCAATTCTGTGGCCTAAGATAGACGCGCCAATGCTATAGTATTTTGGACCGAAAAACAATTATCAAGATATTTATACATCTTCTAGGTTGGACAATGTTGCTTAAATTCTGCGTCAATTGGAAAACCATTTGTCACCCTTCAATTGTTACTGCCGGTCATTTTTTTGACAATGTCCGCATTGACCTAAGCAATGCTGATCTTTATGTTTTGATGGTAACTAATTATGAACAAAGTGAAAAAAAAACTAAGTACTTAATGTTGTTCATCAGCTCAATTTCAATTGTTCTTTAAGTTTTATCATCTTACATTTGGATGGTTATAACTGTTAGGTTGCCTATAGCTGTATCAAATTATGATTCCGAGTTGCAAGTTGGAACAGGCAAATAACTGCTGCTTATGTTTTAATTTTGAATTTTCTCTATAAGTGGAGCCACCCTGTGCATATTCTATTACCGTGTCATCAGAATTTCCCTGCTTTTGTTTTTCAAGATAAGGTGTAGGTACCATCGGGGTCATCATGGTGTAAATTAAAACCCAGGTGTCTGTCTCTTTTTAACCATTATTGCGGTGTTGTTATTTGTTGTAACTAATAAGGAACTATTGAAATCAACTAGCACAAAACTGACTAGTATTTAAAACTCTTTTCAAAACCAGTATCAACCACCCATTTGTCCATATAGACGGGCCATATTTGATTCAGCATTAACCAGTCAGCCATCTTGATTTGCAGAATAATTTCTGCATTTATGCAAGTTGACATTCCAGAAAAATTTCTGCATTTATGCGGTCTCTTGGAGAAGCAGGACCAGCATTTTCAAGATGTTTGCTTATTCTGTTTCTTGCTATGTTAGTTTTTGCCTCGTGCTTAAAAGGAGAAAATGAACTTTTACTTTCTCCACAACGTTTTTTCCAGTTTATATCATATCGAGAAGTTTGTCATTTTGAGATGAACTAACTTTTGAGTGAAGAGTTGTAGTTCTGAAAGCCTCTAAAAATTACCAAAAGGGGGAAATTGTCCCTTTTAGATCACTTGCTTTGACACCTGAGATACTGGCTGTCCACATGGATGAGATGGAGGGACACCATTTGTCAAATCTGAATAGTTTATATTCTGGCAAAAGAAACTACATTATACAAGTATCTGATATTTAAGAATCCCTTTTTTTTCCTATATAATACCTTCTACATGGGTGCATCCAAGGTACAGTTGGTCTCCACCCTTTTCCCACTAGAAACTGAGTTCTTTGGCTCACCGGTCTTCTTTCCCTATGATTGATAATCATGGTTAACTTTTTATCTGAAACCACGATGTGGGAATGTGAAGTCAGAGACTGTCATGTTTCAGAAACTCCCTTAAAGAAAAGGAAATAATTATAAATTGGAGTATAATAATTACAATACCATAATAATTATGAGGCAAAGCATGTTTCCCCTTCACTCCCGCTGTTCTCCTTTTCGAATGCTTTGAAATGTGTTTACTTGAGCCGAGAGTCTCTCGGAAACAGCCTCTCTACCTCCCAAGGTAGGGGAAGGTCTCCACACACACTACCTTCCTCAGACCCCATTTGTGGGATAACACTGGGTATGTTGTTGTTGTTGCTTTGTTATCTCCTATATGGTAAAAATGGCTGAAGCCTCCTTTAGTTTTGAAAACCATGTGTTTCTGCCTACAAATCTCATGGCATTCATTTCTGTGTTTAAAAAAAATCTATGTAATAGAACGCATAGTTAGCAACTTATCACGGGTTTCTCAATCTAAAAGTAGTATGACAATAAGGTTTGATAAGCTTATTCATAATAATTATAAATTTATCTAAGTTCCGTTGCAATTTTGTTTTCTGATGTCTCAAGTTAATGTGGTTATTTGCATTTTGTTTCAAAATAAGTAATCCAAAAAATTATCTGCTTAATTGCAAATTGTTTCGGAAAATCATATTTAACTATAATGTTTACAGGTAAACAAAAATTACTTTGACATATCTCGATATATTGTTCAGTTTCTGTTAGTATGAGTAGCAAGATATTGCTAAACCTGAACTAGTTGCATACATACATCTCAATTAAACATACTTCTATTCTTATTTAGAATAATGAAGCAAGACATACTTACTATGGAAAATTGTTACACGTTTTCATCAATGTCTGAACCTGCAATGAAGTAGAAATTTGTTTCAATTATCTGGTAGAAAGTATGTTTAACAGTCAAGATGAAACAAATCTGGCACATCTCTTGTCCAAGAGAAAAGTCTGATCAAACACAGATGATATCAGTGACTTCTCAAAAAATCAGAGAAGCTGAGATTACAGCGATTAACAGTTGATCAGTCGCATGCTAGTAAAAGCTTGAAGAGTACACTAAGGATGGAATCTTTGGATATGCCACAAGTTAAAGAGAATTTAGACAAGTATATGCTGTTGAAAAGATCTATAGTGTTTGAATCAACATAGATATTTTGCCACAAATAGAATAAGCAGTTGGTTTTCCTTCTTTTCTTTCCTGTTCCTTTTATCTTTATCTTTTCATGGGTGATGAAATGTTCCAAATGATAAAAAGATAGATGCATTAGAAGTATCTTCTAATCTGATGTTCAGAAGTAAAAGACAAGAGACCTTAGGTTAATGCAAGATTAGTGGTCACTTTATATTCTGGATTTCTTCTGTTCTGAGTCAAGTGTGGGGGCTTGTGTGTAATCTTGTCGAAGATTAGAACATTTTGCCTTTCGAAGGAGAGATTTTTTAACAGTAATATGCTGAGCACTTACATACTTTTGATCAGAATGGAATTTTCTTGCCTTATTTTGCTTTTTTAAGGACTGATAAGCAATTGGCTGTTAATGCAAAGAGGAAATTGAGATATGCAGAAGAATCAGCATGTCTTTTTGAGGAATGTTTAATAGTTTTTTACTAGTATATTATTGGATTCTGGGGTTCAGTGGTTTGAAATAAAAGAATACTTCGTAAGAGATCCTCCATAGCAAAATCATTGAAATTCTTGCTCTATTTGATGACCTTACCTTGGTTTGTGAATTTGATACTAAAATATGCTTAGGTTGGTGGTCATAAACCATTAGTGGCTCCCATAAGTAGGTTTATGTACTAATTATGCGAGGATTATAAATGTACAACTATTTGTGGTGAATAATACTGTTGGATGTTATGCAGAGGCAGATTCAGAATTTGAACTTTATAGCTTCGAGTTTGCACTTCTAATTCACTGGGCAAATCAACATACATTATCTGTTATCTGTATTTATCTGGTGAATTTTCTAACATATTCAAGAATCGAGTAAAAACTACTAGTTCGGATGAACCAAGTAGTTAACCAAGTACCCACCCCTAATGTTTTAAAGGACATTTTCATCACTAAATACTTTTTACCATATCTATTATTAATACACATATCTTTATTCTAATTCAATCCCGCTTAAATAATAGGATTACATAGATTCTCTCATAAGTTTAATAGTGTCAACCGAACACTACATTACTCATTTGGAAATTATTCTCACAATCAATCACTCTATTAGTTTTATGGAGACTATCCCTTTATGTAAGCAATCAAATATTGTATTAGATTATGTGTGATTTTGTATCAAAATTTGTTTTGCTAATGCGGCGATGTTTTGTTTATAATTATAGATTACCTGGAATATGTTTCAATTTCTTTTTGGATAGGCCTGATACCGACTACTCCGGTGTTGTCTTTGAAAATCGTTGTTACTCTCCGTAAAATCAAAAAGATTGTCTCTTTTGACTTGGCACAAAGTTTAAGAAATAAAGAAAAACTTTTGAAATATGTGGTCCAAAACAAGCTCGAGATATTTGTGTGGTACGTAAATCATCTCATAAAGTTAAATGGTTTAAATATAGAAAGGGGATAATCTTTTTTATGACTATAAAGGAAAGGAGGACAATCTTTTTGGGACAGAGGGAGTACTAAAATGAGTACCTTTTTTCTCTTTTACTTTAGGGAAGGATCTTTTGAATTATTATATTTTGAATCAGTAATTTTGAGATCAAACCACAGAGATTAAATGATTTATTATTCTCAAAATCGATCGAATTATCCTCGTTAAGGAAGAAAAAAAAATGAAGGATAAACTTGACTTATTTCATTGTAATTAGAGTTATACAAGTGCTAATGTTTTGAATTTATGTAAAAAGGAAATTCCAAACTTACTCCTCAAAATATTAAACGTGGAACTTCAAATATTAAACGTGAAACCTTCAAAGTTCCTTGCTGCCTAGGTTGAAAATATTTCCTAGAAAAACTACTCAATTAAAGATGAAAACTTTGTCAAATACAGTCAAACCTCTCTATAATTGCTATTCGTTATAACAGCATTTCACTATAACGGCCTGATTTTCCCTGGAACCGATTTTTCATGTTATATTTTACTTCTCTATAACAGCATTCTGCTTATAACAGCAATGGCATCCATTATAGCGGTACACACTTTGTAAAATTACCTCTCTATAACAGCCATACTCAAATAGCGTGCAATAATATTTTGTAAGAAATATATTATGTGACAACAAAAGTGTCGATGAAGAGCCTCAACCTACAGAAACTTGGAGATAGAAGAGTCAATTGTTAAGCATTTAAATATCCTTCAAGGGAAAGCTATTGAATTTCCTTTTACTGAAAGTTTGGACAAAATTCTTCGTCAGTTTAAGCGTTATATTATCACTAAGAGACTAGAATTTACGAAACAGCCTACAATTGTAGAGTTCTTACCTCAAACTTGAAATATTTAAATTCTCAATTAATTTATAATGCATATGCTCCATAGATTTTAATTCTTTATCTGCGTGGTACAACTAGTTATGGATTTAGTACTAATTTATTAGTCTTTTCAATTTTTGATTTATGAGATATGAAAATCAATTGAGATTTTAAAATTTACAAGTATATTGTTTTCGTTTATAACATAAAAAGTATAAAAAGATACTTGTTTGCGTACTTTTGTTTATAACAGCTAAATGAGATCTAATTATCGAATGCCAGTATACATGCATAACGGCACCTCACTGTAGCAGCCATGAAATTTTCGGACAAACGCTGCCACTATAGAGAAGTTTGACTGTATTCGTCTTTTCTATTTTACGGTTTTATTGCTTGAAAAACTGGGAAGATTGACATTTCTTTCAAGTACTAGATGTCATTGGCCCGTGCCACCACGGGCCCAACATTTTATGTTGTATGTTACCTCGGGCAATTCGCAAGAATGCCCTTATTTTGGGTGTCTTTAATTTTTACCTATTAAATTGGTGGTCTTTAATTTTTGCCCTTTGTTAGAACCTCTTGGTTTTGGGTTCCAACCCCCAGTCAGTCCCAAAAAAAAAAAAAAAAAGTCGCTAGGCACAGTTTTGCATGCTCCAGGCAGAGTTTTGGGCAAAATCTGCCTTAAGGCATAATTTTGCCTTCAAAAATCTGCCTTAAGGCATAATTTTGCCTTCAAAATTCTGCCTTAAAAATCTTAAACATTACCTGAGTGTTCTTAATAATGTGTCTATTCTCATCCCTCAGCCTATGGAAGCAAACGAGATCAAAAGTTACTCATACAAAAATTACCTAAAGTAAGTCCAAATTGGAGAAGAACACTATCAAAATGATCACATATCTGCACAACATTTGCCCCAGCATCAGAGTTTCAAACTCTATCTTAAGGTAGAGTTTTGAAGGCAAAATTCTGCCTTGCGAATCCAAACCCCTGCCTTGTGATTTTTTTTTTTTTACTGAGCTAGGGTTCGAACCCAGAACCTCGGGATATTAGGCGAAGGGCAAAAATTAAAGACAACCAATTTGAGGGGCAAAAGTGAAAGAACACCCCAAAAGAAGGCCAATCCGCACAAAGAAATGTATTACCTTCAGTTAAAAAAGAATATGTCTTTAACTCTATCGCATTCATTAAGAAACAAGTCAATAACATTAATTTAAAGGTATTTGGTTAAGTTATTCTATAGCTTTCTTAATAAATGCAAATTTGCTTGGAAAGACAATTTTTAAAAATCGTATATCTTGCATCGGTTATGAGTACTGTTTTTATGTGTAAAATCCCGTTTTGGGACCGAATGGACCATCCTAAGTAGTATTAAAACAAACAAAAAAAGTTTTGTTTACTAAACAATTAAAACAAAATAGAATAAAGAGATTTTTATAGAATAATAATTGATTTTCATCTTCATCAAAAATGTTACATTAGTTGTATCTAGTGAGTATTAGTTCTATTGTAGAAACTCGAAGTTATAAATCCACGTTCCATGCTCCAAATTAAATAATTAACTCATCTTTATACTAAGCATATTACCTTTCAAATACTATCATAGTTTTCTTCATGAGCGGAGCACAGGGGGTTGTTATACCCTATTTTAACCGGAGTCAAAATAGTTTATAACATCCCGGTAATTTCGGGGTTAATTAAAGTTAGGGAGTCGCCACCTAATTATTATGGTGAATTAGGGCACCTAAGGTTAATAAAGTAATTACCTAAAGTTGATTTTATTTTAAAGTCTACGAAACCAAAAAAAATTCTAGGTAAGGGTTCAACTAACTTAGAGGAAAGGTATTAGGCATCCTCTAAATTCCATTAATAATGGTTAATCCGACCGGACTCAAATTTAATTAGGCTAAGTGTAAGTATAATATTATAGAAAAGAAAATAGCTCTGCAAGTATTACTAAAGTTATAGATAGGTATATAAGAATGCTATTTAAAATAGGACTTGTAGAGAATAACAATTTGTATAAAAGAATACTTCCAACGCTATTTTAAAAATACGACTTATAAATGTTGTTAAAGCTTTAAACGAAAGTATAATAGTGCCGTTTAAAATAACACTTGTAGAGGAGATTTAGCAAGCAGGAACTTTAGATAAAAATCATATTATATGAATATTGCGATGTAGAAAAACCTAGACTCATTTAGAAATATGATGAGAAGAGCATGAATCTCTTTCTCTTTTTATCACTTTTATTTAGCATTATTTGGCTAAGAAAAAAATACGTACAATTGGATGAAGCTTAAGAGAATGTTTATCGAATATACTTAAGTTTATATTTGCGTATTAATGATGTTTTGAAATTTCTAAAATAGTAAGAGTGAATCATGATTCTTTTAACTCAAAATATATAGTC